>NC_082715.1:136143595-136443595 GCF_030144855.1 Hypanus sabinus | reverse complement strand
AACGTGCCGCCCTTGATTAATATGAGAATTGTAGATTAGAATGATTTGTCAGTCCATCTGGAGGCTGATAATCCAGAAACGGCGGAAAAATCGGATTTGTCTTTACTTCCGCCGTTTAATGTGACCAGTAATGTCCCATGTGGTTCCTTTCTGAAAATGCGGCCAAACGTTTTAACCAACTCCGGTTGGAGCAGTTGGTGGGGATGGCAGCAGAAAGTTTACCTAGTTTTTGCGTGTATGTATTGTGATTTCAGCTGAACTAAAGCAATTCCAAACGCGCTCAGAAGGGTCAGTCGGCCTGAAGGAAGAATCTGGTGATAAAAGGGAAAGAGCCGAACCTGTATCATGCCAGTCAGGAGGGAACGAGGAAGTTGGGCTGACCAGATCGTAGGGTTTGAGCATCCTGAGAAGCTGCACCACTACGTGATATGGAAACTGCACTGAAGTGGGCAGGAAGGCTTTACGATGGGTAACCAAAACTGCCCAATACATCACTGGCACCAACCTGCCCACCATCAGGGACATGGATACAGCAAGTTGCCAGGAAAGGGCCAGTAACATCATGAAGGATCCCACCCACCCTGCTCATGGACTGTTTGTCCCACTCACACCTGGGAGGAGGCCACGTGACGTCCAGGACAACCAGACTCAAAAACAGTTACTTTCTCCAAGCAGTAAGGCTGATCAACACCTCCTCCCATTAACATACCGCACCACCACTACTTCATCAGTTCCTGTCAGAGTCACCTTAAGTACAGACTCTCCTGTGCCTTGTGTCACCTTACAGACATACAATCAATCTATGTATTTGAGCCATCTTACGTATTTATATTTATTGTGTTTTATTACTATTATACTCTTTACCTTTTTGGGAGGTGGGTTGTGCTGCATGGGATTCGGAGTAACAATTATTTCGATCTCCGTTACACTTGTGCACTGGAAATGTCATCAAACAATCTTCAATCTTCAATCAGCAAGTTAGGAAATTATCGAGTAAGCACTCCCCGCAGTGCAGATTCTTGGGAAGAAAGCTGAAGAGTGGACTTGTCGCAATGGGTCCAGCAATGTACACAGCACATTACAACACATGGCAGACCCTTTGGCCAATGATACAGAGCTGGCTTTTAATCCTAGTCCACGATCAATCCAGCCTTTCCCTCCCACATGCTACAGAGGTATGACGTCTTGCAGTTTTCCAGCCAAAACCAGCACCAAGTGCTCCCGTATCTGGGGTGTGTAGGTGCTTTCATCATTATGAAACCACTTGACCACATTCTATTACAAACAAGCTTGAAAGAAAGCCAATGAAGGCTGCACCACTGGCTTTGGGGGGGTTGACAGTTTTCACTTAAAATCTTTACTAAGTTATGGAAGTGACTTTAATTCACAATATCATCTCCCATTATTTAAAATCTACAGGACTTTTTGTGGCAATTTAGTTTTCATTTGATAAAGAACTAGTAGGGGCTTTATTTCCCAACTCTCTACAGCAGACTCCTGTCCAGTTGGTGGCGGTAATGCGCCTTTAAGTCGGACAGCCAACCGCCATTAGAAGTCAGAAGAAGATCATCTTTTGTAAGTGAAGCTTTGGTTTTGTTTGTAGGAATCTCTAGTTTCTGAAAAGTGTAGTTAAGGTTTTGACTTTGCCTGTGAGTTTTTTTGGACCCTCTGCCTGTAGCTCGCCTGCTGAAGAATCCAAAGTAAAGCCTTGTTGGATGTCTGTCCTCTAATTTTGCGATTTGTCTCTGCAATTGGGTTCACTACGAGGGAAGTTAAAACTGAAGGTGTTACCTAGATGGCCGCGATTGTAAGACTGGTCCATTGAGATGGACCCAGCGGGTAAGGAACCGCTCTGTGCTGCTGTTGCCTGGTAGTGAGCCCTGCTTGGTGCCTGGTTTGCATCAAAAACAACTACAGCACTTATGGCTGCTGCTAAGCAGTTAGCAGAGTCTCTTCAGCAGTTACACCCATGCCTTCCTTGTCCTGGCGCTGTGCCAGCACCTGCACTGGTTTTGCCTCTTGGGACAGTGCCACCTGCAAGTGAGCCGGCCAAAGAACCCAAGGTCCCCAGCAATCCAGTAGATACAAAGGCTTTCTGATTCAATGAGGCCTTCTCTTTGAGCTCCAGCCCTCAGTCCTTCACTGATGATACAAAGATTGGAGGTGTAGTGGACAGTGAGGAAGGTTTTCAAAGCTTGCAGAGGGATCTGGATCAGCTGGAAAAGTGGGCTGAAAAATGGCAGATGGAGTTTAATACAGGCAAGTGTAAGGTATTGCACTTTGGAAGGACAAACCAAGGTAGAATACACAAGGTAAATGGTAGGGCACTGAGGAGTGCAGCAGAACACAGGGATCTGGGAATACAGATACAAAATTCCCTAAAAGTGGTGTCACAGATAGATAGGGTAGCAAAGAGAGCTTTTGGTACATTGGCCTTTATAAATCAAGGTATTGAGTATAAGAGTTGGAATGTAATGGTAAGGTTGTTTAAGGCATTGGTGAGGCCAAATTTGGAGTATTGTGTGCAGTTTTGGTCACCAAATTACAGGAAGGATATTAATAAGATTGAAAGAGTGCTAAGAAGGTTTTCAAGGATGTTGCCGGGACTTGAGAAACTGAGTTACAGAGAAAGGTTGAATAGGTTAGGACTTTATTCCCTGGAGCGTAGAAGGATGAGGGGAGGTTTGATAGGGGTGTATAAAATTATGATGGGTATAGATAGAGTGAATGCAAGCAGGCTTTTTCCACTGAGGCTAGGGGAGAAAAAAACCAGAGGACATGGGTTTAAGGTGCAGGAGGAAAAGTTTAAAGGGAACATTGGGGGGGGCTTCTTCACGCAGAGAGTGGTGGGAGTGTGGAATGAGCTGCCAGATGAAGTGGTGAATGCGGGCTGACTTTTAACATTTAAGAAAAACTTGGACAGGTACATGGATGGGAGGTGTATGGAGGGATACGGGCCAGGTGCAGGTCAGTGGGGCGAGGCAGAAAAATGGTTCGGCACAGCCAAGAAGGGCCGAAGGGCCTGTTTCTGTGCTGTAATGTTCCACGGTTCTGTGATGAATCCCAGATTGCGTATGTTATATCTCTGCTGTCACTTTGTGCGCTGGAGTGGGAAACTGCTCCACGGTCCCAGTAATCTCCACTTTGCAGTGACCTAGAAGTGTTCAGAGACACCCTAAAACAGGTTTTTGATCACCCAGTGAGTGGCTGACAGGCAGCTGGGTGGCTACTAGATCTGTTGCAGACTTTGCAATAGAATTCCAGACGCTGGCAGCTGAAAGCAAGTGCGATTTGAAAGCACTCCTCACAGCCTTTCACTGTGAAGGACGAACTTGCCAGTAGGGAGTGGAGGTGCAGCCTGGAGGAGCTGAAAATCACGGCCTTCTGGATTGAGAGAGGTTCTTCTTGTGTCACTCCACGTCCATTGTCACTGACATCACCAGCTCCTGAAGGGTCAGAAAGCGAACCAATCCAGTTCGGACAAACTCCCCTGACACCTGAGGAGAGGGAGAGATACATGAGAGGGGGGGGGGGCATTGTCTTTACTGCCCTGAGCCAGCAGTAAAGGGCAGAAGCTCGCTGGGGGATGGGAGGACCTCAGCGAGCAGAACGACCCAACTCCACACCCCACCCCCCGCTCCCGTTTACCATGATCCATTGAGAAGACCACTGCGCTTAGTGCATTTATGGGCTCGTGCAGCTGATAACATCCTCAATGTCGAATTGGCAGAGAAGACGTGCATTCCTTTAGAGGCCTGTCCCACACTCTGGAAGGTTCAAGTGTTAGATGGCGAGGCCATCGGCTCTGGGGAAACTAAGGACAGAACAAAGCCTCTTCGGTTTTCCACAAGCAAAAGCCACCTTGAAGCAATTTCTCTGTACCTTCTTGAATCCTCTCGAGGCCCTCTGATTCTCGCCTATCCCTGGCTGCACCTTCACCTGGGCCACTGGATCTCTTCATTGGAGCCCTTCGCTCCTGCGTCCCCCGGTGCACAAAGAAGCAGCTGCAACAGTTGAAGGGTTAGTCCCTGTGACTCTCCTGACTCCTCATTGCATCTTACACATTTGCCTCCTGAACTTCGTGATCTGTGAGGTATTTAGTGAACGGAGCTACTGAGTTGCCACCTCACAGACCATATGAATGTACCATTGGACTTCTCCCTGGCACTGTTGCCCCAAGAGGTTGGTTATATTCTCTGTCTACCCCAGAAACCATGGCCATGGTGGAATATATCCAGGATGTTCCATTAGCCCTTCCCCCTCACTGGCCATTTCTGGCTTCTTTGTTCCCAATAAAGACTGTGGTCTTCATCCCTGTATTAACTATCTAGGTCTCAATGAAATTACCATTATCCATTATCCTCTCCTACTGACATTGCATGCTAAATACCGGAGGTGAGGTGAGGGTGATAGCCCTCGACATCAAGGCAGCATTTGACCGAGTGTGACATCAAGGTGCCCTAGCTAAAATGGAGTCAATGGGAATTAGGGGTAAAACCTTCCACTGGTGGAATCATACCTGACACAAAGGAAGATGGTTGAGGTGGTTGGAGGTCAATCACCTCATCCTCCGGACATCACTGCAGGAGTTCCTCATGGCGGTGTCCTTCGCCTGCTTCAGCAACGACCTTCCTTCCGTCATGAGGTCAGAAGTGGGGTTGTTCGCAGATGACTGCACAGTGGTCTGCACCATTCATGACTGCTCAGATAGTGAAGCAGTTCAAACCCAAATGCAGTACCTGGACAATATCCAGGCTTGGGCTGACAAGTGCCAAGTAACATTCGAGCCACGCAAGTGCCAGGTGATGACCATCTCCAACAAGAGAGGCTCTAGCCATTGTCCCTTGACATTCAGTGGCATCACCATTACTGAATCCCCTACTGTCAACATCCTGGGAGTTACTATTGACAGGAAACTGAACTGGTCTAGCCATATAAACACCGTGGCTACCAGAGCAGGTCAAAGAGTAGGAATTCTGCGGCATGCAACTCACCTCCTGACACCCCAAAGCCTGTCCACCATCTACAAGGCTCAGGTCAGGAGTGTAATGGAATACTCGCCACTCGCCTGGGTGAGTGCAGCTCCATCAACACTCAAGAAGCTTGACACCATCCAGTACAAGGCAGTCCACCTGTTTGGTACCCCTTCCACAAGCACCCAATCCCCCCACCATCGACAGACAGTTGCAGCAGTGTGTACTATCTACAAGATGCACTGCAACAGCACACCAACGTTCCTAAGACAGCACCTTCCAGACCCCCGACCACTGCCACCTAGAAGGCCAAGAACAGCAGATACCTGGGAACACCACCTCTTGAAAATCCCCCCCCCCCCCACAATACAATTACCGCCCTGACTTGGGAACATTATCGCCATTCCTTCATTGTCGCTGGGTCAAAACCATGGAATTCCCTCCCTAACAGCATTGTGGGTATAACTACACCTCAGGGACTGCAGTGGTTCAAGAAGACAGCTCATCCCCACCTTCTCAAGGGCAATTAGGGATGGGCAATAAATGCTGGCTTAGCTGGTGACGCCCACGTCCCATAAATGAATAAACAAAGTATATTATATTCATGCATTCATCATGTTTGGCAGGTCTGCCAGAAACTTTGTGAAGCTTTGGAAAACGAGTTTGATCCTTCCAAAGTCTCCTTCCTAGATTATGTTGTGTTATGTAGATGGAGCCAGGGAAGGTTATTGCCATCACTGACTGGCCACAGCCAAAGACCTTAAAGTAAGTGCATGGGTGTCTTGGCTTTGCCAATTTCCTTCTTTTCAAATCTTTTTATTATTATTATTAACCAAAATAACAAGAGTACATCGAAGTAGGTAACACTTCCAGTGTCTCAAAGGAAAAAGAAACAATGTTTTAAAGATTGAAAAATACGGTGACTCAAAAAATGTTGCCAAATTCTATAGGCACTTCATTCACCATGATTGTCGCTCCAATCTCTATCCTCACTGTGGGATCTCTGTTCCATATTCATTGGATTACTGAGGTGCAAACTACTTTTGATGAATTAAAGAGTCTACTCACTTCAGCCCCAATACTGATGCACCCAGACCCTGAGCTACTCTTTATTGTTGAGGTTGATGCGTCCGAGCTTGGTGTTCGAGCTGTTCTCTCTGAGGTCTGGGACTGACTATAAGGTTCACCAGATGCCTGTCCCTGTCAAGAGGAACTATGAGGTCGATAGCTGAGTGCTTAGCAGTCCAACTGGCATTAGAATAGTGGCACCAATGGTTGGAAGGTTCAAAACGCCCCTTTGTTGGAGTGAAGCATCACAAAAATCCTGCCTATGTCCAGGAGACTAAATGCCTGAATCTCCGACAGGCTAGATGGGCACTTTTTTTTAAAAACAACTCTTACAGACAAGGCTCAAAGAACGTGAAGGACGATGCCCTTTCCTGGCAGTGTGCCTGTTCTGAGAAGGACTGCCCTCCACAGCCCATCATATCCAGGGACAGCACTCTGCCTCCTGTTGCCATTCCGCCGGAGACACAATGCGACGAATCCAACCCTAATGGGGTTCCAGTGTCAGTCCCCCAGGCAGGAAGATCCAAGATTCACCTCTGCAAGCTCACGCTTCCCATTTCGCTATTTGTGGAGGGGACTTTGGAGTTTATTCAAAGACACTTCCGGTGGCCAGAGATGACGAGGGATATCCAATCGTTTGTGCACTCCTGTTCTATCTGTGCTCAACACAGATCCTCTGACCAGTGTCCTTTTAGGGTTCTGCACCCTCAGCCCGTCCCACAACACCCCTGATCCCACATCCATATTGATTTCATTACCAGCCTATCATCATCACCAGGTAACACTGTTATTCTGGTGGTGGCAGACCATTTTTCTAAAGCTGCTCACTTCACTTGCCCTGCCTAAACTTCCCTCCGCCTAAGGAGCTGCTGATATTTTGCTGGAGGATGTTGTCAGGTTTTGTGGCATGCCGGCTGACATTGTCCGATTGTGGCCCCCAGTTCCTGTCCCATTACTGGAGGGCTTTCTGGACTGCTTGGCTCTTCCTTCAGACTCTCTTCAGGTTTCCAGCCCCAGTCCAGTGATCAGGTGGTGCGTGGCCAAGTGGTTAAGGCGTTGGACTAGCAATCTGAAAGTCGTGAGTTCGAGCCCCAGCCGACACAGCGTGTTGTGTCCTTGAGCAAGGCACTTAACCACACATTCTTCCAGTCCACCCAGCTGAAAATGGGTACCAGCAAAATGCTGGGGGTTAACCTCACGATAGACTGGCGTCCTATCTCGTACTCTCAGTCGCTTCACGCCATGGAAACTGGCATAAGCCTATAAGGCTCAGGACCGACTTTAACTTTACCCAATGATCAGACGGAACGGTTTAATCAGGCCCTCGCGGAATACCTCCGCTGCTTTGTGTCCTCCTGGAGTCAGCTCTTGATTGGAACAGAACACGTACATAACATTCTGCAGAGCTCCTCCTCCAGCTTGTCCCCATTTGAATGCCAATTCCAGTTTCTGCTGTCACTTTTCTCCGGTCAGGAAGTGGAGGTTGGGGTTCCAACTGCTGAGAAGTTTGTTGCTCGATGCAGGAAGACCGAGAGCAGGGCTCGGCCAGCCCTGAAGCACACCTCAACTCATCACCAGAAGCAGGCCAACAGAAGGAGGAGATTTATTCATCTGTTCAGGCCAGGATGGAGGGCTTGGCTCTCAACATAGGACTTACGTTTGTGAGTCGTCCAGATAATTGACTCCAGAATTGTTGGGCCTTTTGAGATAATTGTACGGGTCAACCCTGCCAGATTCTAGCTGCCTCATCCTGGATCTTTGAGAGTAAGCCTCACTTTTTATGTCTCCCGTGGTAAGATCTCCTCTGCCTCCTCCAGTTGCCTCCCCACCTCTCACATCGTAGGTGGTGGTCCCACTAATACAATGAGGAGGCTGCTTGATCCTCAACATCATGGTGAGAGCCTCCACTACATGGTTGACTGGGAAGGATATGGTCCAGGGGAGCATACCTGGGTGCTGGCATGATATATCTCAGACGCAGACCTGCAGGAGCTGGCCAGAGGGGAAGACACTGTCACACCTTGAATTGGCCACTAGATGGAGGCAGAGATGAGAAGGCTAACTCCTTCCTGTTCACCTGCCCATTCGGCGAATTAGCAATTTACTGTTACCACTTGTGGCTTGGTTGGAGCCCGACACAAGTTCCTTGTTTTATTGTCGAGTCTTGGCGACATCTTTTTCTCTATTGCTTTTTTTAATGCATTTTCTACAACACTACAGATAAGAAAAAAACCCCAAACCAAAATGAAAAAAAATTAATACAGTGCAAAAATAAACATACAATAATAATATAATGCAAAAAGGATAATTGAGAAAGCACCCAAATTGAAGTCATGTAAAGTTAGTATCCTCCCCAAGCCCCACAACAAAAAAAAACTCCAGACCAACCACAACACAATATAGAGAATATTAATCAGGACATTCAAACCCCCAAAGCTGTAAATACACTTGAAAACAGAAGATAATAATGCCAACTACCAAAAAAAAGAGCTGACAGTAAGGGACTGAAAAAAAAACCTTAATTAAGAAGGTTATGAAAGTACTCAATAAAAGGTCCCCCAGACCTTATGAAACTTTATATCCGAATTAAGAATTGAATAAAGAATTTTTTCAAGGTCTAAACAGGACATAATATCATTAAGCCATTGAGCATGCATTGGCGGGGCAACATCTTGAGACATCTTTTATAAGTGAAGCCTTCCCTTTGTTTGTAGGTATCTCTGATTTCTAAAACCTCTGTTAATGTTTTTTTTTATTTGAAACCCCTGTGAGTTTTTTGGACCTGCTGCCTCTATCTTACTTGCTAAAGAAACTAGTAAAGCCTTGTTGGATTTTTTCTCTTGTAACTTTGTGACTTGTCTGCAAATTGGGTTCACCACTATTCAGTGTGAGGAAAATTAAAACTGAAGAGGTAACCTAGTTAATTCTGACAACTACAGGAGTTGTGTCATCTCCCCACGCAGAGCTGTGTTTGAGTGTACAAGAGTTCTGTTACCTCCCCACACTGGTCTGTGCTTGAGTCTGCAGGGGACACGTCACCTCTGTACACGGGGTCCAGTGCTTGAGTCTACAGGGGACATGTCACCTCTGTACACGGGGTCCAGTGCTTGAGTCTGCAGGGGACACGTCACCTCTGTACACGGGGTCCAGTACTTGAGTCTACAGGGGACACGTCACCTCTGTACACGGGGTCCAGTGCTTGAGTCTGCAGGGGACATGTCACCTCTGTACACGGGGTCCAGTGCTTGAGTCTGCATGGAACACGTCACCTCTGTACACGGGGTCCAGTGCTTGAGTGTGCATGTGACACGTCACCACCGTACACGGGGTCCAGTGCTTGAGTCTGCAGGGGACACGTCACCTCTGTACACGGGGTCCAGTGCTTGAGTCAGCAGGGGACACGTCACCTCTGTACATGGGATCCAGTGCTTGAGTCTGCAGGGGACACGTCACCTCTGTACACGGGGTCCAGTGCTTGAGTCTGCATGGAACACGTCACCTCTGTACACAGGGTCCAGTGATTGAGTCTGCAGGGGACACGTCACCTCTGTACACGGGGTCCATTGCTTGAGTCAGCAGGGGACACGTCACCTCTGTACATGGGATCCAGTACTTGAGTCTGCAGGGGACACGTCACCTCTGTACACGGGGTCCAGTGCTTGAGTCTGAAGGGGACACGTCACCTCTGTACACGGGATCCAGTGCTTCAGTCTGCAGGGGACACGTCACCTCTTTACACGGGGTCCAGTGTTTGAGTCTGCAGGGGAAACATCACCTCTTTACACGGGGACCAGTGCTTGAGTCTGCAGGGGACACGTCACCTCTGTACACGGGATCCAGTGCTTCAGTCTGCAGGGGACACGTCACCTCTGTACACGGGGTCCAGTGCTTGAGTCTGCAGGGGACACGTCACCTCTGTACACGGGGTCCAGTGTTTGAGTCTGCAGGGGACACGTCACCTCTGTACACAGGGTCCAGTGCTTGAGTCTGCAGGGGACACGTCACCTCTGTACACGGGGACCAGTGTTTGAGTCTGCAGGGGACACGTCACCTCTGTACACGGGGTCCAGTGCTTGAGTCTGCATCGGACACGTCACCTCTGTACACGGGGTCCAGTGCTTGAGTCTGCAGGGGACACGTCACCTCTGTACACGGGGTCCAGTGTTTGAGTCTGCAGGGGACACGTCACCTCTGTACACCGGGTCCAGTGCTTGAGTCTGCAGGGGACACGTCACCTCTGTACACGGATCCAGTGTTTGAGTCTACAGGGGACACGTCACCTCTTTACACGGGGTCCAGTGCTTGAGTCTGCAGGGGACACTTCACCTCTGTACACGGGGTCCAGTGCTTGATTCTACAGGGGACACGTCACCTCTGTACACGGGATCCAGTGCTTCAGTCTGCAGGGGACACGTCACCTCTTTACACAGGGTCCAGTGTTTGAGTCTGCAGGGGAAACATCACCTCTGTACACGGGGTCCAGTGCTTGAGTCTGCATCGGACACGTCACCTCTGTACACGGGGTCCAGTGCTTGAGTCTGCAGGGGACACGTCACCTCTGTACACGGGGTCCAGTGCTTGAGTCTGCAGGGGACACGTCACCTCTGTACACGGGGTCCAGTGTTTGAGTCTGCAGGGGACACGTCACCTCTGTACACCGGGTCCAGTACTTGAGTCTGCAGGGGACACGTCACCTCTGTACACGGGGACCAGTGTTTGAGTCTGCAGGGGACACGTCACCTCTGTACACGGGGTCCAGTGCTTGAGTCTGCATCGGACACGTCACCTCTGTACACGGGGTCCAGTGCTTGAGTCTGCATCGGACACGTCACCTCTGTACACGGGGTCCAGTGCTTGAGTCTGCAGGGGACACGTCACCTCTGTACACGGTGTCCAGTGCTTGAGTCTGCAGGGGACACATCACCTGTGTACACGGGGTCCAGTGTTTGAGTCTGCAGGGGACACGTCACCTCTGTACACCGGGTCCAGTGCTTGAGTCTGCAGGGGACACGTCACCTCTGTACACGGGGTCCAGTGCTTGAGTGTGCATGTGACACGTCACCACCGTACACGGGGTCCAGTGCTTGAGTCTGCAGGGGACACGTCTCCTCTGTACACGGGGTCCAGTGCTTGAGTCAGCAGGGGACACGTCACCTCTGTACATGGGGTCCAGTGTTTGAGTCTGCAGGGGACACGTCACCTCTGTACACCGGGTCCAGTGCTTGAGTCTGCATGGAACACGTCACCTCTGTACACGGGGTCCAGTGCTTGAGTGTGCATGTGACACGTCACCACCGTACACGGGGTCCAGTGCTTGAGTCTGCAGGGGACACGTCACCTCTGTACACGGGGTCCAGTGCTTGAGTCAGCAGGGGACACGTCACCTCTGTACATGGGATCCAGTGCTTGAGTCTGCAGGGGACACGTCACCTCTGTACACGGGGTCCAGTGCTTGAGTCTGCATGGAACACGTCACCTCTGTACACAGGGTCCAGTGATTGAGTCTGCAGGGGACACGTCACCTCTGTACACGGGGTCCATTGCTTGAGTCAGCAGGGGACACGTCACCTCTGTACATGGGATCCAGTGTTTGAGTCTGCAGGGGACACGTCACCTCTGTACACGGGGTCCAGTGTTTGAGTCTGCAGGGGACACGTCACCTCTGTACACCGGGTCCAGTGCTTGAGTCTGCAGGGGACACGTCACCTCTGTACACGGGGTCCAGTGCTTGAGTGTGCATGTGACACGTCACCACCGTACACGGGGTCCAGTGCTTGAGTCTGCAGGGGACACGTCTCCTCTGTACACGGGGTCCAGTGCTTGAGTCAGCAGGGGTCACGTCACCTCTGTACACGGGGTCCAGTGTTTGAGTCTGCAGGGGACACGTCACCTCTGTACACGGGGTCCAGTGCTTGAGTCTGCATGGAACACGTCACCTCTGTACACAGGGTCCAGTGCTTGAGTGTGCATGTGACACATCACCACCGTACACGGGGTCCAGTGCTTGAGTCAGCAGGGGACACGTCACCTCTGTACATGGGATCCAGTGCTTGAGTCTGCAGGGGACACGTCACCTCTGTACACGGGGTCCAGTGCTTGAGTCTGCATGGAACACGTCACCTCTGTACACAGGGTCCAGTGATTGAATCTGCAGGGGACACGTCACCTCTGTACACGGGGTCCATTGCTTGAGTCAGCAGGGAACACGTCACCTCTGTACATGGGATCCAGTGTTTGAGTCTGCAGGGGACACGTCACCTCTGTACACGGGGTCCAGTGTTTGAGTCTGCAGGGGACACGTCACCTCTGTACACCGGGTCCAGTGCTTGAGTCTGCAGGGGACACGTCACCTCTGTACACGGGGTCCAGTGCTTGAGTGTGCATGTGACACGTCACCACCGTACACGGGGTCCAGTGCGTGAGTCTGCAGGGGACACGTCTCCTCTGTACACGGGGTCCAGTGCTTGAGTCAGCAGGGGACACGTCACCTCTGTACACGGGGTCCAGTGTTTGAGTCTGCAGGGGACACGTCACCTCTGTACACGGGGTCCAGTGCTTGAGTCTGCATGGAACACGTCACCTCTGTACACGGGGTCCAGTGCTTGAGTGTGCATGTGACACGTCACCACCGTACACGGGGTCCAGTGCTTGAGTCTGCAGGGGACACGTCACCTCTGTACACAGGGTCCAGTGCTTGAGTCAGCAGGGGACACGTCACCTCTGTACACGGGGTCCAGTGCTTGAGTCTGCAGGGAACACGTCTCCTCTGTACACGGGGTCCAGTGCTTGAGTCAGCAGGGGACACGTCACCTCTGTACATGGGATCCAGTGCTTGAGTCTGCAGGGGACACGTCACCTCTGTACACGGGGTCCAGTGCTTGAGTCTGCATGGAACACGTCACCTCTGTACACAGGGTCCAGTGATTGAGTCTGCAGGGGACACGTCACCTCTGTACACGGGGTCCATTGCTTGAGTCTGCAGGGGACACGTCACCTCTGTACATGGGATCCAGTGCTTGAGTCTGAAGGGGACACGTCACCTCTGTACACGGGATCCAGTGCTTCAGTCTGCAGGGGACACGTCACCTCTTTACACGGGGTCCAGTGTTTGAGTCTGCAGGGGAAACATCACCTCTTTACACGGGGACCAGTGCTTGAGTCTGCAGGGGACACGTCACCTCTGTACACGGGATCCAGTGCTTCAGTCTGCAGGGGACACGTCACCTCTGTACACGGGGTCCAGTGCTTGAGTCTGCAGGGGACACGTCACCTCTGTACACGGGGTCCAGTGTTTGAGTCTGCAGGGGACACGTCACCTCTGTACACCGGGTCCAGTGCTTGAGTCTTCAGGGGACACGTCACCTCTGTACACGGGGACCAGTGTTTGAGTCTGCAGGGGACACGTCACCTCTGTACACGGGGTCCAGTGCTTGAGACTGCATCGGACACGTCACCTCTGTACACGGGGTCCAGTGCTTGAGTCTGCAGGGGACACGTCACCTCTGTACACGGGGTCCAGTGTTTGAGTCTGCAGGGGACACGTCACCTCTGTACACCGGGTCCAGTGCTTGAGTCTGCAGGGGACACGTCACCTCTGTACACGGATCCAGTGTTTGAGTCTACAGGGGACACGTCACCTCTTTACACGGGGTCCAGTGCTTGAGTCTGCAGGGGACACTTCACCTCTGTACACGGGGTCCAGTGCTTGATTCTACAGGGGACACGTCACCTCTGTACACGGAGTCCAGTGCTTGAGTCTGCATGGGACACGTCACCTCTGTACACGGGATCCAGTGCTTCAGTCTGCAGGGGACACGTCACCTCTGTACACGGGGACCAGTGTTTGAGTCTGCAGGGGACACGTCACCTCTGTACACGGGGTCCAGTGCTTGAGTCTGCATCGGACACGTCACCTCTGTACACGGGGTCCAGTGCTTGAGTCTGCAGGGGACACGTCACCTCTGTACACGGGGTCCAGTGTTTGAGTCTGCAGGGGACACGTCACCTCTGTACACGGGGTCCAGTGTTTGAGTCTGCAGGGGACACGTCACCTCTGTACACCGCGTCCAGTGCTTGAGTCTGCAGGGGACACGTCACCTCTGTACACGGGGTCCAGTGCTTGAGTGTGCATGTGACACGTCACCACCGTACACGGGGTCCAGTGCTTGAGTCTGCAGGGGACACGTCTCCTCTGTACACAGGGTCCAGTGCTTGAGTCAGCAGGGGACACGTCACCTCTGTACACGGGGTCCAGTGTTTGAGTCTGCAGGGGACACGTCACCTCTGTAAACCGGGTCTAGTGCTTGAGTCTGCATGGAACACGTCACCTCTGTACACGGGGTCCAGTGATTGAGTCTGCAGGGGACACGTCACCTCTGTACACGGGGTCCAGTGCTTGAGTCTGCTGGGGACACGTCACCTCTGTACACGTGGTCCAGTGCTTGAGTCTGCAGGGGACACGTCACCTCTGTACACTGGGTTCAGTGCTTGAGTCTGCAGGGGACACGTCACCTCTGTACACGGGTTCCAGTGTTTGAGTCTGCAGGGGACACTTCACCTCTGTACACGGGGTCCAGTGCTTGATTCTACAGGGGACACATCACCTCTGTACACGGGGTCCAGTGCTTGAGTCTGCATGGGACACGTCATCTCTGTACACGGGGACCACTGTTTGAGTCTGCAGCGGACACGTCACCTCTGTACACGGGGTACAGTGCTTGAGTCTGCATGGGACACGTCACCTCTGTACACGGGGTCCAGTGCTTGAGTGTGCATGGGACACGTCACCACAGTACACGGGGTCCAGTGCTTGAGTCTGCAGGGGACACATCACCTCTGTACACGGGATCCAGTGCTTGAGTCTGCATGGAACACGTCACCTCTGTACACGGGGTCCAGTGCTTGAGTGTGCATGTGACACGTCACCACCGTACACGGGGTCCAGTGCTTGAGTCTGCAGGGGACACGTCACCTCTGTACACGGGGTCCAGTGCTTGTGTCAGCAGGGGACACGTCACCTCTGTACACGGGGTCCAGTGTTTGAGTCTGCAGGGGACACGTCACCTCTGTACACCGGGTCCAGTGCTTGAGTCTGCATGGAACACGTCACCTCTGTACACGGGGTCCAGTGATTGAGTCTGCAGGGGACACGTCACCTCTGTACACGGGGTCCAGTGCTTGAGTCTGCAGGGGACACGTCACCTCTGTACACGTGGTCCAGTGCTTGAGTCTGCAGGGGACACGTCACCTCTGTACACGTGGTCCAGTGCTTGAGTCTGCAGGGGACACGTCACCTCTGTACACCGGGTTCAGTGCTTGAGTCTGCAGGGGACACGTCACCTCTGTACACGGGTTCCAGTGTTTGAGTCTGCAGGGGACACGTCACCTCTGTACACGGGGTCCAGTGCTTGAGTCTGCTGGGGACACGTCTCCTCTGTACACGGGGTCCAGTGCTTGAGTCTGCAGGGGACACTTCACCTCTGTACACAGAGTCCAGTGCTTGAGTCTGCAGGGAAAACATCACCTCTTTACACGGGGTCCAGTGCTTGAGTCTGCATGGGACACGTCACCACCGTACACAGGGTCCAATGCTTGAGTCTGCAGGGGACACGTCACCTCTGTACACGGGGTCCAGTGCTTGAGTCTACAGGGGGCACGTCACCTCTGTACACGGGGTCCAGTGCTTGAGTCTACAGGGGACACGTCACCTCTTTACACGGGGTCCAGTGCTTGAGTCTGCATGGGACACGTCACCTCTGTACACGGGGTCCAGTGTTTGAGTCTGCAGGGGACACGTCACCTCTGTACACGGGGTCCAGTGCTTGTGTCTACAGAGGATACCTCTGTACACAGGGTCCAGTGCTTGAGTCTACAGGGGGCACGTCACCTCTGTACACGGGGTCCAGTGCTTGAGTCTGCAGGGGACACGTCACCTCTGTACACGGGATCCAGTGCTTGAGTCTGCAGGGGACACATCACCTGTGTACATGGGGTCCAGTGCTTGAGTCTGCAGGGGAAACATCACCTCTTTACACGGGGTCCAGTGCTTGTGTCTACAGGGGGCATGTCACCTCTGTACACGGGGTCCAGTGCTTGATTCTACAGGGGGCACGTCACGTCTGTACACGGGGTCCAGTGCTTGAGTCTGCAGGTTATTTTGGAAGTCTAAGAATCAGTTGAAAACTTGTCGCTTTATGATTTTTTTATTGGAAGTCTAAACAATGTAATAGGCACAGATAACATGAATCTTTAAAAAAGTACTGAGGATGAAGACAAAGATAAGATCAAAGATGGTGATTTTTGCAGAGGCAAACTTTAATACCGAGATTTCTGAGATAAGCAAATTCCTGAGATAAGCAAAGGGCCGATCAGAGACACAATGGCAAATAACGCTTCGCCAATGAAGAATGGAAGTTGATGTGGAATTATGTAGCTGTTATGTTGCTTTCCCACCAGCAGGTGGCTCCCAGCACCGCATTCTGCAAAGCACAAACTTGGGAAAATGTGCAGATGCTGGAAATCCAAAGCAACACACACTGGGCAGGACAGGCAGCATCTATGGAAAAAAGTAAACAGCCCATGTTTCAGGCAGAAACCCTTCATCGGGACTGGAATGGAAGGAGAGAAGACAGATTACTTGGGGCGGAGAAAGTATAAGTTGGCAGGTGGTAGGTGAAACCAGGAGATGAGAAGAGGGTGAAGTAAGAGCTGGGAAGTCAATTGTTGAAAGAGATAAAGGGCTGGAGAAGGGGCAATCTGATAGGAGAAAGTGGAAGAGCATGGAAGAAAGGGAAGGGGAGGAGCTCCAGAGGGAGATGATGGGCAGGTAAGGAGATAAGGTGAGAGAGGGAACCAGGAATGGGGAACGGTGAAGGTGGAGGGCAATTACTGGAAGTTTGAGAAATGGATGGTCATGCCATCAGATTGGAGGCTACCCAGGCAGAATATAAGGTGTTGACCCTCTAACCTGAGTGTGGCCTTATCACAACAGTAGAGGAGGCCATGCACTGACACTTAAAAGAATGAGGGGTGACCGAATTGAAACCTATCGAATGGTGAAAGGCCTTGATAGAGTGGATGGGAAGAGGGTGCTTCCTGTGGTGGGAGAGTCTATGACCAGAGGACACAGCCTCAAAACAGAGGGGCATTCTTTTAGAATAGAGGTGAGGAAGAACTTCTTTAGCTGGGGAGTGGTGAATCTGTGGGATTCATTGCTGCAGGCAGCTGTGGAGGCCAAGTCTTTATGTATATTTAAGACGGCCGTTGATAGATTCTTGATTGGTCAGGGCATGAAGGGAGGCAGTGGGGGTGAGGCAGCAGACTGAAGCTGAGAGGACCACCAGATCAGCACAATGAAATGGTGGACCAGACGTGATGAACCAAATGGCCTCATTTTGCTCTTATCTCTTATGATCTTGTGGTCTTGTGTCGGAATGGGAAGTAGAATTGAAATGGCTAGCCACCGGGAAGTCTAGATTTTTTTCTGGTGGACAGAGCGAAGGTGCTCAACGAAGCAGTTTCCCAATCTACATCGGATCTCGTCTGCATACAGGAGGCCACACCAGGAGCACCAGATATAGTCAATGACCCCAACAGACCTGCAGGTGAAGTGTCACCTCACCTGGAAGGACTACCTGGGGCCTTGAACGATAGTGAGAGAGGTTCGGGGGCAGGTGCGGCACTTTTTCCATATGCAAGGATAGGTACCAGGAGGGAGACAAGTGGGGAGGGATGAATGGACAAGGAAGTTGTGCAGGGAGTGATCCCTGGAGGGAGAGCGGCGAGTGGAGGGAAGAGATGACCTGCTGAGGTCATCCACCTTGCTTGTACGTGCTGAGGAAAAGATGTGTTTGATGGTGGGATCCCGTTGGAAATGATGGAAGTTAAGGAGAATTATGTTCTTGAGGGGTGGTAGTTGAGGTCAATAGGAACCCTATCCCTGTGTGGTGGCAAGAGGATGGGGTGAGGGCAGATGTGCACAAAATAGAAGAGATGAGGGTGAGGACTTTGCTGATGTGGAGGAAGGGAAACCCCTGCATTTGAGGGAGAAGGACAGAATCCTAGAATGGAAAGATTATTTTATAATATAATTAACCATATTATTATTGTATTTCATAATTCAATTTATTTTATTTGATTGATCATGAATGTGGGATACCGTGATTGTATCAGTGTGATTTACATACAGTGCATTTTGTGCTACCTTATTTTGATTTATAATAAGTATCCTTATGAAATCTGTATTTGTGTATTTGAAATTTAATGAAAATATTGGAAAAAGAAAGGCAAGTTTCATCCTGACAGAGGACTTGGCAGAGACAGAGGAACTGAGAAAAGGGAACAGCATTTTTTCAAGTGACGAAATATGAGGGAGATTGAAAACTTGGCTGAGTGGTGTAATAACAACAGCCTCTCACTCAATGTCAATAAGCCCAAGGAACTGATTGTAGACTTCAGGAGAGGGAAACCAGAGGTCCACAAGCCTGTAATCGTTGGAGGATCAGAGGTGGAGAGGGTCAGTAACTTTAAATTCTGGGGTGCCACTATCTCAGAGGGCCTGTCCTGGACCCATCATATAAATAAATATAATTGCAAAGAAAGCACAACAGCATATTTAGTTCCTCCGGAGTCTGTGGAGATTCATCATGTCATCAAAAACCTTGCCAAACTTCTATAGATGTGTGGTGGAAAGTGTGCTGACCGGCTGCCTGGTACGGGAACACCAATGCCTTTGAGTGGAAAATCCTACAAAATTTCGTGGATTCGGCCCAGTACATCACAGGTAAAACTCTCCCAACCATTGAGCGCATCTACAAGAAACATTGCCATAGCAAAGCAGTATCCATCGTCAAAGATCCCCACCAGCCAGGCCGTGCTCCTTTCTCACTGCTGCCATCAGCTGGAAGGTACAAGAGCCTCAGGACCCACCAACAGGTTCTACTTATACCCTTAATGATTTTGAACACTTCTATCTTGTTTCCTCTCATTCTACATCTACTTGGGCTAAAAAAAAAAATTAATTCTTTCAATCTTTCTTCATAGCTCGTTCCCTGCTGACTAAGATGGAGTCTAGTTGCCCTTCTCTCACACAATATAAAACCAAAACTGTACACAGTATTGAAGGTATGGCTTCACAAGCACATTATACAGCTTAAGGGAAATGTCTCTTGATTTGAACTCCATTGAGTGCATTATATAGCCCAACATTCTATGTAAACACTTCTGTGCACTGTCAAGATGTCAATAGTGATGTCTACCAGGGCACCTACACACTTCTCATACAGTGCATTTTATAACAAGCTACCCCTATTGTATATTTATATCTAATATTTCTACTTCCTATATGTAATGATTTACATATACTTACACTAAATTTCATCTGCCATCTACCTGCCCACATCAGGATTTGGTTTAGATCTAACTGTATTGGTTCTGCTGCCTGAATGTTATCAGCCCGTCACCCTAATTTTGTGTCACCTACAAAATTTACTACTTTATTTGTTAGGTGCTTATCCAAATCATTAATGTAAATTAAAAACAGTAGTGGCCCCAGAACCGATCCCTACAGAAACCTACTTTTAATATCGTCTAAGTGTGAAAATGATACTCTCACCATTACTCTCGTTATTTTCTATTTTTGAGCCAATTCTGCGCCCATTCACACAACTTACCTTGAGTCCCTGCCTCCTGTAATTTGTTTTTTAACCTCTCATGGGGTAGCTTGTCAAATACCTTCTGAAAGTGCAAGTAAATATCAACCACTCTATTGTTATCACAATTTTAGTTGCCTCTTCATAGAGTTCCAGCATATTAGAAAAACATGATTTCCCCTTTCTGAATCCATGCTGGCTCCATGCCTGTTCTTATCAACTGCTTTTCCATCTAATTTTCTTTTATTATTGTTTCCATTACGTTGCATGCAATACAGGTTAAGCTCACTGGTCTGTAGTTACCAGGGTCAGTGTTGTCACACTTCTTATATACCAGGACAACTTCTTGGGACAAAATTTTCAATATTTCCACTCCTTAGGGATTTCACTAGTCTTCAATAAATTTTGAAAAATACATGTTAGGGGTTTGTATATATAATCACAGACTTCTTTAAGTACCCTTGGATATATGTTGTCTCGCCCTGGACATTTATTAACTTTCAGCTTTTTCCCTTTCTAAGATCTCCACGTCACTTAAAGCAAACTTATTTTTCTCTCGGCTTACTGCCATATTGCTAACACTTGCTCTTTGCAGGTGAATACTTTAGCAAAAATATGAGTGAAGAGTACCTGTTCTGTCTGCATAACAGCAGACGTAAGGAGGCATGACTGCCAGCTAGGTTTCCTGCACTGATGAACCCCATCCTAATGCTACATTGTCCAACTTGGCAAAGTAAAAAGCAGCAAGGTGCTGCTGAACTCCACGTTCCTGAGTTCATCACGAAGCCATGGTTCTCATCGACGTACAGGGTAAATGGTCCTTCCCGTATCAGAGATTCCCATCGCAGGTGCGGGGCTTACTATCGCCTTTAAAGTCTGAAAAGCTTCCACTCGCCCTTCGTTAAGAGTCACAGGGTTGTCAGAGGGCTGACTGCCTTTCAGCAGGCGATTGAGGGGCTGAGCAATCTCAGCGTGTGAATTGACCTGTGCTCCGTTGTTGTTGGACAAACCCAGAAATGACTGAACTTGCTGGACTGTTGCCGCCGGTTTTGCTGATATAGTGGCCTATGCACAACCTTTAGTGATGTCTCGTTTGCCTCGGGAAATTCTCTGCCCCAAGTAAGCTGCTTCCTCTTGTTGCGATTCTGCTTTGTCCAGTTTTGCTTTGTCTCCCTGAAACTAGTAAATTAACCTACTTCTGTGAATCCCAGTTCCACTTGTTCTATTGGTTAGCGAGTGTAGACGGCTGGTTCATCTGTACGGATCTTATTCTGACTTCGATATCTTGCTCCGCTCGTTTGGCAGTGTGCACCAGATCACTGTCGAAAATGGCAGTTTCTCTCCAAATCTGCTATTGTTCGCCTTACCACCTTGGCAACTTCTGGCTTCAAGCCTTCCTTGAAATCCACCTGAGGGTGCCGTATGTGGATT
This sequence comes from Hypanus sabinus, assembly GCF_030144855.1. Taxonomy (NCBI): domain Eukaryota; kingdom Metazoa; phylum Chordata; class Chondrichthyes; order Myliobatiformes; family Dasyatidae; genus Hypanus; species Hypanus sabinus. The sequence goes on along the minus strand of NC_082715.1, from coordinate 136,422,474 downwards.
CTCCCGATGCTTGAACTCCAGAGTAGCTGATCCGATCTGTCCCATAGCAGTCTCCACATTCAGAAACATCCCCTGTAGCCGCTTGTTGGCAATCAACCACTTTCCTCCAGTCTGTGTTTGAGATTGTCATTCCAATCATTTCATAGTTGTGTCCCAACCTCCTGGTACATTCGGTTTACCCTCTCCTATACCATGCTCAACTTGACGTGTCAACTGTCTTATCTGCTGCAAAGAGAAGGTAGCTAAAATTTGGATGCCATCATATGAATGCAATTTGTATTTGTTCTTAATTTGTTGAAATTCAGTCCATGTCTTTAAACTTCCTTTTTTTAAGGATGTGGAAGTTCTTTGGACCATTTGCATTTTGGAAGGACAAACCAGAAGGCTGAGTACAGGGTTAATGTTCGGTTACTTAAGAGTGTGGATGAACAGAGGGACCTTGGGGTTCAAATCCATACATCCCTCAAGGTCGCTGCACAGGTTGATAAGATTGTTAAGCAGGCCTATGGGATGCTAAGCTTCATTAATAGCGGGATTGAGTTCAAGAGTAGAGAGGTCATGTTGCAACTCTACAAATCTCTGGTGAGACCACACTTAGAGTATTGTGTTCAGTTCTGGTCACCTCATTATAGGAAGGATGTGGAAGCTATGGAGAGGGTGCAGAGGAGATTTACCAAGATGTTGCCTGGATTGGAGAACAAGTCTTATGAAGCAAGGTTAGCAGAGCTGGGACTTTTCTCTTTGGAGCGTAGAAGGGCGAGAGGGGACTTGATAGAGGTCTACAAGATTATGAGAGGCATAGATAAGGTGGATAGCCAGTGCCTGTTTCCCAGGGCACGAATAGCAAACACCAGAGGGCATATGTACAAAGTTAAGGGAGGGAAGATTAGGGGAGACATCAGGAGTGTTTTTTACACAGAGGGTTGTGGGTGCTTGGAATGACTTGCCAGGGATGGTGGTGGATGCTAAAACATTAGGGGTATTTAAGAGCCTCTTGAACGGGCACATGGATGAAAAAATAGAGGGTTACTGGGTAGTGCGGGTTCATTACTTTTTTTTAAGGAATATATGGGTCGGCACAACATGGAGGGCCGAAGGGCCTGTACTGTGCTGTAGTACTCTAGTGTCTAGTGTCAATTTTTTTTCTGGGTCTGGTGGTTGATGTCAAACCTCCTAACTCCTTTCATAGTTTCTATTTTCATCCTTGCATGCTTCCTTTCCCATAGTTTTTATTCGGGGCGAGTCGCGACATGCCTGCCAAACCAAATTGCCTCATCACCTGAGTCACCAGAGGTCTGAGTCAGTGTTACCTCCGCTTTGCAGTTCATTGAGGTCCCCTAGGTGGCGCTGTTTCTGGAAGACTACTCAACGTTGGCTGCACTTCAACGTGAGTGATATCACTGCTCGCACCAGTTTGGCAGAAGGTCCCTGCTGTGCTTTGCAGTTCCGTTTCAGTTTGTCTTGTAAATCATGCTGTTCTCTCACTTGCTCAGTCAATTCATTCACATTTCTTTTTTCCTGTCTCTATCATCCTTCAGCATGTTACACATTCCCCCAATCGATCAGTTAAATTATTTACTTGCTCACTGCTCGATTCAGCATGTACTTGCTTTAGTTCACTTGATTTTCCAACTCAGCACGTTCATGTTTAAATTCATTTATTTGACCTTGTAGCTCAGCATGATTACACTTCCTCAGCTTTCATGACACGGCCTTGCGTCCAGCCAGTTTTTTTTTCTCTCAATCTCCCAGAAACATTGCCTGAATTTTATTCAGCACCTTCACAACTTTGGCCAGTGTTTTAAGTTTGATCTCAACGAGAATTCTTCACTTGAGGCATCAATCACAGTTGTTATTAGAATTGCAACCCAAGTCGTTTCACAGGAGTCACAACTGAAAATATAATTCTGGAGTTAGAACCCAAACTGCCCAAAATACTTGAATAGAGATGTGCCCAAAATCAGCAGTCGACCCACAATTTAAATAGAGCCACAACCCCAAAGCATTAATAGGGCTTCAATGGAGCCAGAAACTGATTTTTTTTTAGTAGAGTTGGGCCCAATAGAGTTCCAACTTGGAATATTTAGCAAGGATCTGGCACATACACCAAAATAAAATAATATTCTTCTTACTCTTGGACTTCCCTCAGGTGGTATGAAGAAGCAAAATCAGATAATTTCTCCAACAATTCAGGAATAGAGGATGTTTTTAACCTTCTGTTATGTACGCAGTGGAAGTTCCTTCTTTGTCAGAGGAATTTTCAAACTCTGTTTTTCATAACCCAGAATTTGTGACGCCAAAATTGTCAGATCCAGTGAATTTTTTTCCAATCTGAAAGTTCTTTCAGTAGTCTAAGCATGAGTGAAAACGTACAGCTTTACGATTTTTTTACAAAAGACAAGGCACAGAACACATGAAACTTAAGTACAGAACCAAGGCTAAAAGCAAAGACAAGATCAAAAATGTTGATTTCTGCAGAGGCAGACATTCTTATACTGAGGTGAGACAAATTCCTATGATAAGCGAAGGGCCAATTAGAACACACCAGGCATTGCATGTTTAGCTCTCAGGCAAAGAAAAATCGAAGATGATCAGAATCAAAGTCAGTTTTAATATCATCAGCAGCAGTACAGTGCAATTACAGTAAGTACATGCATTTATATCAAATAGAGAAATTGAACATAAAGCAAATACAGAAATAATTTTTAAAAAGTTCATGATTGAATGTCCATTTAGGAATTGAATGTCAAGAGAAGAATCTGTTCCTGAATCAGTGAGTGTGTGCCTTCAGGCCTCTGTACCTCCTTTCTGGCAGTAGCATAAGAATGGGGCATGTCCTGAGTGATGGGAGTCCTTAATAACTGTTATAGAACAATGTTATCCTACCACCAGCAGGTGGAGTCTAACACCACATATTGTGAAAAATACAAGTTATATGTTAGTGAAACAACAATTGCAGACTTACTAAAAACATTAATTCATCTCATACCTTATAAAAAGTATAAAGGACATCAGCTTCTAACACTCCCGACGCAGATCTGTGTGTGGGTATACAGGAGTTGTGTAACATCGACCAGTACAGCACAGGAAGAGGCCATTCAGCCCACAATGATGTGCTGAACCAGCTAAAAGCAAATCAGAAGTACACAAATGCTAATTCCTTCTACCTACACCATGTCCATCTTCCTCACATCCATGGGCCTATCTAAACATCTCGTAAAAGCCTCTACTGTATTTGCCTCTACCATCATACCAGGCAGTGAATTCCAGGCATCCAGCACTCTGAGTAAAACACTTACCCCTCATATCCCCTTTGAAATTACCCCCTCTTGTCTTCAAAGCATGAATGTTAGATATTTCAACCATGGGAAGCAGGCTCTCTCTGTCTACACTATCTGTGCCTCTCATAATCTAGTAAACCTGGAGTAGATCTCCCCCCTCCATCCCAGCCTCTGACCCAACAAAGAAATTAACCCACGTTTATCCAGCCTCTCGTGCCCTCTAAACCAGGCAGCGTCCTGGTAAACCTCCCCACACAGACCTGTGTTTGAGTCTGCAGGAGTTGTGTAACAAGCTGAGATCCATCACACTCGCTGTCTTCCCATTCGCATCTTTTCCTCTTGCTTATTTTGTACGAACATGCTAGGAAATAAATCATAATTCCGTCATACTTAGCCAGAATCTGAGTTTAGTTTACCTAAATGTCAGGGCAAGACATATTCTGGGCTTTATGCTGTAAAATCCCAGGCAGGCTATCAAATGAACCATATGAACATAGTATGGGTTACAGATGAATGGAAACAAGTTTTCAAAATTGCATCGATTAGCAGAGAAGGGCTTTGTTATAAGATCCGAGGGAACAGCGAAGATTTAAACAAGTGGCAATGCAAATGAAAGAAAACAACCTTTCTGCACAGCACCATCCAGAGACAGAGAAGCAGCTTCAGCAGCAGGTTGCTGTCAATGCAATGCTCCTCAGACAGGATGAAGAGATCATTACTCCCCAACGCCATTCGGCTCTACAATTCAACCACCAGGGGCAAGACATGTTAAAGTGCCGGGGTTAGGACTGAACTTAAGTTACCACTCAATGCACTTTAGTAAACTATTTAAGAGCTCTTTAAAAGCTATTTATTAATGCTTTTTGGGAGGGTGATTTTAGATGCATATCATATTTATACTGAGTTAAATACTGTATGTGATTAGTTTTGCTACAATAAGTGTATGGGACACTGGAAAAATGTTGAATTTCCCCTTGGGGATGAATAAAGTATTTATCTATCTTGCAACGTTCCCGGGAGGAGTGCTGCCCAGTGCTCTATCAATAAGCACTCTCACCCCAGTGCCATTCTGTTGTCAGGAGCAGGATATTTTGTCACTGTCGCTGGACACTTCAACATCTCATCTTGATATGGTGAGACTTCCCCTGCATCAGCAATGACAAATCGTTCTGTGAGATCCATCCACGAAGTTGGGAAACGGGATGTAACTGAAGCTTCGCAACATCTGGATGTATCCGTTTGAACACGCGCTCGCACGACTAGTTAAATATGTAAATTATAAATGTTTTTTTTTAATAAAGACATTACCGTTCAGTGGCCGCCCTACTGAATGCTTCATGTCAATGTTACCCCATTCCCAAGGCCAGGCTGTGAGGCAGGATATTGTCAGTGATCACTGCCGATCATTGTTCCAGACAGGGCGATGGTGAGAGCTGGGTGCCAGGACTAGGTGAGGGAATGCCACCTATCACAGCATGACCACAAAGATGCCAGCCCTCATCGGGCTCACCAGCTGGCATGTGGTGAGCTAATAAAGGAGCATCTCATTGTCTAGCCCATCGCTGTCTGACAGAGACTTGGAATTCAGTTTGTAGCAGTGAAGAATGGCATTAGCAGATTGATGGTCGAAAGCATAATTTGTAATCTGAGTAAAGTCACAGTATTTTTCAATATACCTGTAATGGTGTGTAATGTTATGCATGTCATTATTCCACAGTAGAGTAATTTCACTTTCCTTTCCAAAACGGGAATAATTCGCCTCTCCAGTCCTAATGAATGGTCTTGGCCAGAAATGTTAATCATCTCTTTCTCTCCATAGACGCTGCCTGGCCTGCTGAGTTCCTCCAGCATTTTGCATGTGATGCTTTGGATCTGCAGCATCTGCAGAATCCCTTGCGGTTATAACTATCCTGCAGCAATCTTTATTTTTGGAATTCTAAATATATGCTAAAAAACCAACTCCTTCAGTTTACCCGTGCAGTTAACTCAACATGCAAGTCTGTTATTCGGCATTATAGAACCAAAGCCAAGTGGCTGAAGTTGCAGGTTAGAACCTAATCCTTTAATAACGTCTTTTTATTAGATACTAAAAGCAGAAGAAGAACTTGGAGGAACAGTTACTCAAGTCATACAGGCCCTGAAAAGCTGCTGAAAAAGGCGCTTGTAACAACTATTAAGCTTGACAGTGTGCACGCAAAGTTCCCATGCTCAATACTTCTGTTTAGTTGAGCTCACCAAGGGATATGGAGAATAACCACGATCTGGTTGACTAATGCGGCAAACCCAAGGTGCAGAAAAGTCTCCTTTTCTTCCTTTGTTCCTCTATGTGCTTCCGCAATCCTGGGGGTGGGGGGGGGGGGGGCAACTGTGGAAAGTTAACCTTGCATTTGAATCCGGCCTACAAAGGGCAGGATTCCAGGTAACAGCAGTACTTGTGCTCCTCAGCCAGAAGCAGCAGCGTGAGGCACCAGCATGGGTATTTTTGTGCTAATAGTCGTGAACAATGCCGAATAATCTGCGGTGGTTGTAGTAGAGGGATATTCAGCATGGACACTGGAACGCCTGTGAGATAGCATCAAGTGAAAATGAAAATCAGCATCCTGATTCTCTGGCTCCAACACTCAATCAAAATAGTTAGCCATTTCCGAATAGCCAAAAGTGTCCAAATCCAATATGTGCATGTCTGTGTATGTGTGCTTCTTATGGTTCTAAGTGTTTGTGCATGCATATATGCGGTGTGTAGCCGTTTCGGTGTGTGTCTGTATGAGCTTAGTGTCTCACACTATGAAATCTCAGAGCAAAGTGTAACTGGACAGAGGGGTATCGGAGAAGATGCACTCCTATTTCCCCTGCTTTACAAAGATGTGGGCATGAGTGGCAAGCCCAGCATTTACAGCCCAGTACCACTCCACTGGGTGGGCTGGCGGATCACGCCTGCCATGTCGCACCGCGTCCCGTTAAGGTGGGTGCCAAGCTGAAGCTGGCTCAGTGCGGCGAAAGGTGACCGTTGTTGGAAAGGCCGCTCCCTGGGCTGAAACGACCGCCGCCCTCGCGCGGCTGGAACGATTGGTTAATGGGAAGCAGCTGCCTCTGAACCTGGTGATGCGTGACTTCAGTCGTCTGTCCCTCCTGTCCGAAGGTAGCTGAGAGAAGATGGAATGGCCTAGATGGTTAGGCTCTTTTGAAATGGACATTGCCCTGGCTCTGAGCTATTCTAGCCCAACGGAAGGGGTGAGTAAATCTCCCACTTCATGGTGGGCTGACAGAAAGGGAGGAGAGTGGGAATGGTAGAGTAAAGGACACTGACTGGAGTACAAAAAGCTTCATCTACGTCTGCTGAGGGCAAAAATGCTGGATGGTTCTGTGTTGAACTGCAGAAATCCTTTGCCTTTTTTCACCTGCCTATTTATCATTCCCTCACTGTGCTTCCACTAAGAGGTGGGTATGCACACTTCTAAATTCCCCCCTTCACAGCTCCCAATGGCACAAAAGTTTCTCTCAGTTCATTGGAGATTTTAAGGCAAGGGTCCTCAACCGTTTTATGCCATTGACCCCTATCATTAACCAAGAGCTCTGTGGACCCCAGGATGGGAAGCCCTGGTTTAAGTGATGCTGGTGTATAAAGGACAGCCGAGCGTTTGGACGGTGCTGTCAAGGAGTCATCCAACGGTGGGATAACTGGCCCAATGGCTTCGTGTTGCAATGCTAAACTGAGAGACCTGCACCCAAGTGCGCTCATTCCTCATCCCGTCCTTCTCCAGAGACCTCACCACAAATTTCCCAACCCCAGACCTTCCACAAATTACGGCCCAGGTTACGTCCCACATTGCCAGCCCTCCGTCATTCCATCTGGGCAGAGGATGTATGGAATGCTCAGCCAGTGGTGGCGGTAGAGGCAGACGCTGTAGGAACGTTTAGGAAACTCTTACATGGGCACATAGGTGTTAGGAAAATGGAAGGCTAAGTGGCAGGGAATGGTTAGTTTGGTCTTAAGGGTCAGCACAATATTGTGGGCCAAAGGGCCTTTACTGTGCTGTTATGTTATACGTTCTATGTTCTATATCTATGCCTAGATAAATATTAGATCAAGATCTAGTCATTAGTTGTTTGTGGAAGATTACTGTGTCAAAATTGTCTGCCAGGCTTCTTATTTGGGGAAAAATAACCTCACTTCAAAAGTATTTAGTTAGACATCCTGATGGGTCATCTGAAAGCACCTTAACAGTGTAAGACTTTATTTTCAGTACCCACTTCTCTCTTCACTACCCATGGGACGGCCATACATTGAAGCAGCGATGAAGAATGTTTTGCAGTTCCAACTCCTGAACAAAAGGGTTAATGAATTAAGTAACATTTTTCTATTTGAGATTTGTAACCCGATGTCCTAATATAAGACCTGCACATACCAGACAGTCTTTCACAATCAGGATGCAGCACAGAGTGAATGACTGAAAAGAGGAGCACACACTTATATGATTTAATCCCTTATCTGTTCTGTGATTAAAATATCTTGCGTAATGGATTTGTTTATTTGTTTCTGGTTATGTAGCTTTTTGTTGCTTCTGCTTGTGTTACAGGTTCTCTTGCATGTTAGTAGCCTCATAGACCATGGATTTGCACCTTGGAAAGTTTCCAGGGCGCAAGCCTGGGCAAGGTTTTTTTTAAACGGAAGACCGGCAGTTGCCCAAGTTGCCAGTCTCCCCTCTCCACGCCACCAATGTTGTCCAAGGGAAGGGCATTAGGACCCATACAGCTTGGCACCGGTGTTGTCACAGAGCAATGTGTGGTTAAGTGCCTTGCTCAAGGACACACACGCAGCCTCAGCCAAGGCTAGAACCAGCGACCTTCAGATCACTAGACGAACACCTTAACCACTTGGCCACGCGCCAACGCAGTAGCCTCATCAGTTCATCAGTATAAATGTATGCCAAAATTGCTCTGTAATCTAGAGCCTTACACATTTCTGAAGGCTCTTCATGATATCATGTTGAATAAAGGTGTCGCTACTTGCAGTCTGATCTCCAGAGCTGTTTTTCTTTGACAATCACAAAGCTCCCCTGTTGGCTTCGGTCTGGACTAAATCATGGACTAAATTAATATATTATAAACCTGTTGCTTCTGTTCTTACAAATAATTACAGATCCTCGTTTTTTCAATTATCTCGTGGTACGAGACAAGGTTGTCCCTTAAGTCCTTTATTATTTAATATCACATTAGAACCTCTAGCCATTGCTATTCGTGAATCCCCTAATATTTTTGGTATTACCCGTAATGAGAAGTTATACAAGTTATCACTTTATGCTGATGACTTGTTGTTATAAAATTCTGATCCTGTCAGGTCTATTCCTGCTATTTTATCCTTGTTGGTTCAATTTGGTAGTTTTTCTGGTTATAAACTAAACTTGGATAAGAGTGAATTATTCCCTTTAAATGCGCAAACTTTATTGAATGACAGGATACCATTTAAAGTTGTTACTGATAGCTTTATTTATTTAGGTATAAAAATTACCAAGAAATAGGAAGAAGGCATTCTACAACACTGAGTGTGCATCTTCAGGCTCCTGTCCCTCCTACCTGTTGGTAGCAGTGAGAAGAGGCCATGTCCTGGTGATTAGAGTCCGTTGGTGACGGTTGTTGACCTTTGGAGGCATCGCTTTTTGAAAGTGTCCTCAGTGGTGAAGAGACTAGTGCTCATGACCAGATGAAGTTCATTGCCGTCTGACTGTACGACCAAACGAAACTATGTTCCTGCTGACCATGGAACACCCACAAAGCATACATCACAGGCAACACATGATACAAAACTGTAACCCTGTCACCGTCGGCTTATAATGAGTTAGCTATTACTGTGAGTTAAAACTAATAGCAACATAACTCCACAATGCACAGGAATAATGGTGAAAAGAGCATTCCCATTAAATAAGCATGATTTTTGATATACGCACACATAAAAGTTTGAATGTTCTTTCCAAGGGAAAATGAAGGAAATTAAGTTTATGAACATTGACACACTCATGCAAATTTACCTTTTGCCAGGGAACAATAATTTAGCTCACAACAGTATAATCTGAGATCGAAATTGTATTGACAAAATATTTTAAACTATAACAACCAAAATAATGCAATATAATACCAAATAAAGAAAATGCCCCATTATTTTTATATATAAGTCTACATAGTGCACGTAATTGTCGGAGCTCATTGTTGCATAATCAATCCAGTTTGTTTCACTTTGTTTACTCACGGTACTGAAATGCTATTGCCTGAAAACCCAGTCCAAGCAAAACATAAATAAATGTCCACACTACATCCAAGGAAAAAGACATGAAACTTTCTCCAGTGTTGTGTGCTGAATTAGCTAACTAAAAGTTAGACCATTGTATGCATGAGGATTTCCCAGCGTCAGTCATCCTTCCAAATGGCTTCTATGAATGTTTCACCATCTTCTTCTCTGATGTTCATTCTCCGTTTCCACTCTCCTTTTCTCTCCCTCTAGTAAATGACTCCCTGTTCTTTCCTGCATTCTCTCAAAAAAGTTATATTCGTAAGACAAATCCTATTGGCTAATTTAACAACTCAACTAGATTTTTATATTAAACAGAAAAAAATGAAATACCTGATTGTATAATGTAATTAAAGGAACACATTGCATTTTGAGAAAATTTGCAAAACCAAATTACCCAAATTGCATGACTGTATAAATAAAATAAAGTTTGGCCTTAAACCAGGGTATGATATTAACACAAATCCATCAATAAAATCTCATTCAAAATGCACATGAAGTTCACAGCACAGGGAAATGGCAAACAGCACACTGTCCTAGTGACGAGATCTTGGTGGTGGCAGGGCGTTCATCAGTCTCACAGCCCGAGGGAAGAAGCTGTTACCCAGTCTGACAGTCCCAGTCCTGATGATCCTGTACCTCCTTCCTGATGGTCGTGGGGTGGGTGGGGGAGAGGGGATCCCAGGCAGTGCTTTGGGCCCTTCATCTACAACACTCCCGGTCAATGTCACAAAGAGGGGGAGGAGGACTCCGGATACCCTCTCAGCAAACATCACATCCGGGGGTGGGGGGGTTGTGAAGTGAGATCCCAGCAATCCTCTCGATAAATATCACAAATCGGGGGAAGGGGAACTCCAGTAACCCTCACGGTGAATGTAACAAGTAGGGGAGAGGGAGACCCCGGCGACCCTCTTGCGGGTTTTTCTATGATGAAGCTGGATGAGCTTCCCATCTTTTTATCAGCTTTCTCTGTTCCTGCTCGGATCTTCACTTTATTCCCTCGGTACTTTGAAGACACGTTGCTGTTCTGACTTTTCTTTGTGGAATATGAACTCCAGAATTTAGACCCTGCGAGGTTGAAGGACCAATGACGAAAAATGTTCCTCTTTTCCTTTCCAATTTATCGCCCTAGCAACGTCAGCAGATGACACCCAACACACAGAATAAGTGCCTTACATTATTTTGGTTGATCAGTTCCTCATTTCGCTTGCGGGAAATCTAAATCTATTTGATGCAAATACAAAACCATTGCTCATTCTTTCCCCAGTTTCGTACAAATGATGACTGCCTCCGTGTTCTATCTCCAGCTCCTGATACTCCTGACTCTTCCCTCCTGGTGATTACATGCTCATTTAGTCTGACAAATCAAGAATCTAACAACCTCTGCCTTAAATGCACCCAAAGACCTGGCCTCCACAGGTACCTAGGACAATGATTCGCCACTCTCTGGCTAAGATATTCCTCATCTCCATTCTGAATGGACATTCCTCTATTCTGTGTCCTCTGGTCCTAATCTCCCCCACCATGGGATACACTCTTTCCTAATCCACTCTCTTCAGGCCTTTTAACATTCAATAGGTTTCAGTGAGATCCCCCCTCATTCTTCTGATATCCAGTGGGTACAGGCCCAGGACCATCAATTGGTCCTCACATGGTAACCCTTTTCTCATGAACTTCCTTTGAACCATCTCCAATGTCAGCATCCTTTCTTTGACAAGGGGTGCAAAACTGATCACAGTACTCCAAGAGAGGGTACACCAGTGCCTTATACAGACTCAACATCAGCTGCAAGGACCCAATGGATTTAATCTAGTGGCACTGACAAGCAGCTGCACTCAGAAAACAATGAGAGGTTGTCCTCCACTTCGGGCAAGCTCTGCTCCTGTAAGTTGTTCCAAACCTGGTCAACTTGCAAGTGGGAAATGGGGTTGTGAATTAAGTTCTCAGAGCAGCAGGCCTGTCCGTTCTCTCCTTTATAAACTAAGCCCTGCACTTCCAGTAATGTTCTCGTAAATCTTCTTTGCATCCTCTCCAGTTTAATGGCATCCTTCCCACAGCAGAGTAACCAGAATTATGTGTTCCACGTGTGGCCTAATGATATCTGATGCAGGTGCAACATGACATCCCTACCTCCTGATCTCAGCATCAGGAGGCCAACAAGCCAAAGGCCTTCTTCACCACTCTGTCTACCCATGTCATCACCTTCAGAGAATTATGCAGATACACCCCTAAGCCGATAAGATTTCCAGTAAGATGGCAACGTGTTTAGACACAATGGACTCTTGGGGACCACCCAAAGGAGATCTTGTCTTTTCTAAACTTTTTTCTTACATCGCAGGGAAATGCTGGACATTAAGAACTTCAGGTACTGTAGTCTCTGGACCCCGCCAGCAGACACTGGGCCTTCAGGCTCCCCAGTGGACTCACAGATGCAGGGATTTAGCCATTGGATCTCGACCTCTGGGCTTTGGGCAGACCTTTGGCCTTTGATCTGTGATATCAAACCCAGAACTCGCTGAATAAGAACCCAGGAGAAGGGCCCCGAAATACCCAGGTTTCAAACCCTGGGCTTGTCGATGACGAGACACCACAGGCACAGGAGCAGAATTAGGCCATTCACCTCATCAGCTCTCCTCCACCAGTCCACCAAGGCTGATTTATTAACCCTCTAAACCCCATTCTCCTGCCTTCTTCACCGTAACCTTTGATACCCTGACTAATCAAAAACCTATCAGCCTCCGCTTTAAATTTACCCAATGACTTGGCCTCCACAGCCATCTGTGGCGATGAATTCCACAGATTCATCACCATCTGGCTAAAGAAATTCCTCCTCATCCCTGTTCTAAATGGACACCCCTCTATTCTGAGGTTGTGCCCTCTGGCCCGAGACATAGCCACAATAGGAAACATCCTCTCTGCATCCACTCTACCCAGGCCTTTCAGTATTCAATAGGTTAAAGCAAAAGGTGGGAGGGGAAATCCAGTCATGGGGAGAAGTGCTGCAGTCAATTTTATTACACTGAAAGTGCAGTTTTGAGTGGGAATTCCTGAAAGCAGAAGTCCACATGACAGAAAATTGGCGGGATTTTCAGGTAGTGCGTGATGTTTGATATTCCTGTAATGGTCATGGTAAATATGTGCAAATGTGCACCCTGGGAATTTTCACTCTTTGTTGATCTATTAAATGACAGGAAACCGCGCGTCATTCCACCACCACGGCTCACCCCGCGGTTCTGGCACTGGCCAGCAGGTGGGGCCAACGTCCACTCCTTCCCCACAGGCTGCAAAGGTGACTTGGTGGTGAGAGGGCCTCACCCGAGTCTGAATGAGGTTTACCAATCACTCCAAAACAATAATCTAATTGAAGAACAGGCAGGGGACTAACTCAGTTTTTACTTTTATGTATCTCATAGTTACGTCGTGACACATGTAATTCACTTATCTTTACATATAACCCGTAATGAATTACTTAAATGAGCAAGAATGCTTAATCAAGCAATATATTTAGAATCAGAATCAGGTTTAATATCACCGGTATATGTCGTGAAATTTGTTAAAAAACTGATTGTATGATAATACGCATATTAAATAGTTAAATAATTAAATATGATAATATGTACATTAAGTAGTTAAATTAAATAAGCGGTGCAAAAACAGGAAGTTTAAAATGGTAGCACACAATGTACTGAAGTAGTGTTCATCAGTTCAATGTCCATTTAGAAATCGGATGGCAGAGGGGAATAAGTTGTTTCCAAATCACTGAGTGTGTGTCTTGAGGCTCCTGTACCTCCTTCCTGATGGAGGTAGAGAAGCGGCTTCCAATGAGAAGCGGGCATGTGCTGGGTGGTGGGGGTCCTTGATGACGGAAGCCACTTTTCTGCGGCACCATTCTTGAATGCTGTAGCCCATGAGGGAGCTGGCGGAGTTTAGAGCTTTCTGCAACCTTTTCCAAACCTGTGCAGTGGCCTCTCCATACCAGGCAGTGACGCAACCAGTTCAAATTCCCTTCGCTGTATATCTGCAGAAATTTGGTAGAGCCTTTCGCGGCATACCAATTCTCCTAATGAAATATAGCTGGTCGCCTCCCACTTATGTTCCCCACAGGTCTCCTTGAAGAGGACCCAACTCTGGACTATTAGAAAACTGACTCCAACACCATCACTGACCTCATCAATTCTGCAGAACTCCCATCCACTGCCGCCAAATTTATAGTTCCCTTACCTCACACTGCTTGTTTATACCTTTGACACAGGATCTACAAACTTGGCTGTCTGGGTAGGTCCATTGTCTCAGCCTGCTCCTGCCCCACTGAACTCATGTCCTCATACCTTGACTGCATTCTATCCCTCTTGCTTCAGTCCCTTCACGCCTACAACAGTGACACCTCTCATGCTCTCGATGTTCTCAGTAACTTCCAATTCCCTCACTTTTACAAAGGATGCCCAGTCCCTATACACATCTGTCCCCCATCAAGAGAGCCTCAAACCATTCCACTTCATAAGACCCATCCAGTTCCCCTCCACCATCAGCCTTCTCTGTCTGGCAGAACTGGTCCTCTCCTTCACCAGTTTCTCTTTTGGCTCTTCCCACTTTCTCCAAACTCAAGGGGTAGCCATTGCCACCTGCATGGGCCAGATATGCCTGTCTTCTCACTGGCTACATAGAACAGCTCATGTTCTGAGCCGTCGCTGGTAGCTCCCCAACTCTTCCTGAACTACATTGATGACTGCATTGGTGCTGCTTCATGCAGCCATGCTGAGCTCGTCAATTTCATTAACTTTACCTCCAACTTCTACCCTGCGTTAAATCCATTTGGTCCATTTCTAACATCTCTCTCCTCTTTCTCTATGTCTCTGTCCCCATCTCTGTCATTAAGCCATTTACTGACATCTTTTATAAACCTACCGATTCCCATGATTATCTTCCCACCCTGTCTCCTGTAAAAATGCTATTCCATTTTCTCACCTCCTTGGTCACTGCCTCATTTGTTCCTAGAATGTAACTTTCCTTTCCTGGACATAAGAGATGTCCTTCTTCTTCGAAGTTTGAGGTTGCACTTCCTCCACCATTGATGCTGCCCTCACCTGCATCTCCTCCATTTCCTGAACATACGTGCTCACCTCATCTTCCCACCGCCTTAATGGTGCTAGAGTTCTTCTTGTCCTCGCCTACCCTCCCTCGAGCCTACGCATCCAACACATCATCCTCCGCAGCTTCTGCCATCTCCAAAGGGATCCCATCACCAAACATGTCTTCACCTCCACCCCCCACCACCCCTATTCTCCACTATCTGCAGGAATTGCTTCCTCCGTGACTCCAATGTCCATGCCTCCCTTCCAACTAACCTCCCTCCCAGCACTTACCTCTGCAAGTGGCCTAGGTACTACACCTGCCCATTCACCTCCTCCCTCACCTCTATTCAGGGACCCAAACAGTCCTTCCAGGTGAGGTAACACTTCATCTGCGAATCTGCTGGGGTTGTCTGTTGTGTCCCGTGCTCCTGATGTGGCCTCCTCTACGCTGGCGAGACCCATTGTAAACTGGGGGGCCGCTTCATTGAGCACCTCTGTTCCATCCACCCCAAATGGAACTTTTTGGTGGCCAAACATTTTAATTCCAATTCCCATTCCCGTTCTGGTAAAAAAAAACTGTCCCTCCCCTTCCCCTTTTCTTCTATTCCTCACTCTGGCCTCCTCCTCTTCTCACTTGCTTGTCACCGCCCCCTTCCCATGGTCCACTCAGATTCTTTCCTCCCTAGCCCTTTATCTTCCCCACTCACCTGGCCTCATCTATCACCTTCTAGCTTGCCCTCCTTCCCCTCCTCCCACCTTTTTATTCTGGCACCATCCGCCTTCCTTCACAGACCTGATGAAGGGTCTCGGCCCGAAATGTCGACTGCTTATTCATTTCCATAGATGCTGCCCGACCTTCTGGGCTCCTCCAGCAATTTGTGTGTGTTGCTTCGGACTTCCCACAGGGGCAAGTGTCCTGCTGAAACCCAGGCAGTGAGGGGCAGGAGGCCATTCACCAGCACAATGAGCTGCACTGTAAGGAACAGCTTTTGTTATGCTTCCAACTTGCCCCTACATGAGGCTCCAGCCAATACCACAATGTGCTGTTCTGCAAATGATGAAGACCATAAGACAACAGGAACAGAATTAGGCCATCTCATGATTAATTTACAATCCCCTTTCAACCCCATTATCCTGCCTTCTCCCTTTGATACCCTGAGTAATCAAGAGCCTCAAATATAGACAATAAATATATCCTAATTAAGGTTTAATAGTTCAAAAAGACCAGAGTGAAGAATCTTGGAGGTTGTACATTCCTTAATGACTCACTATCAACCAACCTCATGATGTCCTTTCCTCCAACGTAGCTGAGGTGATCAGCCCTGCTTCAGTTGAATCACACAACATGCAGGCAAACGTTTCAGCCCAACTAGTTCATGCCAAACAAAATACCCGTCAAAGCAGGTAGCACTTGCCTGCATCCAGCTGTTATCCCGCTAAACCCTTCCCGTCATTCTACCTGTCCAAGTGCCTTTGAAATGTTGTCAATGTATCTGTCCCTAGGGCTAAGGCTCCTCATACTTCCTATTAAATGAACAGTCACAGTGAATGGTCTCAGCCCAAAGTGTTGATGGTTTGCTCCTTTCCATAGTGAAGAAGGTGAAATTGAGATGACGGCATTGTAAGAGGAGTTTGCTTTTGGATGTGACCACATGCATTCCCTAATGCGTATAAACAACGCCGGGGTTCACATTTCAGGGGAGAACAGGGAGAAGGTTGACCAATGGCCTCAGATAATTTCACTAAAGCACGATGTCACAGTCTGTGGGCAGTTGCTGGTGATCGAATTTCTGAAAGTGCCCCACACACATGTTAACTGGTTTAGCATGTTTTGTACTGAATGTGAGAGCTTCAGTTTTGTTCTCAAATATCACAACAAAAGTAATGTTGTTAAAATTACGAGGAGAAACAGGAAAGCAGATTAACAGTTTGGCGGTTCTGTCAGTGTGCCACCCCATTACAGCAGAAACCATGTGCCCACTACCTTCCCTCGAAAATCCCAACCAGCACGCACTCTGCAGGGCCTAAAATCCCAACCCGCACGCACTCTGCAGGGCCTAAAATCCCAACTCACACACATTCTGCAGGGCCTGAAATCCCAGGCCTCACACACTCTGCACGGCCTAAAATCCCAGGCCTCACACACTTTGCAGGGCCTAAAATCCCAACCCGCACACATTCTGCAGGGCCTAAAATCCCAACACACACACACTCTGCAGGGCCTAAAATCCCAACCCACACACACACTGCAGGGCCTAAAATCCCAACCCACACACACACTGCAGGGCCTAAAATCCCAACCCGCACACATTCTGCAGGGCCTAAAATCCCAACCCACCCACACACTGCAGGGCCTAAAATCCCAACCCACACACACACTGCAGGGCCTAAAATCCCAACCCACACACACTCTGCAGGGCCTAAAATCCCAGGCCTCACACACTCTGCAGGGCCTAAAATCCCAACCTGCACACATTCTGCAGGGTCTAAAATCCCAACCCACACACACACTGCAGGGCCTAAAATCCCAACTCACACACACTCTGCAGGGCATAAAATCCCAGGCCTCACACACTCTGCAGGGCCTAAAATCCCAACCCGCACACACTCTGCAGGGCCTAAAATCCCAACCCGCACGCACTCTGCAGGGCCTAAAATCCCAACCCACACACACTCTGCAGGGCCTAAAATCCCAGACCTCACACACTCTGCACGGCCTAAAATCCCAGGCCTCACACACTCTGCAGGGCCTAAAATCCCAGGCCTCACACACTCTGCAGGGCCTAAAATCCCAGGCCTCACACACTCTGCAGGGCCTAAAATCCCAACCCACACACACTCTGCAGGGCCTAAAATCCCAACCCGCACACATTCTGCAGGGCCTAAAATCCCAACCTGCACACATTCTGCAGGGCCTAAAATCCCAACCACACACACACTGCAGGGCCTAAAATCCCAACCCACACACACTCTGCAGGGCCTAAAATCCCAGGCCTCACACACTCTGCAGGGCCTGAAATCCCAGGCCTCACACACTCTGCAGGGCCTGAAATCCCAGGCCTCACACACTCTGCAGGGCCTAAAATCCCAGGCCTCACACACTCTGCAGGGCCTAAAATCCCAACCCACACACACTCTGCAGGGCCTAAAATCCCAACCTGCACACATTCTGCAGGGCCTAAAATCCCAACCCGCATACATTCTGCAGGGCCTAAAATCCCAACCCACACACACTCTGCAGGGCCTAAAATCCCAACCCGCACACATTCTTCAGGGCCTAAAATCCCAACCCAGACACACACTGCAGGGCCTAAAATCCCAACCCACACACACTCTGCAGGGCCTAAAATCCCAGGCCTCACACACTCTGCAGGGCCTAAAATCCCAACCCACACACACTCTGCAGGGCCTAAAATCCCAACCTGCACACATTCTACAGGGCCTAAAATCCCAACCCGCATACATTCTGCAGGGCCTAAAATCCCAACCCACACACACTCTGCAGGGCCTAAAATCCCAACCGCACACATTCTGCAGGGCCTAAAATCCCAACACGCACACATTCTTCAGGGCCTAAAATCCCAACCCAGACACACACTGCAGGGCCTAAAATCCCAACCCACACACACTCTGCAGGGCCTAAAATCCCAGGCCTCACACACTCTGCAGGGCCTAAAATCCCAACCTGCATACATTCTGCAGGGCCTAAAATCCCAACCCACACACACACTGCAATGCCTAAAATCCCAACCCACACACACACTGCAGGGCCTAAAATCCCAACCACACACACTCTGCAGGGCTTAAAATCCCAGGCCTCACACTGCCAGTATTGTCAAATACCTGTACACTCACACTCTTTGCATGATCCAAAATCCTTACCTCCACATTCTCAGAAATGTCAAAAATCCCAGACCCCACACTCGCAGTGTTGTCAAAAATCACCACCCCCTCTCTCCCAGAAACATCAAAAATCACCACCCCCACACTCCTGAATTGTCCACATCTTCCCCAGTCTACGTAGGGCCTCACCATTGTAGAGGAGGTCTCATTGGGAGCATTGGATACCATGAGAGAACAGACAACAGACAAACCCGACAGGCTCATGGGAGAAGAGTTGCCTCACCGGGGAAGGACCATGGGAAGGGAAGGGAGGAGGTGAACGGGGAGGTGCAGCACTTTGACCACTTGCCAGGTTAGCTGCCAAGATGGAGATCTGTGGGAAGAGACAAAATGGAAAAGGGAATCAGGGAGGGAGCACTGGAGAACGCGGGGAATGGCGGGAGGGGGAGGTAAAGTTGTGCTTGTTCAATGCGGTTGCCACAGGCGGCTTTACAGTTTGCCGCCCTTCACCCACAGCTGGTGAGACAGCAATAAGAAAATACAATTAGGAAAATCTTTTTGGGTTGTCTATTGCATTCGATGCTTGTAACCAAGGATATTTGTAACTTCTATTTTAAAGCATTGGCACTTTCTCCGTGAACACAGAACAGGCCCTCCAGCTCACAATGTTGTGCTGACCTTTAACCTGCTGGAAGATTAATCTAACGCTTCAATCTTACATAGTCGCCCCTTTTTCCCTTTCAGTTTAAATAGGCAATATCACAGTGACACCAAGTGGGCTGTAATGGTGTAGCCTGGTGAGGAGATCTTAGAGCACTGAATGATTGAACATTGGCCACGATTGCGGGCAGCATTTCTACAAGCTTGTGCTGGGAGACCCAGCAAGAGCAATTCAGCCTCTTGATCTGGGCGGCACACTTGATTGTAGTGTCAGACAGCATACTTCATTCTTGACTTGGTCAGCATCGTACCTTCTGTGTTGGTTGATGTGTGACTGCAGACCACTTACCCCGTGTTTAACCTGAATGCCCCCAAACTGAGGAGAGGGGCCCTGCACTGAGTGGTAAATCGCCCGAGTTTGCACAGCTTTGGAGAAGGTCCCAGCGGATCGGTACCGAGTCTAAACACATAATCTGCAAACAAAAAAATTTTTAATAATTAAAGGAAATATGGAAATACTTCTAGCACTACGTCCCTCTCAACCTCGTTTTTATGCCTTCTCACTGTAACCTTAATTTGTGGGTATAAAGGTCTATTCTGGTTGTCTAGTGGTGTGCTGCTGGGGTTGGTATTGAGACCGTTTCTTTGCACGCTATATGTCAATGATTTGGATGATGGAATTGATGCTTTGTAGCCAAGCTTCCAGACGATACAAAGATAAGTGTAGAGGCAGGTGGTCTTGAAGAAACAGGGAGCCTAGAGAAGAACTCGGACAGGTTAGGAGAACGGGCAGAGAAATGGCAGATGGAATACAAAGGAGTGCATAGGAATAAAGGTGGCAGAAGGAATAAAGGTGTAGAATATTTTCTAAATGGGGAGAAAATTTTAAAAAGTCAAAGATGCAAAGGGACTTGGGAGTCCTCGTGTAGGATGCTGTAAAGATGAACCTGCAGTTTGATTTGACGGCAAGGAAGGCAAATGGAATGTTAGCATTAACTTTGAGAGGACTAGAATATAAGAGCAAGGATGCTGAGGCTTTATAAGGTATTGGTCAGACTGCTTTTTGAGTACTTTGCTTTATTGTCACCAAACAATTGATACTGGAGCGTACAATCATCACAGCGATATTTGATTCTGTGCTTCGGGCTCCCTGGAGTACAAATTGAAGTAAATATAATAAAAATTTAATTTATAAATCATAATTAGAAAATAGAAAAGGGAAAGTAAGGTAGTGCAAGTCGGGTCCGGATATTTGGAAGGTACGGCCCAGATCCGGGTCAGGATCCATTCAGCAGTCTTATCACAGTTGGAAAGAAGCTGTTCCCAAATCTGGCCGTATGTATCTTCATGCTCCTGAACCTTCTCCCGGAGGGAAGAGGGACAAAAAGTGTGTTGGCTGGGTGGGTCGTGTCCTTGATTATCCTGGCAGCACTGCTCCGACAGCGTGCAGTGTAAAGTGAGTCCAAGGATGGAAGATTGGTTTGTGTGATGTGCTGGGCTAGGTTCACAATCTTCTGCAGCTTCTTCCGGTCTTGGACAGGATAACTTCTATACCAGGTTGTGATACACCCTAGAAGACTGCTTTCTACAGTGCATCTATAAAAATCTATACTGTGAGCAGTTTTGGGGCCCTTATCTATGAAAAGATGTGCTGGCATTGAAGAGAGTCCAGGGGAGACTCACTAGAATTATTCCAGGAATAAAAGGATTAATGTATGAGGCACGTTCATGGCTCCAGGCCTGTGTTTGCTGGAGCTTAGAAGAATGAAACCTATTGAATATTGAAAGCCCTAAACAGAGTGGATGTGGAAAGGATGTTTTCTTATACAAACAAAAGCAAATCTGCAGCTGCTGAAAATCCAAGCAACACACACAAAATGCTGAGGAATTCAGCAGGCCAGGCAGCTTCCATGGAAAAGAGTAAACAGTTTATGTTTCCGGCCGAGACCCTTCAGCAGGACTGATCAAGATTTTGAGTTTCGCAGCAGAGTCACTGAATTGAGTTTCTCTGGCAGAGCGGCAATGGTTGGAATTTCAGGAAGCAATTCAGAAGGCACTGGATATATACTGTACATCCCAAAAAGGAAGTATTCTAAAGGCAAGGTGACATAACCATGGCCAAAGCCAAAATATAGTCAAAGAGAGCGCATGTAATAGAGCAAAAATTAGTGGTAAGTCGGAGGATCGGAAACTTTCAAAAACCAACAGAAGGCAACTAAAGCAGTCATTAAGAAGATAGAGATTGATTGGAGAGTAAGCTAGCCAATAATATTAACGAGGATATCAAAAGTTTCTTCAGATACGCAAAGTGTAAAAGAGAAGTGAGAGTGGATATCAGACTGCTGGAAAATGACGCTGGAGAGGTAGTAATGGGGGACTGGAAAACGGCAGACAAACTGAATAAATATTTGCATCAGTCTTCACTGTGGAAGACACTAGCAGTATGCTGGAAGCTCCAGCGCATCAGGGGTCATGAAATGTGTGGAGTTACCATTACTAGGGAGAAGGTTAGAAACATAGAAGCATAGAAAACCTACAGCACAATGCAGGTCCTTTGGCCCACAATACTGTGCCGAAGATGTACTTATTTTAGAAATTACCTAGGGTTACCCATAGCCCTCTATTTTTCTAAGCTCCATGTACCTATCCAGGAAAGACTATCATATCCGCCTCCACCACCGTTGCTGGCAGTCCATTCCATGCACTCACCACTCTCTGCATAAAAAACTTACCCCTGACATCTCCTCTGTACCTACTTCCAAGCAGCTTAAAACTGTGTCCTCACGTGTTAATCATTTCAGCCCTGGGGAAAAAGCCTCTGACTATCCACGCTATCAATGCCTCTATCAGGTCACCTCACATCCTCCGTGGCTCCAAGGAGAAAAGGCCGAGTTCACTCAACCTATCCTCATAAGGCATGCTCCCCAATCCAGGCAACATCCTTGTAAATTTTCTCTGCACCCTTTCTATGGTTTCCACATCCTTCCTGTAGAGAGGCGAGCAGAACTGAGCACAGTACTCCAAGTGGGGTCTGACCAGGATGCTATATAACTGCAACATTACCTCTCCGCTCTAAACTCAATCCCATGGTTGACGAAGGCCAATGCACTGTATGCCTTCTTAACCACAGAGTCAACCTGCACATCCTTCTAAATGTCTATCATTACCTGGTTTTTTTGAAACTTTCATAAGCTTTTCTTTTCTTCTGGACTAGATTTACAACAGCCTCTGTACACCACGGTTCCTGTACCCTACCATCCTTTCCTATCTCATTGGAATGTACCTATGCAGAACGCCACGCAAATATCCCCTGAACATTTGCCACATTTCTTCTGACATTTCCCTGAGAACATCTGTTCCCAATTTATGCTTCCAAGTTCCTGTCTGATAGCTTCATAGTTCCCCTAACTCCAATTAAACGCTTTCCTAACTTGTCTGTTCCTATCCCTCTCTAATGCTATGGTAAAGGAGATAGAATTGTGATCACTATCTCCAAAATGCTCTCCCACGGAGAAACCTGACACCTGACCAGGTTCATTTTCCAATACCAGATCAAGTACAGCCTCTCCTTTTGTAGACTTATCTTTATATTGAGTCAGCAAACCTTCCTGAACACACCTAACTAACTCCACCCCATCTAAAACCCTCACTCTAGGGAAATGCCAATCAATATTTAGGAAATTAAAATCTCACACCACGACAACCCTGTTATTATTACACCTTTCCAGAAACTATCTCCCTATCTGCTCCTCTATGTCTGTTACTATTGGTTGGTCTAAAAAAAAGCCAGTAGAGTTATTGACTCCTTCCTGTTTCTAACTTCCACTCACAGACACCCAGTAGACAATCCCTCCATGACTTCCTCCTTTTCTGCAGCCGTGACACTATCTCTGATCAGCCACAACACGCCCCCACCTCTTTTGCCTCCCTCCCTGTCCTTTCTGAAACATCTAAAGCCTGGCACTCTTAAGTAACCATTCCTGCTCCTGAACCATCCGAGTCTCTGTAATGGCCACAGCATCACAGCTCCAAGCACTGATCCACACTCTAAACTCATCTGCTTTGTTCATGATGCTTCTTGCATTAAAATGGACACATCTCAAACCATCGGTCTGAGTGTATCCCTTCTCTATCACCTGCCTTTCCTCCCTCTCACACTGCCTCCAAGCTTTCTCTATTTGTGAGCCAACCGCCCCATCCTCCATCTCTTCAGTTTGGTTCCCACCCCCCAGCAATTCTGGTTTAAACTCTCCCCAATAGCCTTAGCAAACCTCCCTGCCAGGATATTGGTTCCCCTCGGATTCAAGTGCAACCCGTCCTTTTTGTACAGGTCACACCTGCCCCAAAAGAGGTCCCAGTGATCCAGAAATCTGAATACCTGTCTCCTACTCCAATCCCTCAACCACACATTTATCCTCCCCCTCACTCTATTCCTATACTCACTGTCGCGTGGCACAGGCAGTAATCCCGAGATTACTACATTTGAGGTCCTGCTTCTCAACTTCCTTCCTAACTCCTCATAGTCTGTTTACAGGACCTCTTCCCTTTTCCTACCTATGTCGTTGGTACCATATCTACCACGACTACTAGCTGTTCAACTTCCCACTTTAGGATAGTGGACACGATCAGAAACGTCCCAGACCCGGCACCTGGGAGGCAAACTACCATCCGTGTTTCTTCCCTGTGTCCACAGAATCGCCTGTCTGACCCCCTAACTATAGAGTCCCCTATCATTGCTGCCTTCCTCTTCCTTTCCCTACCCTTCTGAGCCACAGGGCCAGACTCTGTGCCAGAGGCACAGCCATTGTTTCTTCCCCCAGGTAGGTCCACCCCCCCAACAGTACTCAAACAGGAGTACTTATTGTTAAGGGGGACAGCCACTGGGGTACTCTCTAGTATCTGACTCTTGCCCTTCCCTCTCCTGACTGTTACCCACTTATCTGTCTCCCGAGACCCCGGTGTGACTACTTGCCTATAGCTCCTTTCTATCACCTCCTCACTTTCCCTGACCAGACGAAGGTCATTGAGCTGCAGCCCCACTCCCCAAACGCAGTCCCTCAGGAGCTGCAACTCGACGCATTCAGTGCAGGTGTGGCCGTCCGGGAGGCTGGGCATCTCCCGGACTTCCCACACCTGACACCCAGTACAGAACACCAGCCTCACAGACACACCTCCTGCTTCTATTCTTCACAGGTAGCCTACCTCACCTCGACCCATTATTACCAAAGCCTGTTGAACCAAAGTCCTCCTACTTTGGCTCCCTCTGTGCTACACCCGTTCTGTAAAACTGTCTCCTTTTAAATTCTTCATGCTGGTTTAACTAGCTGACGTCCCTCGATCTCAGGAAACTGAAAGGTCTGAAGGTAGGTAAGTCACCTCGACCAGATGGTCTACACCCCAGGGTTCTGAAAGAGGTGGCTGAAGAGATTGTGGAGGCATTAGTAATGATCTTTCAAGAATCAACAGATTCTGGCATGGTTCCAGAAGACTGCAAATTTGCTAATATCATTCCACTGTTCAAGAAGGGAGAGAATTGAATTGACTTTATTTCTTACATCCTTCACATACACGAGGAGTAAAAATCTTTATGTTACATTTCTGTCTGAATGTTCAATATGCAAACTATAGTAATTTGTAACAAATAGAATGTACTGAGGCACAAAGGGATTTGGGAGCGTTTGTGCAGGATTCCCTAACTGATAGTATGCAGGTTGAGTCTGTGGTGAGGAAGACAAACGGGATGCTAGCAAACATTTTGAGAGGTCCAGTATACAAAAGCAAGGATAGAATGTTGAGACTTTATAAAGCACTGGTGAGGCCTCACTGGGAGTATTGTGTGCAGTTTCGGACCCCTTATCTTAGAAAGGATGTGCTGAAACTGGAGACGGTTCAAAGGAGGTTCACGGAAATGATTCCAGGATTAAACAGCTTGTCATATGAAGAGCGGTTGATGGCTCTGGGCCTGTATTCACCAGAATTCAGAAGAATAAGGGGGGACCTCATTGAAACCTATTGAACGATGAAAGGCCTTGACAGAATGGATGTGGAGAGGATATTTCCTATGGTGGGAGCGTCTAAAACCAGAGGACACAGCTTGAGAATAGATGCGCGTCCTTTAGCCAGGGAACAGTAAAACTATGGAAATCATTGCCACAGCCAGCTGTGGGGTCAAGTCTTTATGTATATTTAAGACAGAGATTGGTAGATTCTTGGTTGGTCAGGCCATAAAGGGATGCGGGGAGAAGGCATGAGATTACGGCTGAGAGGTAAATTGGATTAGCCATGTGAACTGGTGCAATCTTGATGGGCCAAATGGCCTAAATCTACTCCCATATCTTATGGTTTTATGGTCTAATAGGGTTTACCCCATCTCCTCAATGTTATTAGGAAAGAGCAATGCCCACTTGTAACCCAAGATTTGAAAAAAAATCAATAAATGTATTGCTTAACAGGAGTATAAAGTTTGGTAAAGTATTGCATAAAATGCAGAAAAATGTATCAAATTAGAAGATGAATGGATCAATCCAATCTGTACTTTTCAAGGAAGCTGTAATTCTAAAGTACAACATTGGCAAAATCACACAGACGTAGAAATCTCAACAGGTTTAGGAGCTGGCTGAGGTGATGGAGCCATGGTGACAGTGATAGCCCAACTCTGCAGAGTAATCTTACAGTGGAGTTCTTGTCAGAGTGGAAAGTGTACCATTGCACTTGCAGGCAGTATGAATGCCACGTCATCTCCACTTCGTTTAACATTGTCTGCCTTTCACTTTTCTGAATCTAGAACTCAAAGATACTAGCAGCAGCTAATCCTCAGGCTCTCTGACCATACTTCTGTGCTCCCAGTGTCACCTGACAGTCTAAAGACCAAACCAACGGTATTGAGCGTAAAGATGATACAACCTCTTACAGAGTCTGTGTGTCACTTTCTCACACCCGGGCTTCATGGTTAAACTGCAGAGGTGTGAAACCAAAGAAACCTTCAGGAGATATTCTTATACTTTCTGTTAAACCTCAAGACATCCTGAAAACATTCTCTTAAAACCACTGGTACATTGCAGGTTCGACATTAAAGTAATGGCCCAATCAAGGAAGCAAAGTAGCTTCAAGAAAGCAAAACAATCCAAGTACACAGAGCGTCTCCTTACTGAACCTGTTGTTCCTTTACAAAATTACACAACTATAAAGAGCATCGCTCTCCCATTTCCTTACCAAGCCTGTTGTTCTTTGACAGAACTACACAAGCATACAGAGCATCACTCTCCCATCTCCTTACTGAGCCTGCCGTTACTTTTTAAAAACCCATCACTGGGCAGGTATTTGCTACGGGACTGCATGCAGTGTGCTAAGCTTCACCTATGTTCAGGTATCTACTTCAAGACATGGTATTTATTTGTTGAGAGACAACACGGAACAGGCCTTTCCAGCCTAATGAGTCGTACTGCCCAGCAACCCCTGATTTAACCCTGGGGCAATTAATCATGGGACAATTTACAATGACCAATTAACCTACCGGTGCACTTCTGGACTGTGACAGGAAACTGGAGCACCTGTGGGAAACACACACGTTCTACGAGGAGGACATACAGACTCCTTAATTGAACTCCGAATTCCAATGGCCCGCGCTGTAAGAGAGCTGTGCCAACTGCTACTCCACCGAGGTGCCCACGTTCCCATCTTGTTTTCACCTTTCACAATATTCAAGGATCAAGGAACAACTTTATTCACCATGCACATTTATGGTGACGGGAATTTGCTGTGGTGTGTGGGTCAGGGTGTCACGTGCAACAAAAGCCATAACATTCAACAATTATAACAAATAAACAATTTGATAAAACATGAAGTCAGAGGTTAAAGAACGGATATGGAATCAAATGTGCATAAATAGCAGCGTGTATTTACATTGTAAGCAGCTTTAGTAAATGTAGTTTAATGCAAATACAGTATGTAATCAAGCAATCAGGTGGCAGCAACTTAATGCATAAAGGCATGCAGACGTGGTCAAAAGGTACGTTTTTGTTCAGACCAAACATCAGAATGGGGAAGACATGTGGCCTAAGTGACCTTGACTGTGGAATGATTGTTGGTGCCAGACTGGGTGGTTTGAGTATCTTATCTTTCTGGTAAGATGGCAGAAGGCTCAGGTGCAGCAGCCACTCTGGGTCTAACTAAAGGTGCAATTGCTCACCCTTTTTGCCTTTCTAATGGTCTGAAGACACTGCAGGTCTACTCCATCAGTGAGCTGCTCGATAGCCATAAGCCAGATTTATTGTGTGCTGTTCTGTTGCCACCATGACTTGTTGCATACTATTATTGTGCCAAGTCAGTGCGCAGTGCGAGCAATTGACTTGGATTTCTTCTGGTCGCAAGACCCTGTTGGACATTGATCATTTGGAATACTGCGAGTCCGGCTCATGGGTTCATTGGAAAGACTGACAGCAGGGCAGCTGTGCTGCCTCGGTTATGGGGAGAACTAGGCCTAGGCCGCATGGTTGCCTGTTGCAGCCGTCCAGAAGAGGAGATGCTGAGGTAGTGTTGGAGAGGCCTCTGTGGGTGTGTTGGAGTCTGAGGTGGGTTGGTGGTAGGCCCCTTCCCTCAGTGCTGCCCCCCAGTGTTCACTTAGTAGAAGAACACACTGGACCAGGACAACATCCCATGCCAATCAGGGATTTGGGCTATATTAATATTTTGTGACTGTATTCTTTCTGCTATCATGACCAGTTGTGCTATGTGCTGTGTGCTGTTGTTAACACGTTCTGCACATTGGCCCCAAAGGTACATTCTTTCATTTGGCTTATTCATCTGTGATTGACTGATAATTAAACTCGAACAAACTTGAAACTGCTGATCTCCTGGGATTTTCATGCACAACAGTCTCTAAAGTTAACAAAGAATGATGCAAAAAAAAAAATCCAGTGAGCAGCAATTCTGTGGGCAAAAATACCTTGTTAACGAGAGAGATCAGAGGAGAATGGCCAGACTGGTTCAAGTTGACAGGAAGGTGGCATTTACTCAAATAACCACGCATCACAACAGTGGTGTGCAGAAAAGCAATTCCGCACAGTACTAATAAAGTTGGGAGTGCAAAATAAAATTTTAAAATAACGATACAGTACAAAATGTAAAAGCCACTAAAAAGTGCAATACAGGTAAACAATAATGTGCAAGGTCAAATCGAGCTAGAGCATATGTGAGGCCAAATATCCATCTGATTGTCTGATAACAGTGGGGTAGATGCTATCATTGAGCCTGATGGTCTGTCCTTTCAGGCTTTTGCATCTTCTCTCTGATCAGAGACAGAAGAAGGGAGGATGACTGTGGTGGGTGGGGTCTTTGATTATGCTGGCTGCTATACTGAGACAGCAAGAAGTATAGACGGAGTCAGTGGTGGGGACGTCAGTTTCGGTGCTGTGCTGAGCTGTGTCCACAACTCCCCGCAGTTTCGGTGTAGAGCAATTGCCATGCCGAATGCATCCAGACAAATGCTTTCTATGGTGTGTTGCGAGAGTCAATGGGGACTTGCCAAACTCCTTCCGCCTTCTGAGGAAGTAGAAGTGAGCTTTCTTGTCCATGTGATTGTGACCAGGACAGGTTACTGGTGATGTTCACACCCAGGAACTTGAAGCTCTTGACTCTATCAAGATTATTGTCATTTATCTACACAGAGTATATAACTATATAATGTATATCGAAACAAGATAAAGTCTCTTTGAACCAGGTTGTAAAGCACAGTAATACACATTATGCACGATAACTTATGAAGCTACGGATAAAATCTGCAGGCGAATCACACATAAATCGCACTAAAGTGCATTAATATTAAATATTGTAAGGTATGGAACAGATTAACCATTGACACTTGAAATACAACCCAGCCAGCAGTTGAGAAACCTAATGGACTGGGGAAAGAAGCTGGTTCCCATCCTGACCGTTCTTGTTTTTATGAATCGGAGTCTCCTGCCTGATGGTAGAAAGTCAAAGAGGATGCTGGATGGATGGGTGGGATCCTTAATAATACTAAGAGCCCTGCGTATGCAGCACTCCTGATAAATGTCCCCGATGGATGGTAGGGAGACCTATAATACTCTCAGCTGTTCCCAAAGTCCTTTGTAGGGACTTCAGTCCGATGCTCGACTATTCCCATACCAGTTGAAGATGCAACTTGTCAGAATGACTGCAGGGGTGCTCCCGTATAATGCAGTTAAGATGGGGTGGGGGGAGACTTGCTTTCCTCAATCTTCTGAGGAAGATCATGCTCTGCTGTGCCTTCTTGTTCAGGGAGGTGTTATCAAAGGACCAGGTGAGGTCATCTGAGATGTGAATTCCCAGGAACTAGGTGCACTTAATTCCCTCTGTGGAGGGGCCATGTATTCATAGAGGGGGATGGTTTGTCAGCACCTTCCTGAAGTCCACACTGATTTCCTTGGTCTTCTCCACGTTCAGGCTTAGGTTGTCCTTCTCACACCAATCCACCAGCCGCTCCACTTCCTCTCTATGCTCCATCTTGCCATCGCTCTTGATAAAGCCACCCACCGCCGTGTCATCCGCAAGCTTGATGGCCGACACTATGAACCCCAACACCATTGGTGTAGACTGGAGCCCCTCCCCTTCCTGAAGCCAATGACCGGCTTTCTTATTTTTGTTGACATTGAGGGAGAGGGTGTTGTCATGGCACTGCGTCACATTCCTGCACTCTGACTCCACATTAGTTGAGATATGGCCCACTGCACCTGCAAATATGGGCTTAGCAAAAAATCTGGCCACACAGTGACAAGTGCACAGGGAGTGCTACGAAGGAGAGAAGGGTTAGATTGGTTTTGGAATAGGTTAAAAAATCGGCACAACACTGTGGATTGTAGCAGAGTAGGGGCTGAGGAGACAATCTTCCGGAGCACCAGTCAATTCCATCTGTCACTACAGTTCCATGAAAACTGTGGCTCCCTCAGGCCCCGACTGGTATAAGGCTGTGTCTTATAGGAGTGTCTGCAACAAAACAATAGATAAGGGGCCTTTGGTATCACGGGTGCCATGAGAATTGCTTCATCGCACAGGGTCAAGCAAGCAGCACACCATCTTCTCACGGGCAGAGGAAATGAATAAGGCATTGGTCAGACTGCACTTGGAGCATTGTGAACAGTTCTGCACCCCTTATCTGGTATTAGACAGGGTCCAGAGGAGGTTCCCGAATGATTCCAGGAATGAAAGGGTTAATGTACAGGGTCTGTTTGGTGGCTCTGGGCCGGAGTTTAGAAGAATGGGGGGGGAGGGGGACCTCATTGAAACCCATTGAAAATTGAAAGGCCTATTAGATACGCGGATCTGGAAAGGATGTTTCCTAAAGTGGGGAGTCCAGGACCAGAGGGCACAGCCTCAGTTCAGAATGGAGAGGAGGAGGAATTTCCTTAGCTAGCAGGAGGTAAATCTGTGGAATTCATTACCACAGATGGTTGTGGAGGCCAAGTCATTGGGTAGATTTATAGTGGAGGTTGAAAAGCCCTTGATTAGTCAGGGTGTCAAAGATTATGGGGAGAAGGCAGGAGAATGGGGTTGAGAGGCATAATAAATCTGCCATGATGAAATGCCTGAACAGACTTGATGGGCCTGATGGCCTAATTCTGTTCCTTTGTCTTATGGACTTATGGTCTAAACGCTGCTCTTGCCAGACCCCCAGGGTGGATGTGCCTACTAGGGGTTGTGAGCGAGATATTTACCCTGCAAAGAGGCTGACTGGCAGCAAGTGTCTATGCACTGGGTTTACATCATTTCTGGTATAGATGTCCTTTTATCCCAACATGTCCAAGAGTAGGGGAATGTCTATTTTTGTGTGAGTGGTGATTTGCCAGTAAAGACAACTGAGTGGTCAACATGTGATGGAAATCTCATTTCTCTCTCGTCTAAGGAGCAGGGAAGTCCCGCGCAGTCTGGGCATAAAACAAGAGTCAGTGAGGCGGCAGAGCATATTTGAAAGTCGAAACCTGGACGCTGTAATCCTGCGGCGAAGCGCTGGCTGAAGGAACATGGCTCTCTGAAGTCGGCCGGACAGGACAGCATGTCTGGGGCTGGAATCCTGGCTCTATCGCTGTGCCTGAGTTGTGTGAGCTGGCGTTGCACAGCGGTTCCTGCTCCGGGACGGGACTCCTCAGGTAGGAAGGGTGCCACAGGGGCCTGGCTTCTGTCATCGTCCGGGCGCTAGTTAATGAGCATTTGACAATCTGTTCCGATTTACTTGCCTCTGGAACATTAATGCCCTGTCCCCACCCCCCTCCCATTCTGGAGAGGAGAATGAATCAGTCTCTTATCCACATGGGTCAAAACATCATAAGTCGGTTTTAAATTTCCGGACGATCAATGGTTCTTCTTGGTTAGTAACTGGTTACATTTCTGGTCAGCCGCTGTCTGGCCTCGGGAATTGACTGTGCAGGATGGCTGCGCGCAGAGAAACAAAGGGACGAGCAGATTTCTGTAAACTGTGGGTGTCGCACAGAAACAACTCTTGAGGATTTTCTGGCGATCCGATTTTCCAGTACTTACCCGCGGGTTCCCTCAAAAAGCGGTTACTGAATACGAACTGCAGCTGCTGACAGTCACCGCCGGGGATGTCAGATTCAAGACATCTCAATCAATCAACCAAGATTGCTTGACGTAATTTCCAATATACAAATGTCAAACAGAGCGGAGTAATTGTTAATCCGGATCGGATGCAGCACCAAAAAAAACACAATAAGATTTTTTAAAAATACACGATAATAATATATAAACAGTGGCATGCAAAAGTTCTGGCGCCCCTGATCAAAATTTCTGTTACTGTGAATAATTAAGTGAGTAGAAGATGAACTGATCTCCAAAAGTCATAAAGTTAAAGATGAAACATTCTTTTCAACATTTTAAGCAAGATTAGTGGATTATTTTTGTTTTGTACCATTTCAGAATGGAGAAAAAAAGAAAGGAGCACCATGCAAAAGTTTGGGCACCCCAAGTGATTTGAGCTGTCTGATAACTTTTACCAAGGGCTTGTTCACAGTTATTGTTAGGAAAAGCCAGGTGCTGCAAATTTCAAAGCTTTATAAATACCCTGACTCCTCAAACCTTGTCCCAACAATCAACATCCATGGGCTCCTCTAAGCAGCTGCCTAGCACTCTGAAAATTAAAATAAATGATGCCCACAAAGCAGGAGAAGGCTAGAAGAAGATAGCAGAGCGTTTTCAGGGAGCTGTTTCCTCAGTTCGTAATGTAAGCAAGAAGGCTGTGAGTGAACCGCTGATTTTTCGGAGTGAAGGGAGTTTTTTATTAGAGAGGCGAGACTGCGCAGGTGCGTGACGTCAGCCGGTAGCGTGCGAAAGGTTTAAGAAGGCCGCCATATCGAGCGGGCAGTATTCGGAGAGGGCAGCGGAGTGAGAGGCAGCAGATTGACAGGGCTTTGGCTCAACAGGCTTCGGTGGTAACGGGACGAGGCGAGGTAGGAAGTATGTGTGTGAGGCCAGCTTTCTGTGCTCAGTGTCAGATGTAAGGGGATCCTGGACTCTCCCAGCCTCCCGGACTGCCATATCTGCACCTGGTGTATCGAGCTGCAGCTCCTGAGGGACCGAGTTAGGGAACTGGAGATGCACCTCGATGACCTTCACCTAGTAGGGAGAGCGAAGAGATGATAGAGAGGAGTTACAGGCAGGTGGTCATATTGGGGCCACAGGAGACAGACAAGTGGGTCACAGTCAGGAGGGGGAAGGGGAAGAGTCAGGTACTAGAGAGTACCCCTGTGGCTGTCCCCCTTGACAATAAGTACTCCTGTTTGAGTACTGTTGGGGGGGGGGGACAGCCTGCCTGGGGGAAGCGGCAGTGGACATGCCTCTGGCACAGAGTCTGGCCCTGTGGCTCAGAAGGGTATGGAAGGGAAGAGGAATATAGTAGTGACAGGGGACTCTATAGTTAGGGGGTCAGACAGGCGATTCTGTGGATGCAGGAAAGAAACTCGGATGGTGGTTTGCCTCCCAGGTGCCAGGGTCTGGGATGTTTTGGATCATGTCCAAGATATCCTGCAGTGGGAGGGAGAACAGCCAGAGGTCGTGGTACATATTGGTACCAATGACATAGGTAGGAAAAGGGAAGAGGTCCTGAAAAAAGACCACAGGAAGTTAGGAAGGAAGTTGAGAAGCAGGACTGCAAAGGTAGTAATCTTGGGATTACTGCCTGTGCCACGCGACAGTGAGAATAGGAATAGGATGAAGTGGAGGATAAATGTATGGCTGAGGGATTACAGCAGGGGGCAGGGATTCAGATTTCTGGAACATTGGAACCTCTTTTGGGGCAGGTGTGACCTGTACAAAAAGGACAACTTGCACTTGAATCCCGGGGGGCCGATAGAGTTTAAACTAGAATTGTTCGGGGGTGGGAACTGAACTGAAGAGACTGGAGAAGAAGAAGTTATCTCAGAAACAGAGAAGCTTGTAGACAGTGAGAGAGGGAGGACAGGCAGGTGATAGAGAAGGGACGCACACCAGACCGACAGCTTGGGATGTGTCTATTTTAATGCAAGGAGTGTTGTCAACAAAGCGGTTGAGCCTAGAGCATGAATCAGTACTTGGAGATATGATGTGGTGGCCATTACAGTGACTTGGATGGCTCAGGGACAGGATTGGTTACTTCAAGTTTTAGATGTTATAGAAAGGACAGGGAGGGAGACAAAAGAGGTGGGGGCGTGGCACTGCTGATCAGAGATAGTGTCACAGCTGCAGAAAAGGTTGTCCTCATGCAGGGATTGTCTACAGAGTCTCTGTGGGTGGAGGTTAGGAACAGGAAGGGGTCAGTAACTTTACTGGGTGTTTTTTATAGGCTGCCTAATAGTAACAGGGATATTGAGAAGCAGATAGGGAAACAGATCCTGGAAAGGTGTAATAATAACAGAGTTGTCGTGATGGGAGGTTTTAATTTCCCAAACATCGATTGGCATCTCCCTAGAGCAAGGGGTCTATATGGGGTGGAGTTTGTTAGGTGTGTTCAGGAAGGTTTGTTGACACAATATGTAGATAAGCCTACAAGAGGAGAGACTGTACTTGATCTGGTATTGGGAAATGAACCTGGTCAGGTGTCAGATCTCTCAGTGAGAGAGCATTTTGGAGATAGTGATCATAATTCTGTCTCCTTTACAATAACATTGGAGAGAGGTAGGAACAGACAGGTTAGAAAAGCGTTTAATTGGAGTAAGGGGAATTCTGAGCCTATCAAGCAGGAAATTGGAGGCTTAAATTGGAAAAAGATGTTCTCGGAAAACTACAGAAGAAATGTGGCAAATATTCAGGGGATATTTGTGTAGAGTTCTGTATAGGTACGTTCCAATGAGACGGAAGTTATGGTAGGGTACAGGAACCGTGGTGTACAAAGGCTGTAATAAATCCAGTCAAGAAGAAAAGAAAAGCTTACAAAAGGTTTGGGGAGCTAGGTAATGTTAGAGATGTAGAAGATTATAAGGCTACTAGGAAGGAGCTTAAGAAGGAAATTAAGAGAGCCAGAAAGGGCCATGAAAAAGCCTTGGTGGTCAGAATTAAAGAAAACCGCAAGGCATTCTGCAAGAATGTAAAGAGCAAAAGGATAAGACATGAAAGAATAGGACCTATCAAGTGTGACAGTGGGAAAGTGTGTATGGAACCGGAGGAAACAGCAGAGGCACTTAATGAATTCTTTACTTCAGTTTTCACTATGGAAAAGGATCTTGTGATTGTAGTGATGACTTGCAGCAGACTGAAAAGCTTGAGCATGTAGATATTAAGAAAGAGGATGTGCTGGAGCTTTTGGAAAGCATCAAGTTGGATAAGTCACCGGGACCAGACAAAATGTACCCCAGGCCGCTGTGGGAGGCGAGGGAGGAGATTGCTGAGCCTCTGGCGATGATCTTTACATCATCAGTGAGGATGGGAGAGGATTGGAGGGTTGTGGATTTTGTTCCTTTATTCAAGAAAGGGAGTAGAGATAGACCAGGAAATTATAAACCAATGAGTCTTACCTCAGTGGTTGGTAAGTTGATGGAGAAGATCCTGAGAGGCAGGATTTATGAACATTTGGAGAGATATAATATGATTAGGAGTAGTCAGCATGGCTTTGTCAAAGGCAGGTTGTGCCCTACGAGTCTGATTGAATTTTTTGAGGATGTGACTAACCACATTGATGAAGGAAATGCAGTCGATGTAGTGTATATTGATTTCAGCAAGGTATTGGATAAGGTACCCCATTCAAGGCTTACTGAGAAAGTAAGGAGGCATAGGATCCAAGGGGACATTGCTTTGTGGTTCCAGAACTGGCTTGCCCACAGAAGGCAAAGAGTGGTTGTAGACGGGTCATATTCTACATTGAAGTCAGTCACCAGTGGTGTGCCTCAGGGATTTGTTCTGGGACTCTTGCTCTTCGTGATTTTTATAAATGACCTGGATGAAGAAGTGGTGGATGCGGATACAATAGGGTCTTTTAAGAAGCTTTTAGATAGGTACATGGAACTTAGTAAAATAGAGGGCTATAGGTAAGCCTAGTAATTTCTAAGGTAGGTTCACGTTCGACACAACTTTGTGGGCCAAAGGGCCTGTATTGTGCTGTAAGTTTTCTATGCTTCTATGTAATTAAGAAATGGCAGTTAACAGGAACGGTGGAGGTCAAGTTGAAGTCTGGAAGACCAAGCAAACTTTCCGATAGAACTGCTTGTAGGATTGCTAGAAAGCAAATCAAAACCCCTGCTTGGCTGCAAAATAGCTTCAGGAAGATTTAGCAGACTCTGGAGTGGTGGTGTACTGTGGTGGTCTACTGTGCAGTGACCCCTGCACAAATAGGACCTTCACGAAAGAGTCATCAGAAGAAAACCCGTCCTGCGTCCTCACCACAAAACTCAGCGTCAGAAGCTTGCAAAGGAACATCTAAACAAGCCTGATGCATTTTGGAAACAAGTCCTGTGGACTGATGAAATTAAAATTAGAACTTTTTGGCCGCAATGAGCAAAGGTATGTTTGGAGAAAAAAGGGTGCAGAATTTCACGAAAAGAACACCTCTTCAACTGTTAAGCATGGGAGTGGATCGATCATGCTTTGAGCTTGTGTTGCAGCCAGTGGCACAGCGAACATTTCACTGGTAGAGGGAAGAATGAATTCAATTAAATACCAGGAAATTCTGGAAGCAAAATTCACACTGTCTGTAAAAAAGCTGAAGATGAAAAGAGGATGACTTCTACAACACACCTCAAAACCCACAATGGACTACTTCAAGCTGAAGGTTTTGCCATGGCCCTCACTGTCCCCTGACCTAAACATCATTGAAAATCTGTGTCTGGACCTCAAAAGAGCAGTGCATGCAAGACGGCCCAAGAATTTCACAGAACTAGAAGCCTTTTGCAAGGAAGAATGAGCGAAAATCCCCCAAATAAGAATTGAAAGACTCTTAGCTGGCTACAGAAAACGTTTACAAGCTGTGATACTTGCCAAAGGGGGTGTTACTAAGTACTGAGCATGCAGGGTGCCCAAACTTTTGCTTCAGTCCCTTCTCCTTTTTTGTTATTTTGAAATTGTAAAAGATGGAAATAAAGAAGTAATCTTGCTTAAAATATTAAAGCAATGCGTCATCTTTAACTTTCTGCCTTTTGGAAAACAGGTAATCTTTTCTTTGCTCAGCTATTCACAGGAACAGAAATTTGACCAGGGGTGCCCAAACTTTTGCATGCCACTGTAAGTACATAAGATAGCACACATACACAGATTGATTGTATGGCCATAAAGTGGCGCTAGGCAC
Organism: Hypanus sabinus; assembly: GCF_030144855.1. Lineage (NCBI taxonomy): Eukaryota > Metazoa > Chordata > Chondrichthyes > Myliobatiformes > Dasyatidae > Hypanus > Hypanus sabinus. The sequence continues at coordinate 136,385,577 of NC_082715.1, read as the reverse complement.
AGGAGTGTCTGTACATAAAGTGAAATGACAAAGTAGTGGTTGGGGTGTGAAGGTGTTGATCAGCCTTACTGCTTGGGGAAAATAACTGTTTTTGAGTATGGTGGTCCTGGCATGAATGCTGGGTAATCTCCCTGATGGGAGTAGGACAAACAGTCCATGAACAGGGTGGGAGAGATCACCAGACTCAATCCCTCTGGTCTTTATGCAGTTTAGTTCGGATCAACGCAAGGGGCTGTGTCTTGGGAAGACAGATGAGGGTGGGACTTTCACAATGAAAGGCAGAGTCCTGGGGAGCTTTGTAGAACAGGGGGGACTGTTCTCCAAAAGTGGCATCACAGGTGGACAGAGCAATGAACTGTGTTGGCCGTCATCAGTCAGGAACTAACTACAGAAGCTGGGATATTGTGTGTTTAGAGTATTGTGTACAGTATTAGTTGCCCAGTTACAGATGCCATTAAGCTTGAAAGAGTACAATGGCAAATTTACAAGGATGTTTCCGGCACTCAAGAAACTGGGTTACGGAGAGAGCTTGGGACTTTATTCCTGGGAGACTGAAATGTGATCACGTAGAGGTGTACAAAACCATGAGGGACACTAAGAAGAGTGAATGTGCCTATCCCAGGGTTAGAACATAGAACATTAGGTCACATGTGCATCACATATTCCAGGTCTCTTCAGCCCACAATGTTCTGCCGACCCTTTAGCCCACTCTAAGATTAATCAACCCTTCCAATGTGGTAGCATTGGAAAGGGTACAGAGGAGATTTACCAGGATGCTGCCTGGTTTAGAGAGTATGCATTATGATCAGAGATGAAGGCAGCTAAGGCTTTACTCTTTTGGAGAGAAGGAGGATGAGAGGAGACATGAAGGAGGTATACAAGATATTAAGAGGAATAGATAGAGTGGACAGCCAGCACCTCTTCCCCAGGGCACCACTGCTCAATACAAGAGGACATGGCTTTAAGGTAAGGGATGGGAAGTTCAAGGGAGATATTAGAGGAAGGTTTTTCACTCAGAGAGTGGTTGGTGCGTGGAATGCACTGCCTGAGTCTGTGGTGGAGGCAGACACACTAGTGAAATTTAAGAGACTGCTAGACAGGTATATGGAGGAATTTAAGGTTGGTGTATATATGGGAGGCAGGATTTGAGGGTCGACACAACATTGTGGGCCAAAGGGCCTGTACTGTGCTGTACTATTCTATGTTCTGTGTTCCCTTCTACATAACTGAGATGCGGAATCTTTGCGAAACAGAATCTTGGGAATGCAGAATCTGAGAAATCAGATTCAGAGAAAAGAGAAGTGGAACATTTATTCAAAACAAAATAAGGAATTCACATCCTTCTTCTCAATCACTAAAGTCCACAAATAAATCCCTCACAATAAGATCACAATGACATAACGCAAGAAAAGCAATCGACAGCTAACCATTTCCCAGGGAGCCAGCACCTTTCCCATCCCCCAAAATGTACTCTTCCACAAACTTTCATCACACACAAAATGCTGGAGGAACTCAGCAGGCCAGGCAGCATCTATGGACAAGCAGGCACCCTTTGTAAGACACCCCACCCATCAGTCAAGTCCCCTCCCTGAAATAGGAAGCAACAACAACAGGGTGTGTCAAAGAGTGCCGCTGTCCTGGAGTGTGCAAGTACAAACAAAAGTGGCCATGCTGCATGTGTACCTGATTATCCCAAAGAGGGATAATGAGAATGACGGGGCCACTGGGGGGAGGAAGAGGAAGAAATTACTTGTGGCAGACCTGCTCTGTCATAATAACTCTCAATTTTTCTATCATCCTTTGGGGAACCAGGAACTGATACTCATGGAACGTGTTTCAATGGGTTAGCACAACACCATGGGCTGAAGGGCCCACAAGGTGCAGTACCGTTCCATGTTCTATGTTCTACGAACTAGAGGTGAGTGAGGAGAGATTTAATCAGTGCCTGACCGGCAACATTTTCATTCTGAGGGTCATCAGAATATGGAAAATGCTTCTAGATTTAAGATTGAAGATTGTTTAATGTCATTTCCAGCAGACAAGTGTAAAGCAAAACAAAATAATTGTTACAGCACCCTTCTCCAGTCCTGATGAAGGGTCTTGGCCCGAAACGTTGACTGTACTCAAAACAAAATAATTGTTACAGCACCCTTCTCCAGTCCTGATGAAGGGTCTTGGCCCGAAACGTTGACTGTACTCAAAACAAAATAATTGTTACAGCACCCTTCACCAGTCTGATGAAGGGTCTTGGCCTGAAACGTTCACTGTGCACTTTTCCACCGATGCTGCCTGGCCTGCTGAGTTCCTCCAGCATTTTGTGTGTGTGTCGCTTTGGATTTCCAGCATCTGCAGATTTTCTTGAGTTTATGTACATAGATTGAATCAGGAGAGATGGGTAGGAAATGATAAAGTAGTGGGGTTGGTGTGTGGTGGGTAGGTTAGTGTGAAGAGGTATTGATCAGCCTTTTTGCTTGGGGAAAGTAACTGTTTTTGAGCCCGATGTGGATGATTAGATGCCTCCTCCCAGGTCTGCAGGAGATAAATAGGAGCTACAGGGAGTTAGTCACACCGAGGCTGTAGGAGTTAGACAAGTGGATGACTGTCAGGAAGGGAAGGGAAGAGAAGAGCTCAGTGATGCACCATCAATAACTCTCGGAGACGTGAGGCGAGATATCGGCTTTTATTGGCTGGAAGAAAGAACAAGCAGCAATTGACCACCACACTGCATCCTGGAGACTGAGGCTGGGGCGGTGTCTCCAATCGCCTTTATACCGGGGTCCGTGGGAGGAGCCACAGGAGCAGTCAGTGGAGGGGGGGGGGGGGGCATGTCCAGACAGGTACATATAGTTCACCACATTCAGATAGTAGAGAGCATCCCTGTGGCCATTCCTCTTAGTGATCGTTATCTCATTTTGGATGCTGTTGAGGGGTGACCTGACAAAGGACGACCACGGCGATCGGGTCTCTGTCACTGAGCCCGGTTCTGTGGTGCAGAAGAGAGAGAAGATGATGAGGAATGTGGTAGTCATAGGGGATTCCAGAGTGAGGGCAACAGACAGGAAGTGCTGTCAGCTTGACAGAGAGACCCGCATGGTGTGTTGCCTCCCAGGTGCCAGGGTACGGGATGTCTCGGATCGGGTGCAGACTATTCTGAAGGGAGAGGGTAAACAGCCAGCAGTCTTGGCACGTGTTGGTACCAGTGACGTAGGTAGAAAAAGGGAGGAGATCCTGAAGAGAGAATTCAGGGAGTTGGGTAGAAGCTGGGAAGAAGGACCTCCAGGGTAGGAATCTCAGGATTGCTGCCTGTGCCACGTGCTAATGAGTGAAAGAATAGCATGATCAGACATATTAATGCATTGCTGAGAGACTGGTGTAGGGGGCAGGGCTTCCAGTTCCTGGATCATTGGGGCCCCTTCTGGGGGAGGTATGACCTGTACAAAAAGGCCGTGTTACACCTGAACCCAAAGGGGTCCAATATCCTAGCAGGCAGGTTTAACGTAGGGAGGGTTTCAACTAATTTGGCAGGAGGGTGGGATTGATAGGGCTAAGGAAGGGAGAAACAGAAATAAATCAAAGATAGCATGCAACAGAGATGATAGGAAGGATAGGCAGGAGATGAGGCATAATCATAGCCATTGGGATAAGGTACAGGGCAATAGAGGCATGGTGCAGTTAAAGCAGAAAGCAACAAATACTGGACTGAATGCGCAATATTTGAATGCACGCAGCATAAGAAATAAAATGGACAATCTTGAAATTCAGCTACAGATTGGCAAGTGTAATGTTGTGGACATCTCCAAAACTTGGCTAAAGGATGGCTGTCATTGGGAGCTGAATGTCGGAAAGATAGGTTAGTAGGCGGGGGGGAGGGGGGGGTGGTGTTGCCCTGTCTATAAGAAATGATATTAAATCATTAGAAAGGGATGACATAGGATCAGAAGGTGTAGAGCCTCTATGGGTTGACTTAAGAAATGGAAAGAGTAAAAGGACCCTAATGGCAGTTGTATACAGGCCTCCAAACAGCAGCCGAGATGTGGATTACAAATTACAGTAGGAGATGGAAAAGGCGTGTCAGAAGGGCAATGTCATGATAATCATTGGGGATTTTAACATGAAAACCTGGGAAAACCAGGCCAGTACTGGACCTCAAGAGAGAGAATTTGTAGAATGTCTAAAGGATGGTGTTTTAGAACAGCTTGTTGTTGAGCCCACAAGAGGTTCAGCTGTGCTGGATTGGGTGTTGTGCAACGATCCGGAGGTGGTGAGAGAGCTTAGGGTTAAGGATCTATTAAGGAACAGTGATCAGAATTTGATTGAGTTCACATTGAAAATTGAGAGGGAAAAATAAAATCCAATGTGTCGGTATTTCAGTGGAATAAATGAAATTACAATGGCCTGAGAGGGGAACTGGGTAAGTTGACTGGAAAGGGACATTAACAGGAAGGACAGCAGAGCAGTAATGGCTGGAGTTTCAGTGAAAAATGATGGAAATGAGGGAAAAACAAGACAGATATATTCCAAATAAGAAGAAATTTTCAAATGGAAGCAGGACACTACCGAGGCTGACAAGTGAAGTCAGAGCCAAAGTAAAAGCAAAAGAGAGGGCATACAAAGAAGCCAAAGCCAGTGGGAAGACAGAGGATTGGGAAGCTTTTAAAAACTTTCTGAAAGAAATTAAGAAGACAAATTATGAAAGGAAGCTGGAGACTAATATCAAAAAGATACTAAAAACTTTTTCAAGTATATAAAGGGTAAAAGACAGTTGAGGATAGATATAGGCCCAATAGAAAATAATGCTAAAAATATTGTGATAAGGGAAACAGAGATGGCAGAGGAACTGAATGCGTATTTTGCATCAGCCTTCACATGGAAGACATCTGCAGTATACCAGAAATTCAAGTGTGTCAGGGAAGTGAAATATGTGCAGTGAAAATTTTGATTGAGAAGATGCTCAGGAAGCTTAATAGTCTGAGGGTGGATAAATCTCCTGGACCTGATGCAACGCACCCTCGGGTTCTGAAGGAGGTAGCTGGAGAGATTGTGGAGGCATTAACGATGATCTTTCAAATTGTACTGGATGACTAGAAAACTGCAAATGTTACTCTGCTATTTAAGAAGGGTGGGAGACAGCAGAAAGGAAACCATAGCCTGACATCAGTGGTTGGGAAGTTGTTGGAATCGATTGTTAAGGATGAGATTACGGAGTACCTGGAGGCGCATGACAAGATAGGCCAAAGCCAGCATGGTTTCCTGAAAGGAAAATCCTGTCTAACTAACCTACTGCAATTTTTTGAGGAAATTACAAGCAGAGTAGACAAAGGAGATGCAGTGGATGTTGTGTACTTGGATTTTCAGCAGGCCTTTAACAAGGTGCACACATAAGGCTGCTTAGCAAGATAAGAGCCATTGGAATTACAGGGAAGTTATTAGCATGGGTGGAGCTTTGGCTGATCGGCAGAAAATAGAGAGTGGGAATAAAGGGATCCTATTCTGGCTGGCTTCCTGTTACCAGTGGAGTTCCATAGGGGTCAGTGTTGGGACCGCTGCTTTTTACGATGTATGTCAATAATTTGGACAATGGGATTAATGGATTTGTGGCTAAATTTGCCAATGATTCAAAGATATGTGGAGGAGCGGGTAGTGTTGAGGAAACAGAGATCCTACAAAGAGTCTTAGATAGTTTAGGGGAATGGGCAAAGAAGTGGCAAATGAAATACAATGTTGGAAAGTGTATGGTCATGCACTTTGATAGAAGAAATAAACGCGCAGACTATTATTTAGATGGGGAGATAATTCAAAATGCAGAGAAGCAAAGGGACTTGGAAGTCCTTGTGCAGGATACCCTAAAGGTTAACCTCCAGATTGAGTCAGTTGTGAAGAAGGCGAATGCAATGTTGGCATTCATTTCTAGAGGTATAGAATATAAGAGCAGGGAAGTGATGTTGAGGCTCTATAAGGCACTCGTGAGACCACACCTGGAGTATTGTGTGCAGTTTTGGGCTCATTATTTTAGAAAGTTTATACTGTCATTGGAGAGGGTTCAGAGAAGATTCACGAGAATGATTCCAGGAATGAAAGGGTTACTGTATGAGGAACGTCTGGCAGCTCATGGTCTGAATTCCTGGCGGTCAGGAGAATGAGGGGGGATCTCATAGAAACATTTTGAATGTTGAAAGGCCTGAACAGATTAGATATGGCAAAGTTACTTCCATGGTGGGGGAGTCGAGGACAAGAGGGCACGACTTCAGGGTTGAAGGATGTCCATTTAGAACAGAGATGTGGAGAAATTACTTCAGTCAGAGGGTAGGAAATCTATGGAATTTGTCGCCATGAGCGGCTGTGGAGGCCAAGTCATTGGATGTATTTAAGGCGGAGATAGATAGGTTCTTGATTAGCCAGAGCATCAAAGGGCATGGGGAGAAGGCAGGGGAGTGGGGATGACTGGAAGAATTGGATCAGCCCATGATCGGATGGCAGAGCAGACTCGATGGGCCGAATGGCCTACTTCTGTTCCTATATCTTATGGTCTTATGGGAGCGGGACCTGAGTAGGGTGGGTGGGATTCTTCATGATGTAACTGTGGGCCGTCATGGCCTTTCCATCACCATGATTGTTCTTGGCAAACTTTTCTACAGAAGTGATTTGCCACTGTCTTCTTCTGGTCAGTGTCTCTACAGGGCGGGTGGCCCCGATGGTATAAGCAGGGCTTGGGGTTACGTGCCCGCTGCTCGTACGATCGTCCACCCCTGCTCCCATGGCTTCACATTACCCCGATTGGGGGTGGGTGAGGGGTAATCTTACCCAAGGATGACCTGCAGGCTGGAGAAGGAGCAGCTTACACCCAACATCCAGACCCCACCACTCTTAAAAAGAAACTTCATAAATTTCCTTTTAGTTTCCACCCCCCCCCCCCCCCCACAACAGTGCTTGACATTTCTACCCAGGGAAAGAAGACTCTGTCCACCCTGTGTAAGTTTCTTAATTTTATAAACCTCTGACCGGTCTCCCCTGCGCCAGGGAAAACAACCCTGTAAATCTGAGCGTTGGTGAACCTTTTCAAAGCCTGCAAACCCCTCCTGAACTAGGTGAACCAGAAATGCTGAGGTGCAGCCTAGCTGAAGTTTTGCATAGCTGCTCGCTGACTTCTTGGCACTTGCTTCCTCTCTGAGCTGTCACCGGCTCACGTTGCATTTCCTGCTCTCTCTCCTGATTGGCTCTTCGTAGCAACACCTACAGACTCGGAGCATGTAAATTGTCACGAGTGTCATGGGACGCGCAGGCAGTGGGTGGTGGGACGTGCGGTTCAAGGGCATCTAGGGCTGTGGAGATCAGAGGCACTTAGGGGGATGGGTATAGAGGAGTTATGGGGGGGTTGTTGTGGGGTTAAGGGGCACCCAGGGAATGGGTTCAGTGGTGTCCCCACGGGGTGGGAGTTGTGGGTTTCGGGGCACCCAAGGGGACGGGTGATGTGGGGTTCCCGAGTTGTGGGTGTTGCAGGGTTCAGGGGCACCCAAGGGGATGGGTGATGCGGGGTTCCCGAGGGATGGGTCCGTTGGAGTGGGCAGCATTGACCGAGGTTGCACGGTAACGGGGACCGGGACTGGGAGTCCGAAGACCAGGCCCCACCAGCAGCAAGTCGGCGAGACAGCCCGGACGTCAGACGGGGCGCCGTCACATGACTCGGCTGCATCTACTCAGTTACCTGGCAACTGTCAGTCATTGGCGGAGAGGAGTTTAACCAGTCCCGATCCAGATTAACCTGGAACATTCTAATGCAAACGAATTACTGAGAGAGAGAATAAAGCAAAGTTAAATCAATTTCTGCCGATTTTCTGCAGCAATACACCCACACACAATCACATGTGCACACCCAGACTCACACAATACTGGAGGAGCTCAGCAGGTCAGGCAGCATCTGTGAAGCGAAACAGTCAATGTTTCAGGTGGAGGCCCTTCATCAGGACTGGAAAGGAAGCGGTCAGAAGTTGGGGGAGGGGTAGGAATACAGGCGATAGGTGGGACCAGGTGAAGGGGGAAGGGAGGTGAAAAGGAATGATTTAGGAGCCCATCTCCTCCCTCTGGTTCCCCACCTCCTCCCTTTCTTCCAAGGTCCACCGTCCTGTCTTATCAGATTCCCTCTTCGTCAGCCCTTCCCCCTCAGCTATTACCTGCCAGCTTGTACTCCCCCCACTTCCCCCACCTTCTGTCCTCTTTCCTTTCCAGCCTTGATGCAATGCCTTGGCCCGAAACGTTGGCTGCTTATTCCCCTTCATATAGCACACTGTCTGACCCTGCTGAGCTCTTCCAGTGAGTGTGGGTGTGTGTGGAGCTGGGTATTTGATTTAGACTTTACAAACGATGAAAAGGGCTTGCTATGCCTTCAGAATGGACTGTAGATGGGGCAGTGACAGTCACTGCGTTCCAACGGGGGGTGGGATTGGCGGCATAATCAATAAATTATTTATCCATTTATCCTAGTGGAATTATGTAGTGCATGCAGTCACTGAGTTAAAAATAGCAAAGGCTTCAGCAGTTATGTGCCTCTGGTGTATGTGCAAAATCCGTTTTATTCTCCTTGTTATTCAACTGCCAGGGCAGATGAGCACTATATAACCTTATGGCTGCTTCCTAGACATCCTCCCTTCGTGTGGATAAGACCATGCATGCACAATATGCTGTATACTCCATAAAGTTACAGTTCCAATGTGTAAGTAATTTAAAACAAGGCAAGGATCTGGCCCTGGCACATTCTCAGGTGATATTGGTTTTTAACGCACTTCACTCCTTACAAAAATATTTTAAAATTCCTTTGCTACTTTCTGATTCAGCAGCAAGAGGTGGCAACAAACATAGGAGGCACCATACTCATGTTAAAGCATATAAAAAGCACATTATTGGAATTATATGATGAATAAAATATGAAAAGAAGGAAGAATGCTTAATGAAGCAGAGAAGGAAACAACACAATATTGTCATCCATTTAATGGACTAATCTATACAATGCCAGTGGCAACTAGAAACAACAGTGGCAAACTTCTCTTTACCCAGTGCCAGGGAAGATTCTGATTCCACCAAGAATATGCCCCTTTTTATATTCTATTTACCCTTGTGCTTCCCAAAGGGACAGTGCCAGGAGTTATCTGCACCTGCAGAGTCAATTTTCCCTTCCCAGGGAAGCATGTTTTTCACCATTAAGGCTGTAGACTAGTTCTCACAATAAGTTCTCAAAACATGGCTATGGAATCGTTCCCTTGTACTTATTCAAAACATTCCTACACCTACACTAACACAATTCAGTCTTACAAACTTCCATTTAGTATTGTACATTTTAGCATACCAAGGGGGAAAAAATTTAACTCTTTCCTTACATACCCCTCGGGGCTGTATCCTAAGCCTTTACTCTCTGCGTACCCATGACTGTGTTGCTACCCTCAGCTCCAATTTGCTGATGTCACTACATTGATTGGCCTAATCTTAAATGATAACAAGGCAGCCTACAGAGAAGAAGTCATCACCCTGACACAGTGGTGCCAAGAAAACAACCTCTCCCTCAATGTCGCAAAAACAAAGGAGCTGGTTGTGGACTACAGGAGGAATGGAGATAGGCTCACCCCTATTGACATCAATGGATCTAGTGTTGAGAGAGTAAACAGCTTCAAGTTCCTCGGTATTCACATCACTGAGGATCTCACGTGGTCTGTACATACTGGCTGTGTGGTGAAAAAGACCCAACAGGACCTCTTTCTCCTTAGACTGCTGAAGAAGTTTGGTATGGGCCCCCAAATCCTGAGAAATTTGTACAGGGGCACGATTGAGAGCATCCTGACTGGCTGTATCACCACCTGGTATGGGGACTGTACTTCCTTCAATCGCAGGACTCTGCAGAGAGTGGTGTGAATGGCCCAGTGCATCTGTGGATGTGAACTTCCCACTATTCAGGACATTTACAAAGAGAGGTGTGTAAAAAGGACCTGAAGGATCACTGGGGACCTGAGTCACCCCAACCTGCTACCATCTGGGAAACGGTACAGCAATATGTAAGCCAGGACCAACAGGCTCCGGGACAGCTTCTGCCACCAGGCCATCAGACTGATTAATTCATGCTGACACAACTGTATTTCTATGTTATATTGTTGTACATACTATTTATTGCAATTTACTATAAATTGCATATTGCTCATTTAGACGGAGACGTAACGTAAAGATTTTTACTCGTGTATACAAAGGCTGTAAATAATAGTCAATTCAGACCATTACTGCAAACTTGAAAGTTCAAAATTTAAAGTACATTTATTATCACGTATGTATACATTATGCAACGTGGAGATTCATCTTCCTACAAGCAGCCACAAAAGAGTCCAAAATAACCCATAAAAAATAAGGCTGCCAAACACCCAATGTGCAGAGAGGGAAAAAAGAATCAAATGTGCAAACAATAAAAGTAAGCAAATAGCATTCAGGACGTAAGTTTCAATGTGTATCTGATAAATAAATCTAATCTAATCCTATATGGTTCTGTGCTGTGAAATGCCTATAGCAGGCAAAGATCTAGAGTGGCACCAGCCATGTTGTGATCTCAGAACATGGCCAGTACAGGTACTGTGGGCTTGTTCCTGTATCTATGCCAACCATGATGTGAATATAAACTGTATATCTGCCTGCACATGTCTTTGTCTTTCTGTTCTCTGCCCAGTCTCGGGTCTGACTCTAAAAATGTTGCTATCTATCTGTTTGCACAAGCAGCCCCTGGCAGCATGTTCCAGGCACCCATCAGCCGCTGTGCAGAGAAAACTTTCCTCAGAAAGTCCCTTTAACCTTTCCCCTCCAACTTTAAAAGCCCTCTAGTATTTGGCATTTTTCCCCCTGGGGAATAGTCACTGACTACCCCATCTGTGAGTCTCTTATTGGTGGACTCATCACTGCGACAGAACTAAATGAGGCTTTAAAAGATGCCAGAAGTGGTAAAGCACCCGGGCAAGACAGCTTTCCATCAGACGTACTGAAGCCAGGTGGTCCTGCTCTGAAAACTGAACTGTTGAACTTATATAATCCTTGTTGGCAGAATCAGTGTCTCCCTCAGGACTTCAAAGATGTGCTGATAGTCACCATCTACAAGAAGAAAGGCGACTGTAGTGTTCGTGGAAACCACCGGGGAATCTCCCTTCTGTCCACAGCTGGTAAGATTATGGCAAAGATACTGCTCAGCTGGCTCAAGATCATCTCAGATGACGTGCTTCCTGAAAGCCAATGCATCTTTAGTGCTGGAAGAGCAACCACTGACATGATTTTTACTTTGAGGCAACTCCAGGAGAAGGCGGTAGAACAGCAGCAACCACTGTACATTGCCTTTGTTGATTTCTCACAAATAGTTTGATACGGTGGACAGAGAAACACTCTGGGAAGTGCTCAAAACTTATGGCTGTCCAGATCAGCTGGTTACGATGATCAAGTTGTTCCATGGGAACATGTTCTGGCAAAGTATCTATCGGAGGAGACGTCAGCGAAGTCTTCACCATCAACCACAGGGTAAAACAGGGATGCGTTCTTGCTCCAATTTGTTCACACTATATCTTGCTGCAGTTTTGGGAATAATGGAGCATAATTTGGACAAAGGTGTGTACATCAGGATGGAAAATTGTTCAACCTGTCAAGACTCAAAGCCTCAACCAAATGGAGAGAGATGTGTGTCAGAGAGGTTCTGTATGCAGACGGCTCAGCCCTGGTTGCTACTGACGTTAATGTGATTCAAGAAATTGTAGACAGCTTCTCATTTGCTGCCACTCTCTTTGGCCTAAGAATCAATCTCTCCAAAACCGAACTTCTGTACCAGCCTCCTCCTCTGTGTAATCCCAGTGAGACTCAACCACCAGTCATATCAGTCAATGGGGTAGCGCTGAAATGCACTGACTCTTTCGCTTACTTAGGAAGCACCGTGACCAACACCGACTCATCAGATCTGGAAGTTGAGAGGAGAATTCAATCAGCTACAAAAGTCTTCTGTGCTTTACAGAAGCGACTTTGGTCTGCGCCACGGTATTAAAATGGCAACCAAGGTCAAAGTGTATGACACAGCTGTTTTATCATCCAACTGAAACGATGACATTGTATCAGAAGCACATCAAGAAATTGACCAAAACACGACCCAGGCAATTATGCCAAACATTACACATCAAGTGGCAAGAGAGGGTACCAGATATGGAGATGCTCATACATGCTGGGACAGTCGGTGCAGAATCGCTCATCAGAGCTTCTCAGCTGCGTTGGACTGGTCATGTCACAAGAATGGGCGGTGATCGTTTACCCAAAGCTGTTTTCTGTGGTGAGCTACATGAAGGAATGAGGAAGCATGGTGGGCAGAAGCTGCGCTACAAAGATGTGCTCAAGCTCCATATGAAGAGCACTGACATGAATGTCAACATCTGGGAGAAAGATGCTTTGGACAGAAGTAGTTGGCACTGCATTGTCAAGAAGTCAATCCCAGCTATCCAAGAGAAAAGGCAGAAGAAATATGAAGCAGGTCATGAACGCAGACATTTGGTGCTAGATCAGTCAAATCACAAATGCAACCAATGTGGGAGACAGTGCCGATTCAGTGCTGGTCTTGTGGCCCATAGACGTGCCTGCAGAGACTAGACTCTCAGCGCAGTCAACATCGAACTCGAAGGACAGCCAAAGAAGAGAGAAGAAGAATATTGGTCTAAATTCCTATCAGACCTTCTTCAGCCTCCTACGCGCTGGAGAAAGCAGCCCAACTTTGTCCAACCTCACTTCATAGATAATACACTCGAACTTCGACAACATCCTGGTAAACCTTGTAAAAATTGTGTAAAGCTGTTCTAAGTTCACGTGCTTATGTGCCTGTGATGCTGCTGCAAGGAATTTTTTCAGTGTACCTGTGCTCTTATGTATCTGACAATAAGCTTGACTTTAACCTCTTCTGCACTGGTTAGGCCACATCTAGAGCATTACACAGTGTTGTAGTCTCCCCACTATAAGAAAGAAAGGCTTTGGAGAGGCTCCAGAAGAGGTTTACCAGGATGCTGTGCTAGAGACAGATACATTAGAGGTTTTTTTGGAGACATTTGGATAGCCACATGAATGCAAGGGAAATGGAGGGATATGGACATTGTGTAAGCAGAGGAGATTACTTTAATTGGTTTGGTACAACATTGTGGGCCAACATGCTGTACTATGATGTACAATGAGTTCTGTTCTATGACTTATCATCAACAACCAACACATTAAGGATGTGCTGGGCGAGCTCACAAGTTTCATCAGAATGCTCCATAACATGCCAAACCTACCTAACCGCCTCATAAAGTAAAGGCTCTTTCAGATTCATTGCAATGTTTTCAATGCGACGTTGCAGTCAGGAATGCAGCTGAATATGGGCTGGGCAGCACATTTCCACTGAACATAGCGTGTCATTTCCCCAAAGAATGATGAATCGGTTAAACCTGTTCACCTTTATTCAGGGATCTGTTATTCTGTTTTTTTACATCAACAAGGCCATGCCTGAAGCAGTATTCCTGAGCAAAGTCATTTTAGATGCGTCACACTGACGGATGTTACACATGTCTGCTATTCACCTTGGGAAGCACTGCAAACTTGTACACCAAAGCCTCTGATCTTTCAACTTCCTTTCTCTATTACTCCTTCAAATCTCACCCTTTTTCCCTGCTGTGATTCCCTCTGAACCCAAATGATTATTTCATAGCCAAAGCCTCAGCTTTAACCCAGGATGCCCTACCTCAGTAAGGCCATTCGTGCTCTTACTGTCATTCCTACTTCCTTAACCAAGATCTACCCACCCTCCCCAGCTATCGCCACACTGTCTTGTGGGCACAGCTTTATAATTTGGATTCTGTTGGAGCCGTCCCACAGAACGTCTCCCCCCTATATTGGCTTTCAAGAACTCTTCATCCCATGCTCTTAATATTTATTGTTTATTTATTTATTTTTATTATTTTGGGCTTTTTTTGTACTTGGTCAGTTTGTTGTCTTTAGCAGATTGGTTGTTTGCCTTCTGTTTGGTTTCTCAATGATTCTATTGTGTATCTTAGTACTTACTGTGAATGCCCACAAGAGAGTGAATCACAGGGCTGTACATGGCGACATTTATATACTTTGATAATTAATTTACTTTGAACTTTGAAGGTGGCGCTGGCCTTCATTTCTACCACCCTCACCTCTCCCTCGGAGCCTGGACTCAAGTCCGACCTAACCATTGCCAGACTTCAACTGGCAAGGTTGGCCCCAGGGCAATGTAAAGAGGCCTTCAGGGGATATCGGCAAGTGGAGTGAATAAATGAACAGCATGTAAAAGGTGCCACACCTGACGGAAGAGAGATCAGTTTGTTCAGCAAGGAGACATTAGGTAGGATTGATGTTTAAAGAGACCTACGAATACTCGTCCCAAGTCACTAAAGACTGATGTGTTAGTCTAGCAAATGGCATGTTAGTGTTCATTTTACTTTTTTAGTTTATATATGTTATTTAGAAATACAGTACAGAACAGGCCCTTCCAGCCTAGGGAGTGACACCATCCAGCAACCTACCTATTTAACACTAGCTTTATCACCGGACAATTTACAATGACCAATTAACCTCCTAACCGGGACGTCTTTGGACTTGGGGAGGAAACCCACACATTCCACAAGGATGCACAGATAGTGCAGAGCTGAACTCTGATGCCTCAAGCTGTAATAGAATCACGCTAACCGCGACGCTACCGTGGTGGCTCTTCCTCGAGGGTTCATTATAGAAGGACTTAAACACCTTGAGGATGTTTTATTATAGTTGTCTTGGGTTTTGGTGCAACACGGCTTATTGCGGAATATACAACAATATAAGTCTTTTACTGCAGAAAGGATGTATTTTCCATGGAAGGTGCAGTTTCGAGGAATGGCGGATTTGAACATGTCAAGAATGGCTGTGGAGGCCAAGTCATTGGGTGTATTTAAGGCAGAGACAGATAGGTTCTTGATTAGCCAGGGCATCAAAGGGTATGAGGTGAAAGCAGGGGATGGGGATGATTGGATGAAGTGGATCAGCCCATGGTTGAATGGCAGAGCAGACTCGATGGGCCGAATGGCCTACTTCTGCACCTATGTCTTATGCTGTAAGAAATTGAGTTGGCCGGGACTGTATTCTATAGAGATTCAAGATTTAACGTTCAATGTTCTGGTTTATTTATCATGTGTACATTGAAACGTAGGATGAAATGCAGTTGTTTGCATTAACAGCTAATACACCCAAGGGTATGCCGGGGGCAGCCCAGCACCCGTTCCAGTGCCAACGTATCACACCCGCAATATTCAGCAGAACAATACAGAACACAAGCTGTAAGACAACAGCAAAGCAAGCCTCTTTCCTCTTCTCACCCCACCTACCCACATACACAGACCTTTAACCCCAGGACAAGCCTCCAGTGGACTCAGATTTTCAGACTTTGGGAGAGTTCAGATATTTCAGAGACCACACCACAGTTTCCTAATGGGCTTGATAGATACAAAACTGGTCTAGGACCAGAGTGTACAATTCCAAAAACTGCAAGCAGATGAGATGAATGTTTGGAATTCTCTACTCTGACTTGACTATTTGCTCATTCAACAGGCTTCTTAATGTTACAGGTATGCAAAATTATGCAGGGTATAGGACAGATAGATGCAAGCAGGCTTTCCCATTGAGGTCGTGTGGAACTACAACCAGTGGTCATGGGTTCAGGGTGAAAGGTGAAAAGTTCAAGGGGGACATGAGGGGGAACTTCTTCACTCCGAGGGTGGTGAGAGTGTGGGACGGCCTGCCAAGTGGTGGATGCAGGTTTGATTTCAACATTTAAGTGAAATTTGGATAGGTACATGGATTGGGAAGGGTATGGAGGGCTATGGGCCAGGTGCGGGTTGCTGGGCCTCGACAAGTTAATAGTTCAGCACAAGTTCAGCACTCAGCCGGGCCAGAGTGCCTGTTTTTGTGCTGTGGTGTCCATTGACTCAATAAGGATGCAAGGGCTTGAGGGTGGTATTGAAAATGGGCACTGGAAGAGGTCAGCCAAGAACGATGGAGCAAGCTGAAAGGGATGGCTGAAACATTTCTATTCCCTACAGACGCGTGTTTCAGATTCATCAACTCCATTTGATGTCTGCCACTTTCCCCAACTTCTTTGAACAACCACTCGAATTCAGTGTTATTTTACAGAGCCAGGTAGGCGACACATTCCTAATGACTGTGGACATGTGGTTCAGCTTTATCAACTCTGCTCTATCTCCGCTAACAACGCCACTTTCCATATCTTCTTTCAAAACCACTCAAAATCAGTGTTATTTTACAGAGCCAGATAAGCGACACATTCCTAATGACTATGGACGTGTGCTTCAGCTTTATCAACTCTGCTCTATCTCCGCTAAACACACCACTTCCCATATCTTCTTTGAACAAGCATGATAGTGCAGTGTTATTTTAGCACTCTACAGTCTACCAAACCCATTTCCTAATTCCTCTCTAGTTGAAATAGAGTCATTGTCCCACGACCCTTTGACTATGCTGCATCCGGTATGGTAAATCCCACTTATCTATACTGTTTCAACATAGTAGCCATATTCAGTGTTTATGCATCTGTAAACTGGCTTCCTGTATTAAATAGACTGCATGCAGCATGTAACTCACAGATGCACCACTTATTTATAATTTTATATTTCTTATTGTAACTTACGGTAATTTTTACATTTTGCTCTGTACTTCCTGCTGCCGCAAAACAACAAATACCTAGTGATCTGAAAAAGATGGCGCAACAACGCAAAGATGCCATCCTGCAGACAGTTCACAAATCTGCTCCTTTCACTTCTTTCAAATATGATTCTGCTAACTATTGGAACCTGTGATTTCGGGCCGATTGAGGGATCTGGCACTTTGCTGTCTCCGAGGGAGATTGCTGAGGTTTCAAGTGGTGCGTGCGGCCTGGAGGCCAAGAAGCCAGGGGACGAGGCACAAGCCCATGATCGACTCCACTTCTCACTGATCTCACCAATTAAAGTGCCGAGCAATGTTGAAATCAACAAGCATGAGAGCTGAAGGTGAGAGGGCGTCCAGCACTGTTGGCCTTCGTTTGATCAGTCTCTCTTTCCCTCTGGCTCGATGCTGCCGGAGAATGGTGCTGGAGTCTTGGGTGTTGGACAAGGTTTAATTGACACAAATTGTGGTTTGGACTCTGTAGTTCATGTTGTTATGTGTTTCTGGTTTCTGGTCACCGCTATTTTGTGCGATTTTGATCGGGGCAGGCTGGCTCTGCGGCCTGCAGTCAAGGCTAAATTGAACTAAACTGAACTAAACTGAACATTCCAAGACCATTTCAATGACTCTGTGGTTTGATGCTTTACGTACTGTGTTCTTCGCCTGCTGTTTGCCGTTTGCGTGATTTGTTCTTTTTTTTTTTTTGCAAGTTGGGCATTTGATGTTTTCTTTGAATAGTTTCCATGGTGTTTCTTTGTTTCATGTCTGTCTGTGGGAAGACCTATCTTAGGGTTTATATGTTGCATACATGCTTTGATTATAAATGTACTTCGAACTTTGTGCTTTGTAGTGGCCACTTGATTAGGTACCTACTGTACCTAATAAGGTTGCCACTGAATGTATACTTAGCCGGTCTACTTCAAGGTTCAATGTGCTGTGTGTTCAAAGATGCCCTTCTACACATCATTGTTGTAACCTGTGGTTATATGAGTTACTGTCACCTTCCTGTCAACTTGAACCACTCTGTCCATTCTCCTCTGACCTCTCTCAGTAACGAGGCATTTTCACCCACAGAAATGACGCTCGCGGGATGTTTCTTCATGTTTCGCAATGGTCTCTGTAAACTCTAGAGACCAATGTGCATGAAAATCCCAAGAGATCAGCAATTTCTGAGATACTCAAACTGTACCATATCGCACCAATAACCATTCCATGGTTAAAGTCACTTAGATCACATACTTTCCTATTCTGACATTTAGTCTGAACAGCAACAGAACCTCTTGGTCATATCTATATGCTTTTATGCATTGTGTTTCTGCCACATGATTGGATGATAGATTTTAGCAAGACATTTGATAAGGTACCCCAAGAAAGTAAGAAGGCATGGGATCCAAGGGAACATTGCTTTGTGGATCCAGAACTGGCTTTACTACAAGAAGGCAAAGAGTGATTGTAGACGGGTCATATTCTGCATGGAGGCCAGTGACCAGTGGCGTGCCTCGGGGATCTGTTCTGGGACCCCTACTCTTTGTGATTTTTATAAATGACCTGGATGAGGAAGTGGAGGGATGGGTTAGTAAATTTGCCGATGACACGAAGGTTGGGGGTGTTGTGGATAGTGTGGAGGGCTGTCAGAGGTTACAACAGGTCATTGATAGGATGCAAAACTGGGCTGAGAAGTGGCAGATAGAGTTCAACCCAAATAAGTGGGACGTGGTTCATTTTGGTAGGTCAAATATGATGGCAGAATATAGCATTAATGGGTAAGGCAGTGTGGAGGATCAGAGGGATCTTGGGGTCCAAGTCCATAGGACACTCAAAGCTGCTACGCAGGTTGACTCTGTGGTTAAGAAGGAATATGGTGCAATGGCCTTCATTAATCATGGGATTGAGTTTAAGAGCTGTGAGGTAACGTTGCAGCTATATAGGACCCTTCTTACACCCCACTGAGAGTACTGTGCTCAATTCTAGTCGCCTCACTACGGGAAGGATGTGGAAACCATAGACAGAGTGCAGAGGAGATCTACAAGGATGTTGCCTGAACTTGGGAGCATGCCTTATGAGAATAGGTTGAGTGAACTCAGCCTTTTCTCCTTGGAGCAACCAAGGATGTGAGGTGACCTGATAGAGATGAACAAGATAATGAGAGGCAGTGATTGTGTGGATAGCCAGGGCTGAAATGGCTAGCATGAGAGGGAATAGTTTTAAGGTGTTTGGAAGTAGGTACAGAGGAGATGTCAGGGGTAAGTTTTTTACGCAGAGAGTGGTGAGTTCATGGAACGGGCTGCCAGTGGCAGTAGTGGAGGTGGAAACAATAAGGTCTTTTAAGAGACTCCTGGATGGTTTCATGGAGCTTAGAAAAATGGAGGGCTATGTGGAAAGCCTAGGTAGTACTAAGTTAAGGACATGTTCGGCACAGCTTTGTGGGCCGAAGGGTCTGTGTTGTGCTGCATGTTTTCTATGTTTCTATGATAGACACTTGCATTAATGAGCAGGTGTACAGATGTCCCTAATAAAATGGCCACTGAATGTAATTACTCTGCAAATAAAATAATTAGTAGTTTAAAATTATGTCAACCAGTAGTGTCTTTCAATCACAGAAAAGACTTAAAGGACGAACAATTACCCCTCTGTTTGGACCCAGAGTGTCCACTGCATCTGAGCCATTTTACCAGAAGGATAAGATTCTCAAACCTCCCCCTCTGGTACCAACTGGTTCCACGATCAATGTCAATTCAATTACATTTATTTCCCATTCTAATTTGTGGTCTGAACAACAACTGAACCACTTGATCACACCTGCCTGCTCTTACGCATTGAGTTGCTGCTGCATGATTGGCTGACTAGATATTTGCATTGATGGGCCGGTGTACGAGTGTGCCTAATAAAGTGGCTACTGAGTGTACGTCATTAATAGTCAACCTGGTTCTGATTCTGGGAGATAGTGGCTGCAGCTGAAAGATAACAAGAAATGCAATCAACCAGAGATACATGACGCGTGATTAACAGCATTAACCAGCACTTTGCTCTTGTTATCTGTGAGCAGCCAAATTCACTTCCTTCCCTGCTGAACTTCCCCTGCAGCCACCTCAACAGAAGATCTTGGCGTTCCCTTCATCAGCTGAGTTTTCTGGTGGGAAGGTTGCCATCAGAATCAGGAGCACAATGCTGGGGTTAACTCAAATGCACGATACTGATCAGTTACAAGTCCTGCTTGCCTCACATGGCCAAATGCATTAATACTCAATTCTGTGGTAGATTAAATCTGACCTCTTCTTTGACTGTATGCAACAATTCAGCATGAGAAACCAAAGAGCAGAAGAAACCATAGCAACACACACAGAATGCTGGAGGAACTCAGCAGATGAGGCGGCTTCTGTGAAAATGAGCAAACAGCCGACGTTGCAGGCCGAGAGCCTCCATCCGGACTGTAAAGGAAGAGGGAAGGTGGCGGAAGAAGAAGGTTAGGGGAGGGGAAGGAGAGGAAGAAGGTGATAGGTGAAGCCATGTGTGTAGGAAAGGCTAGAGAAGAAGGAATCTGATAGGAGAGGAGAGTGGTCCATGGGAGAAAGGGAAGAAGGAGGGTAGTGATAGGCTGGGGAGATAAGAGGCCAGAGTGAGAAATAGTAAAAGAAGGAAGGGGGAGGGGCTGCCAACAGCGGAGTCCTCTGTCCGGGGCTAAAAGATGATCAGCACTGCATCTTCCACTTTCACCACATGACATCACAACTCTTTTAGGTGAAGAACCTTCCTCCCCAAGATTAGGTCTTCAGAGCTTATGTTATCTTTTTGAAGCACTGGGTTTGCAAGCTCCATGCCTACCCTTCCTCCTTTCGCAGCCGGGCTTGAGACCGTCCAAGATGCCAAGGAATTTTGGCCATCGTCAACCATAAATATAATCAACACAGAACTAGAAGCCCGCAACAAGACAATGGCTCCCAAAACGCAGTCCATATCATTGACATCAGCTCTTGCTGCAGATGCAATGGCAGCCATTCCACACAATCTGCCACTTTGAGAACATTATATACTGCGTGTCAGAGAAAGGAATAGCTAAATGACAGCATATTAATCTGAAAACAAAACCCCCTCCCAGGGCAAAACTAATAGAATGTTTTTCCGTAACCTTTGACAGAGCAAAACTTTGCAGAGGGCACTGAATAAATCTGAATAAATTCAGACTTATTCAAAGTTCAAAGTAAATGTATTATTCTTTGTTCTACATCCATGTATATGTCACCATATGGTACCCTGAGATTCAATTTCTTGCAGGCATTCACAGTAGAACAAAGAAATAAGACAGAATCAATGAAAACCTACACATAAATATGTAAATACTGACAAACAACCAATGCGTAAAAGAAGTAAAACTGTGAAAATACTAAAAAAAAGTGAATAGTTAACTCTGAGAGCATGAGTTGTAGAGTCCTTACAGGTGAGTCCATAGGTTGTGGAATCAGTTCAGTGTTCAGGTGAGTGAAGTTATCCACTTTGGTTCAGATGCCTGGTGGTTGAAGGGTAATAACTGTTCCTGAGCCAGGTGGTATGGGTCTTCAGCCTCCTGTACCTTCTTCCTAAGAAGAAGAAAAGAGCATGACCCAGATCAGATTCAGAGTGAATCTGAATAATTTTTTTTGGCAGACAAGAAGTCTACGTAACTCTGAGGTCAATTCACATAAAGCAGGGCTAGACTTGCTTTGCGTCTATACAATGGAAAAGTCAGGAAACAAATCTCAAGATCAGGTATCGATAAATGACCAGCCAGTAGGGCTGAACATAAATCCGGGCTTATTCCTCTCCATAGATGCTGCCTGACCTGTTGAGTTCCTCCAACGTCTTTTGTACACATTGACTGTTTATTCCTCTCCATAGATGCTGCCTGATGGGCCGATTTCCTCCAGCATTTTGTGTATGTTACTCTAATGTAAAAATAGCAGAGAGCTGATCTGCCAAAGGTTACAGAAGAAAATTCTAGTATTTATTTATGAAGATACAGGGCTGAATAAGCCCTTCAGGCCCTTTTAGACAAACCGCCCTGTAAACTCAGCCTAATCACAGAACAATTTACAAAGACCAACTAACCTACTAACCTGTCCATATATACTGCAGATAGCCACAAGTCTATCTCCATAAAAACTGAAGATACTAGTTTAAATAAGATGTTACATTACAATGAGCAAAAATAGAATTGATGATAGTCAGAACCAACTAAAAGAACTGGGCAAGGACAGGATAAAATACTGAAGATCAGTTGGAAAGGTGTTTAGTGTTCAGTTGGGTGCAGTTCTGGTCATGTACCTACAGGAGATATGTCAATAAGATTGAAAGAGTGCAGAGAAGGTTTACAAGGATGTTGTTGGGACTTGCAGACCTGAGTTACAAGGAAAGGTTGAATAGGTTAGGACTTTATTCCCAAGAGTATAGGAGAATGAAGTGAGATTTGATGGAGATATACAAAATTATGAGGAGTATAGTCAGGGTAAAAGCAAGCATTTTTTCCCCCACTGAAGTTGGATGAGACTAGAACCAGAGGTCATGGGTTAAGGGTGAAAGGTGAATAGTTAAGGGAAACTGCTTCCCTCAGGGGCTGGTGAGAAGGCGGAGCGAGCTGCCAGTGGAAGTGGTGGATGCGGGTTCAATTGTGACACTTAAGAGAAGCTTGGATAGGTGCAGAACGCGGATGAGGGGGATATGGAGGAATATGGACCAGGTGCAGGTAGATGCGACTAAATCAGGGTGGTATGGACCAGGTGGGCTGGAGGTCCTATTTCGGTGCTGTAATGCTCTGTGACTGTGACTGTAGACGAGTATTGCAGCGGGTCACTGCTACCCTCAAGGTCATGTCATTTGACTAATGCTGATAAAGGTTCCTCCCTTATCTGGGCACAGCTAGTGACTATTGCCAATGAACAATGATACTCTAATGGCAGCTCAGCTTGGAGGGACACCGTTATTAATCTAATTCTGGAGAGCACATTTGCAGAGATGGCCTGGAACAGCTGCCTAACACAGAGACCATGATCCAGAAACAAGCTACGAAAAATTCTCTCGCCTTGCCGTGCCCAAAAGCTTTCTGGGAAACGTTACACATTAAAGCCCTGGGATTGCAAGCCAAGGGCTAAAATCAGTGTAATAAACTTTCAAACTGTTTAATCAAAGTTCAGACTGTGTGCCAAGGTAAACCGATATCAGGCTGACTGGAATCACATGGTTTGTCCTGAAAATTATGGCATTTTAATACGATGTATATTTGAAAATATTATCAATAAAGTAACATTTTTAAAAAAAATGTTTCTTGGCTGTACCTCTTCCCATCCTGTCTCCTATAAAGATGTGATTCCTTCTCAGTTCCTTTGCCTCTGCCGCATCTGTTCCCAGGATGAGGCTTTCCTCTCCAGGACATCAGAGATGTCCTCCTTCTTCAAAGAATGGGGTTTTCCCTTCCTCCATCCGCATCTCCTCCATTTCCCACATATTCCTGCTCACTCCAGCTTCCTGCTGCCTTAACGGGGCTGGAGTTCCTCTTGCCCTCGCCTACCACCCCATGAACCTCCGCATCCAACACATCATCCCCCACAACCTCCGCCATCTCCAAAGGGATCCCGCCACCAACCATATCTTTACCTCGTCTCACTCTCAGCTTTCCACTGAGATGGTTCCCTTCATGATCCCCTTGTCCGTTCATCCCTCCCCGCCAGCTCCCTCCTGGCACTTATCCCTGCAAGCAGACAAAACGCTGCACCTGCCCCTACACCTCCTCCCTCACCTCCATTCAGAGCCCCAAACAGACCTTCCAGGTGAGGCAACACTTCACCTGCAAATCTGCTGGGTTTGTCTACTGTCTCTGGTGCTCCCGTTGCGACCCTCGCTCCATTATGAGATGCATCGTAAATTGGGGGACCGCTTCATCGAGCACATCTGCTCTGTCTGGGTGACCAAGCATTTTTGTTCCGATTCTCACTCTTGTTCTGATATGTCGGTCCATGGCCTCTTGTGCCACAATGAGTCCACCCTCGGGGTGGAGGAGCAACACCTTCAATGCTGCCTCTGGGTAGCCAACAACTTGATGGCTTGAGTATTGATTTTCACATCCAGTGAAAAACCTTTTCCGTCCCCCTCCCCTCTTCTATTCCCCATCCTGGCCTATTCTCCTCTCCTATCAGAATCCTTCCTCTCCAGCCCGTGATCTTTCCCACCCACCAATCAACTTCCAACCATCTTCCTTTGCTTTCTGGGTCTTCTCTCTTCCTTTCCAGTCCAGATCTTGGCCTGACATGTCAGCTTATTCCTCTCCACAGATGTTGCCTGACCTGCAGAGTTCCTCCAGCATTTTGTGTGTGTTACTCTGCATTTCCAGCATCTGCAGAGTCTCTTGTGTTTGTTCTCTAGTTGACTTTGTAATGGCATCCTGTTGTTCACCCAACTCATTGGAAACTGCTTTCCATTAAATAGCTGTGTGTTTTTTTGTCTCAAAACACTCATTGCAAACCATGCAGAACTAAACAAATGACCATGTTTCTGGCATAATACATACTTACTTCAGCAATATCCACCCACATAACTAACGACAATCACAGAACAACTTATTCATCAGTGTGAAATAAAACAAAACTTCCTGATGCAAAGTTTAAGTTTTATTATCGAAGTATGTATACTATATACAACCTTGTGATTCATCTTCTTGCAAACAGCCACAAAGCAAAGAAACAAAATAGAACCATCAAAAGATCCTCACACAACCAACAAACAACTGAATGCGCGAAGACAGAAACAAATTTTTCAAACAGTAAAACAAGTTAACAAATAATACTCAGAGCATGAACTGCTGATTCCCCGAGAGTGAGTTCACAGCCATGGAACCACGAAGCACAATTGGCATTTTTTAAATAATAAGATATATTTAATCACTTACAAAATTGATCAGTGAAATGTCTAATTGCTGTATGGGGTTTCAAAATTGAATAATGTGTTGAAAGTCATATCAGTAAGTAAAAGTGCTTACTTACTGTGGTTACCTAATAATTTTGACTTATGTTAATTAAAACACACCAAGATTGTGAGGACTACTGACAGAATCATCAGGGTCTCTCTTCCACCCATCCAACATATTGTGGCCTTTCTGGTCATTAGAAATGGTCTTTCTAATCACAAGACAATTTCTTATTGTTCTTGTGTTAAAATGTCTTTGTGAGATTATGATGGGAAGTTCCAGTTCATTTATTGTTAGCTCGGGTTATACCGTTATTTTGCTGGTGTATTTGTGGGTCACCCCAACTGTAACCGGGGTGTGTGATGGTCACCTCCCCTGTTGGTGTGAGAGTGGCTGGGTTCACTCTCCGGGTCCTGGTGCCCGGTCTGTTTTGTGTTTATCACAAAAAAACTGTTAAAGAGCTTCCTCGTCTGGACCAAATGCTCGCCACATTGGTGTCAGGAGTGGGATGCGAGATTGACGACGAGATTCAAGAGCTACAACGTTGGATGAATAACCTGGGGAATAAGATGAGGGACAAAGCGGTATGCCCTGTACGCACGGGCAGGGCTTGTGAAGACAAGACCCCGAGGGAGGACCTGGGAGCCGAGCATTGTGCCTTCCCAGAGAGCCCCGATGGGTCGAGCGTACCCAGACTCCCCAACCAGGGGGACAGAGCGGGGCGTATCACTCGCCTTCATAGCAACCCGCACCGGAGAACCCGTGATGCCAGAGCCATGCGAGGATGGGCACCATGGCAGACGCCACCGGAGCAATGTGAAGATCAAAGGGCCTCGCTGATTTGCGTCTCAAAGTCTACTGGCCGGTTACAACGGCACCGGCCGCCTGGAGCAAGACAACCTTGCCACGTGGCACAACAGGTGGAGCCCCACCGAGACGGCACCGCACCTCACCCTAGCACCGGAGGGAGGTGCCCCACGGGTCCTCCTCGTCCTCACATTGGCAAAGTAGTGTGACCACAGGGCGCTGGAGCTGTGCTTGAGCAGAGGCCATTGGCGGAAGCAATGAGGGAAGAACTGCAGCAGACGGCGTCGTATGGGAGAAAATCTGGGGGTGCTTGCAGCAGATCTAGCCCGAGTTCCCTCCCGCGGCCCAGGAAGAGCTTGGCCCACATGCCATTGTAAAGGCGCTGGCGCCGGAGCGCCTTCGGCAGCGTGTTCTCCTGACGTCGCCATCATCGCCGGACGAGGCGGAGAGAGCAGAAGCGATCTTGGCCCCCCCAGAGTGTTCCAGCACGCAGCGAGTCTGGGCTCATGTCACCGAGCGGGAGGAGGAGAAGGCCGTGAGTCGGGTCCGACCTGCACCGCGCCGACCGTGAAACGACCTCCGCCACCGATGCGGTGAGGCAGGTCATTTGGCCCGGGTCTGCCCCGAACCGGCACCACGCCACAGCTCAGAGCAGCCATCGGGAAACACCAACTGGGCAGCGCTGCCCGAATCCTCCCGCAGAGCCCCTCCATTGTCGCCCTTGCGGATGGGCCGTTTAGGTGAAGAGCAGGGCTCGGTGTTCTCCCCAGCTACCCGGACCAGCCATCCCCATCTGGGCGGACAACAGTGGTCCATCTGGCTATGGTCACTATGGACAGTGGTCCAGCTGGATATGGTCACTGTGGACAGTGGTCCAGCTGACTATGGTCACTGCGGACAGTGGTCCAGCCGACTATGGTCACTGCGGACAGTGGTCCAGCTGGCTATGGTCACTGCGGACAGTGGTCCAGCCGACTATGGTCACTGCGGACAGTGGTCCCGCTGGCTATGGTCAATACAGACAGTGGTCCAGCTGTCTATGGTCACTACGGACAGTGTCCAGCTGGCTATGGTCACTATGGGCATTGGTCCAGCTGGCTATGGACACTTTGGACAGTGCTCCAGCTGGCTATGGTCACTGCGGACAGTGGTCCAGCTGGCTACGGTCACTGTGGACAGTGATCCAGCTGACTATGGTCACTGTGGACAGTGGTCCAGCTGGCTATGATCACTGCAGACAGTGGTCCAGCTGTCTATGGTCACTACGGACAGTGTCCAGCTGGCTATGGTCACTATGGGCATTGGTCCAGCTGGCTGTGGACACTTTGGACAGTGCTCCAGCTGGCTATGGTCACTGCGGACAGTGGCCCAGCTGGTTACGGTCACTGTGGACAGAGGTCCAGCTGACTATGGTCACTGTGGACAGTGGTCCAGCTGGCTATGGTCACTGCGGACAGTGCTCCAGCTGGCTATGGTCACTGCAGACAGTGGTCCAGCTGGCTATGGTCACTACGGACAGGGACCAGCTGGCTATGGTCAATACGGACATTGGTCCAGCTGACTATGGTCACTGGGGACAATGTCCAGCTGGCTATGGTCACTGTGGACAGTGGTCCAGCTGGCTATGGTCACTGCAGACAGTAGTCCAGCTGGCTACGGTCACTGTGGACAGTGGTCCAGCTGGCTATGATCACTGCAGACAGTGGTCCAGCTGGCTACGGTCACTGCAGACAGTGGTCCAGCTGGCTATGGTCACTATGAACAGTGTCCAGCTGTCTATGGTCACTGTGGACAGTGGTCCAGCTGGCTATGGTCAATACAGACATTGGTCCAGCTGACTATGGTCACTGTGGACAGTGTCCAGCTGGCTATGGTCACTATGGACATTGGTCCAGCTGACTATGGTCACTGTGGACAGTGCTGCAGCTGGCTATGGTCACTGCGGACAGTGTCCAGCTGGCTATGGTCACTGCGGACAGTAGTCCAGCTGGCTACGGTCACTGTGGACAGTGGTCCAGCTGGCTATGATCACTGCAGACAGTGGTCCAGCTGGCTACGGTCACTGCAGACAGTGGTCCAGCTGGCTATGGTCACTATGAACAGTGTCCAGCTGTCTATGGTCACTGTGGACAGTGGTCCAGCTGGCTATGGTCAATACAGACATTGGTCCAGCTGACTATGGTCACTGTGGACAGTGTCCAGCTGGCTATGGTCACTATGGACATTGGTCCAGCTGACTATGGTCACTGTGGACAGTGCTGCAGCTGGCTATGGTCACTGCGGACAGTGTCCAGCTGGCTATGGTCACTGCGGACAGTGTCCAGCTGGCTATGGTCACTGCGGACAGTGTCCAGCTGGCTATGGTCACTATGGGCATTGGTCCAGCTGGCTGTGGACACTTTGGACAGTGCTCCAGCTGGCTATGGTCACTGCGGACAGTGGCCCAGCTGGCTACGGTCACTGTGGACAGAGGTCCAGCTGACTATGGTCACTGTGGACAGTGGTCCAGCTGGCTATGGTCACTGCGGACAGTGCTCCAGCTGGCTATGGTCACTGCGGACAGTGGTCCAGCAGGATATGGTCACTGTGGACAGTGGTCCAGCTGACTATGGTCACTGCAGACAGTGGTCCAGCTGGCTATGGTCACTACGGACAGGGACCAGCTGGCTATGGTCAATACGGACATTGGTCCAGCTGACTATGGTCACTGGGGACAATGTCCAGCTGGCTATGGTCACTGTGGACAGTGGTCCAGCTGGCTATGGTCACTGCAGACAGTAGTCCAGCTGGCTACGGTCACTGTGGACAGTGGTCCAGCTGGCTATGATCACTGCAGACAGTGGTCCAGCTGGCTACGGTCACTGCAGACAGTGGTCCAGCTGGCTATGGTCACTATGAACAGTGTCCAGCTGTCTATGGTCACTGTGGACAGTGGTCCAGCTGGCTATGGTCAATACAGACATTGGTCCAGCTGACTATGGTCACTGTGGACAGTGTCCAGCTGGCTATGGTCACTATGGACATTGGTCCAGCTGACTATGGTCACTGTGGACAGTGCTGCAGCTGGCTATGGTCACTGCAGACAGTGGTCCAGCTGGCTATGGTCACTGTGGACAGTGTCCAGCTGGCTATGGTCACTGCGGACAGTGTCCAGCTGGCTATGGTCACTATGGGCATTGGTCCAGCTGGCTGTGGACACTTTGGACAGTGCTCCAGCTGGCTATGGTCACTGCGGACAGTGGCCCAGCTGGCTACGGTCACTGTGGACAGAGGTCCAGCTGACTATGGTCACTGTGGACAGTGGTCCAGCTGGCTATGGTCACTGCGGACAGTGCTCCAGCTGGCTATGGTCACTGCGGACAGTGGTCCAGCAGGATATGGTCACTGTGGACAGTGGTCCAGCTGACTATGGTCACTGCAGACAGTGGTCCAGCTGGCTATGGTCACTACGGACAGGGACCAGCTGGCTATGGTCAATACGGACATTGGTCCAGCTGACTATGGTCACTGGGGACAATGTCCAGCTGGCTATGGTCACTGTGGACAGTGGTCCAGCTGGCTATGGTCACTGCAGACAGTAGTCCAGCTGGCTACGGTCACTGTGGACAGTGGTCCAGCTGGCTATGATCACTGCAGACAGTGGTCCAGCTGGCTACGGTCACTGCAGACAGTGGTCCAGCTGGCTATGGTCACTATGAACAGTGTCCAGCTGTCTATGGTCACTGTGGACAGTGGTCCAGCTGGCTATGGTCAATACAGACATTGGTCCAGCTGACTATGGTCACTGTGGACAGTGTCCAGCTGGCTATGGTCACTATGGACATTGGTCCAGCTGACTATGGTCACTGTGGACAGTGCTGCAGCTGGCTATGGTCACTGCAGACAGTGGTCCAGCTGGCTATGGTCACTGTGGACAGTGTCCAGCTGGCTATGGTCACTATGGACATTGGTCCAGCTGACTATGGTCACTGTGGACAGTGTCCAGCTGGCTATGGTCACTATGGACATTGGTCCAGCTGACTATGGTCACTGTGGACATTGGTCCAGCCGGCTAAGGTCACTGCGGACAGTGGTCCAGCTGACTATGGTCACTGTGTACATTGATCCAGCTGGCTATGGTCACTACGGACAGTGGTCCAGCTGGCTATGGTCACTGTGGACATTGATCCAGCTGGCTATGGTCACTGTGGACATTGGTCCAGCCGGCTAAGGTCACTATGGACAGCGGTCCAGCTGACTATGGTCACTGTGGACATTGATCCAGCTGGCTATGGTCACTACGGACAGTGGTCCAGCTGGCTATGGTCACTGTGGACAGTGGTCCAGCTGACTATGGTCACTGTGGACATTGATCCAGCTGGCTATGGTCACTGCGGACAGTGGTCCAGCTGGCTATGGTCTCTGTGAACAGTGGTCCAGCCGGCTATGGTCACTATGGTCAGTGTCTAGCTGGCTGTGCGGTGATGAGACCGAAGAGGAGGCTGCGCATTGTATTGGGGGAAAACACATAGTGGAGCATCATTGGGCTGTCCCGCTGGGGGTGGGGGGGGGGGCGTGTGGATGTGTCGGGGGCAACCTCGGTGCCGAAGCCGTGGCTCTCCAGCTGGGCAGCTCCAGGAAGCAGAGACTGCCACCAGTTTCACAGCGGCCCGGGGCAGCGCAGCGCGCCCGGCAGTGGCCCAACACAACACGGCTAAACCACGAGCAAGCGGCGGTGACAGTGCTCCAGGGGCCAGCCAGCGACGATGTCCCCACCATGGGCCAGCAGCGGACAGGTGAGCGATCCCGCGTCGGCCCGGGTGAGGGAATGGCTAACTATAGGACAAGGGCCGGAGTGGGCGAAGCCACTGGAAGGGGCCGGGAGAGGTGCTCGACCGCATCTCCGATGTGGTCTATCGAGTGCGGTTCCCTGTGCGGCGGAAGACAGTCGTGCTGCACCGGGACCGGCTTGCACCGTGTCAGCCCTTGGCGAGGCTGAAGGAAGTAAGAGACACTCCGACTGCCCTACCTCCTGCCTCACCCAAACAGGCGGCAGTGCCAACGCCCACCAGGACTTCCGGACTTTACTGTTGCCCGGGATAGCTGACCCCTCGGGCGGGGGCAGTGTGACACTCCGGGGGCGGGGGGGGGGCGCATTTTTGACAGCCCACCCCTTGCATTTCTAATGATCGGTGCTGTTTATTGTTCTTGTGTTAAAACACTTTTGTGGGATTATGGTGGGAAGTTCCAGTTGTTACATTTTAGGGTTATTTTGCTGGTGTACTTGTGGGTCACTTTAACTGCAACCGGGGTATGTGATGGTCACCCCCCCTGGTCTGCGTATGACTGGCTGGGTTCACTCTCTGCGTCATGGTGCCCGGTCTGTTTCGTGTTCATCACAATAAAACAGTTTCGAGCTAACGAGCTCCCTCGCCTGTCATTAGGATTACATGCTCGCCAGAATATTTATCAGGAGCCCTGTCAATGATCCCTCCCCTTCGTCCGACAATCTCTTTGACCCCGTAGAATCAGGCCGCAGGTACGATTGCATTTGGACAAGAATTGTTCAGATGGGAAACTGCTATTTCCCCCAGGCCATGAGGTGGCTGAACTCCCCGCCACCACCCAGGTCCCATCACGTATGAAGCGCCGGTAATATTACACTGTTCACTTTTTAACTTGTATAGTATAAGAGCCTTATTCTTTGATACTTTATTTGTGGTAATACTACTTTACGTGTTACATGCTTGAATGATATGTGCGGTGTTCTGCTCCTTGGTCTAAGGAAAGATAATTTCATTTAGTGGTATCATGTGAACAGTTAAATGACAGTGAAGTTGAACTGGAAGATACTCTAACAGGATTACTTAATGAGGTAAACAACTACAGTTTATAATGAAGTGCACTTCTGCTTGCTCCTGGGAGCTTTTATGTTTGTATTTATGTAAATATATTGAACTGAAATCCCACTTTCTCTCGGTGAAACCTTGGGTTGCTAACTGCAGTGGAAAGGACGTACCAGCTCTGAATATCTTTCATAAACCAGCTGGTTGTTTGATCGGCAACGTAATTATCTTTTTGCTGAATTGACACTGAAGATTCAAAAGTTCGCATTTTTGAGGAGGCTTTGCGTGGGGAGAAGCATTTGAGTGTTTTTTTGTGATAGAGTGCGGGATAGGCCGTTCTGGCCCTTCGATCTACTTCGCCCCAGGGACCCCCCCGAGAAACTCAATGAACCCGAACCAAATCAGGGGACGATTTACCATGACCAGTGAACCTGCCCAGTATGTCTTTGGACTGTGGGAGGAAGTGGAAGACCTGGAGAGAACCCACGCATTCCAAGGGGAGGACATGCAAAGACTCCTTACAGAACGGTGTGGAATTGGACTCCGAACTCCAGAACACTCTGAGCTGTAATAACATCTATGCTACCATGGAACATCCTGCCAGATGTGGTGCTTGGGGTAGACACATTAAGATACTCTTAGATATGTGCATGAAAGACAATAATAAATCAATGCCAATAATCGTGGCAGAGGAGTTGCTGCCGATCTTTATTGATCCTCTGAAGCTTTCTATGCAAAGAGAGGAAGCAGACAGCCTAATTGAGATACCTACACAGTGGGGGAGGGAGCATTCAGTTAGCTTTGTAATGACACCACCATGCACTCAAACTAAACGGTCTACGACACTCAGCATCTCAATGGTGTATGACCACAGTAACAAGCTCTGCCTTCCGTAAGCGCGTCGCTCTCATTGTATCAGCTTCCTTTACATCACCGCCTCAAACCACAGCGAGGCGACTGGAGACAAGTGTTAGCCACGGCGTCACGGCTCGCGGTCAAAACACTCACAGCTGGGACACGGCAAGAACCACAACGCCGCAGGAGAGTCTGCACTCACTGGCCACTTTATTAGGTACACCTCGGCACCAGCATCGTTAATGCAAATGCCTCACCAGCCAGTCGTGTGGCAGCAGCTCGATGCAGAAAAGCAGGCAGGCATGGTCAAGAGGTTCATTTGTGGTTCAGACCGAACATCAGAATGGGGAAGAAGTTTGATGCAAGTGACTTTGATCGTGGGATGATTGTTGGTGCCAGTTGGGGTGGTTTGAGTATCTCTGAAAATGCTGAAGTAGCGATTGGTACTTCAGCAAGTAATATAATTTCAAGGTGTTTAAAAATTCTATTGATACACAAAATTGACGGATCCTGGACTGTAGACTTGGTTTCTGGCTGCAGTTCCTCATTCAGAAAACAGAAGAGGGGAAGGAGTGCTGGCCTGCAGGAACAACTGAAAGACAGAAGACTTAGACCCCACCCCCACACCTCACAATCCTGCTGGCAATTGTACATACAGCCTCTGGAAAATAAATTTTTCCACAGCAAGATAGCTGTACCAGGGAAACATCAGATGCTGCTGTGTTGTTTGCTTCATGGAAACATGGCTTCCCCCGCCCCCCCATTTTGTTCAGAGCTCTGCAGCCTGAAGGCTCCGCCATTCTCCACCAACGCAGGGTAGCTCAGTCTCTTAAAGGAAGAGGAGGTGGAGTAAGCTTCATGGTACTGTGCACAGATGTGGTGGTTGTGTCTTAGTCCTGCTCTCCCAACCAAGAACATGTGGTGGATAAAATGTCATCCATTTTATTTGCTGAGGGAATTTTCCTCCATCATCCTGGTAGCGGTGTACATTCCACCTCAGGGCAACGTCAGATAGGCAGTGGAGGAGCTGAGCACCGTGAGTAGCAGTCGTGAAACATCTTCCCCTGATGCCTTCCCTATTGTTGCAGGGGACTTCAACCTGGCCGGCTGAAAGAAGTCCCTGAATAACTATCACCAACATATCACCTGTGGAAATAGAGTCAACGCACTTAACCAGTTATACCACCATCAAGAACGCTTCGCGTGCCAACCCACACCCACACTTTTGGAAAGACTGATCATCTGCGTGTGCTGCACCTCGCCTATAGGCAGACACGAAAGACTGCAGTGCCAGTGGTGGGGACAAAGAAGGAATGGACAAGGGAGAGCACACGTGACTGCTTTGAGTTGGTGGACTGATCAATATTCAGGGATTCATCTTCACCTCTGAATGAATATGTCGCAGTTGTCACCGACTTCATCGAGACCTGTGCAGATGAGTGTGTGCCTTCGAGAAGATACCAGACATAGCCAAACCAAAGTCCATGGATGAGCCAGGAGATTCAAAGTCTGCTGAGGGCTAGATCTGTGGCATTGTTCCAGATCTACAGAAGGGCAAGAAAGCAATTCCAATTGAGGTTAGAGATGCAATTGATGGACGTGAGCTCTGGCAGTGTTTACAACATGAAACCTAACATCACGATACTGCCCTCCCAGATGAGCTCAATGCCTTTAATGCACACTTGGAAAGGGAGAATAGGTCCCTTTCCAGATCCCTACAGTGTCAGGTGACCCTGTGACCCCTGTCTCAGAGGCCGACGTCAGAGCTCCTTTCAAGAGGGTTAACCCTTTCAGGGCGTCAGGCCCTGAAGGTTCAGAAACCCGCGTCAACCAACTGGTGAGAGTGTTTAAGGACATTTTCAATCTCTCACTGCCGAGGTTGTTGCTCATCGTATGATCATACCAGTGCCCAAGAAGTCATTATTAAGGACAAGGTTTCGGGGTACTTGGAGACTAATCATAAAATAAGTCATAGTCAGCATGGTTTCTGTGAAAGGAAATCTTGCCTGGCAAATCTGTTGGAGTTCTTCGAAGAAGTTACAAGGAAAGGCAGTGGGTGTCTTGGACTTAGCTTCTCACAACGCATTTAACAAGGTGCCTCACATGGGGTTGCTTAACAAGTTAAAATCCTAAGGTGTTACAGGACATACACTGGCAAGGATAGAGGAATGGCTGACAGGCAGGAGGCAGCAAGTGGGAATAAAAGCAGCCCTTTCTGATTGGCTGCCAGTGAGTAGTGGTGTTCCTCAGGGGTCAGTATTGGGACCGCTGCTTTTCACATCGTGTGTCAATGATTTAGATAGTGGAATTGATGACCTTGTGGCAAGGTTTGTGGATGATATGAAGACAGGTGCAGGGTTAGTTAGTGCTGAGGAAGCTGTGCAGGACTTAGAGAAATTGGAAGACTGGGCAAAAAAGTGGCAGATGGAATACCATGTAGAGAAATTTATGACAGTGCATTTTGGTAAAAGAAACAATTGTACAGACATCAGAGATGCAAAGCAACTTTGGAGACCTCGTGTAAGGCTCCCAGAAGGTTAATTTATAGTTTGAGTCCGTGGTAAAGAAGGCAAGAGCAATGTTGGCATTTATTCAAGGGGAATAGAAAATAAAAGCAAGGAGATAATGCTGATCAACACACAAAATGCTGGAGGAACTCAGCAGGACAGGCAGCATCTAGGAACAGAGAGATGAGATAATGCTGAAGATTTATAAGACACTAGTCAGGCTGCACTTGGATTATTGTCAACTGTTTGGCGCCCCTTATCTTAGAAAGGATGTGCTGTCATTGGACAGAGTCCAGAGCAGGTTCACAAGAATGATTCTGAGAATGAAGGGGTTAACATATGAGGAGCGTTTGGCAGCTTTGGGCCTGTACTCACTGAAATTTAGAAGAATGCGTGGGAAATCTTATTGAAACCTACCGAATGTTCAAAGATGGATGTGGAGAGGATATTTCCTCTGGTGAGGGTATCCAGAACTGGAGGGCGCAGCCTCAAAATTGAGGGGCAACTTTTTAGAACAGAAGTAAGGAGGGATTTTTTAGTCAAAAGATGGTGAATCTGTGCCACAGACAGCAATTGAAGCCAAGTCCGTGGGTCTCTTTAAAGCGGAAGTTGATAGTTTCCTGATTGGTCGGGGCATCAGGGGATATGGTGGAAGGGAAGGTGTATGGGGTTGAAAGGGATCCAGGATGAGCCATGAAGAAACAGCGGAGTAGACTGGATGGGCTGAATGGCATAAATCTGCTCCTATGTCTTATGGTCAAGAACAGGGGGAGCTGCCACCCAATTGCACTCACATCTGCCGTGATGAAATGCTTTGAGGGGTTGGACGTGGCCAGAATCAGCTCCTGCCTAAACAAGGACCCGGACCTGCATTTTGCCTATCACCACAGTAGGTCGACAGCAGATGCAGTCTCGTTGGCTCTCCACTCAGCATTCGATCAAACTTACATCAGGCTGCTGTTTATTGACAACAGCTCAGCGTTCAATAAAATCATAACCTCAGTTCTAATCAGCAAGCTCCAAAACCTTGGGCCTCTGTACCTCCCTCTGCAACTGGATCCTCGACCTCCTCACCGAGAGACTGTGCGGATCAGAAATAACATCCCCACCTCACTGATAAATCAACACCGGCGCACCCTCAAAGACGTGTGTGCTTAACCCACTGCTCTACTCTCTCCGCATCCACGACTGTGTGGCTAGGCGGCAATATTCATGTCGCTGGACGGAGTGGTTTGAGTATCTCAGAAACTGCTGCTGTCCTGGGATTTTCAAGCACACTAGTCTCTAGATGATGTGCACAAAACAAAATTTATCCAGTGAGCAGCAGTTCTCTGGGCGATAATGCCTTGATAGTGGGAGGGGTCAGAGGAGAATGGCCAGACTGGTTCAGGTTGACAGGAAGGTGGCAGGCACCAAAATAATCAGAATCAGGTTTAATACCATTGGTGTAAGTCGTGCAATTTACTGTTTTTGCGGCAGCAGTACATTGCAATACATAATAATAAAAACTATAAATTACAATTGTAAGTGTATATATATATAAAAAATTAAATAAGTAGTGTAAAAAGAGAGGGGGAAATGGTGAGGTAGTGTTCATGGGTTCATTGTCCATTTAGAAATCTGATGGCAGAGATGAAGAACCAGTTCCTGAAACACTGAGTGCGTGCCTTCAGGCCCCTGTGCCTCCTCCTTGATGGTAGCCATGAGAAGAAGAAACTCCCTGGGTGAGGGAGTCCTTCAGGATGGATACTGCCCTTTTGAGACATTGCATCTTGAAGGTGTCCTGGATGCTGGGGAGGCCAGTGCCCACGATGGAGCTGGCTGAGTTTACAACTTTCTGCACCCTTCTCCAATCCT
Organism: Hypanus sabinus; assembly: GCF_030144855.1. Lineage (NCBI taxonomy): Eukaryota > Metazoa > Chordata > Chondrichthyes > Myliobatiformes > Dasyatidae > Hypanus > Hypanus sabinus. Next base: position 136,349,068 of record NC_082715.1, on the reverse strand, counting down.
GTGCAATGGCCTCTCTATAGCAGACAGTTAAAACGCTCTCCATGGTACATCTGTCTAAATTAGTGAGTGTCTTTAGTAACATATCAATTCTCCTCGAGCTCCTAATGAAGCATATTCGCTGATCTACCTCACTCCTACGCACCTCCTCATTGCTGTCGGAATTTTTGCCATCAATAGTTGTGCCATTTGCAAGTTTATAGATGATGTTTGAGCTAAGCCTAGCCACACTATTGTGGATGCAGAGAGACTAGAGCAGTGGACTAAGCACACAACCTTGAGATGCTCCGGTGTTGATTGTCAGCGAGGAAGAGATGTTATTTGCGATGTGCACAGTCTGTGGTCTCCCGGTGAGGAAGTCAAGCTCACTCAGTCTACCTTCATCACACATGCAAACAAAGGTTGGATTCTGTCTGTGTGGAGTTTGCATGTTTTCCTCCATCATTCCCAAAGCAAGCGGGTTGAAAGGTTAAATAAGCAGCCCAACGTGCTGCTGGCGAGTAGGCAAGTGGTAGATTGAGGGCAGAGTTGATGAGAATGTAGGGAGGATAAAAATGATCAGATTGATGTCAGATTAGTAAATGGGTGGTTGTTGGTCAGCAAAGACTCAATGAGCTGAAGGGCCTTTTCCATACTGTATAAGTCTCTGACTGGAATATGCAGCTACCATTACACAATGCATATAAAAATAGATGCTTTTTAAACATTGTTACAAAAATACAGCAACAATTCTCTTCCTGTTCTTCTCTTCAGCAGTGCCAGGAAATATCACGGGCTATGCTCTGGGGAGACTGATGCAGCAAGGTCAATAACAATTGAGATTGCATATCTGGGATGTTTATATGACCTGAATTTCTGGAACGTTGATCCAGAAATATACCCCCAAAAAAACCAGAAAGTACTGCAGGTTATTTTCTCAACATTAATCAGTGTGATATCCTGTTGGTGGGAAATTTTCAGTTACGGGATTTGCTTTGACAGATTGCAGATCAGTCAATTGATTACGTAATACCCTGGTTCGAATGCTTACTGTTATGCAGTATGTGTTTCATTTAGCATTTCTGTACGAGCAGTCTGTTCTGTTTTCAGCCTGTTTGTTTATTGTTGAAGGTAAGAGAGAGGCAAAATGTGTGCCATCCAGTTAGGATGGTAGAACTGAGGGGAGGTTTCTCTGGTGAGCGACACTAAGGTAGGGCTTGGGGCTTTTGTTTGGTGGGAGATGAAGAGGGAAAATGCTGGGGAGAACCAGTCGTAGGATTCGACCTGGTACGGGACCGTGATTCGACGGAGCCAGGGGAGTGATCGATGGAGGATCATAAACATGGGGAAACCTTGAGCCCCAACTTGTGCACATTTCACTGCTTAGTTAAAATGGGCTCTTTTCGCTTTGTTTTCCCTTACTAACCCTCTAGTTAAGTTAAGATTCATAAATATTATCCCTTTAATCACGTGCAGTGTGCTGTCTGTTATTTCGTGGCACTAATCTGTAACAGGGATAGCAAATTACGCGGCACCCACACAAACTGGAGTTTGGGGTGGGAGAGCCGTTTGGTGGGACTGAAGACCCTAGATTTATGCAGCCAAGGAAACCAGTGGGTTTCAATTACACGTACAAGGAGCTCTGCCCCAAGAAAGCAGCATCCACCATCAATGATCCCCACTATCTAGACCATGCTCTCTTCTCGTTGCAGCCATCGGGCAGGAGGTCACCACGAGGTTCGGGAACAGTTATTACCCCTCAGCCTTCAGAGTGCTGGGGGGTAACTTCACTCACCTCAACTCTGAACTGATTCCATAACCAGTGGACCCACTTTCAAGACTTCTGCAACTCATGATCTCAGTTTTGTTTATTTACTATTTGTATATTATTTTCTGTGTTTGCACAATTTGTCTTCTGCGCATTGGTTGTTAGTCTTTGTTTTTGTGTAGCTTTTCATTGATTCAATTGCAGTTCTTTTTGCTACTGTGAATACCTGCGAGGAAATTAATCTCAGAGTGTTATACGGTGATGTATATGTACTTTGACAATAAACTTGCTTGCAACTTGGAACTTCAAAGGACCCCTGCCATCCCCCTTCTCATTACCACCGTAAGTCGTTTCCAATATTATGTATTGCACTGTGCTGCCACTATAAAACTCCATTTCTGGGGGTTGATTGTCGATGGGGTTAGAAGTATGTGGTTGTTAGTGCTCAGAACTCTTTCAAGCCCAGTGACCTGAACATAGGTACTGTAGGTGCCAGAGTGGTGGGCGTGCCCCCCGAGGGTGTCCAAGCTCTCGGTAATGAAGGTTATTGCAGTAGAAGTTACTCTAGAGTCTACGGCCCGTCATTCCCAGCAGCATGTCCTGTTCCCTCCTGAGGCAAAGCTGTGTTTAGCTCCAAGGAGGAAAGGCAGACCGAGGGCCAGCAGACCCCTGCCTCATTGAGAGACCTGAGGTCTCAACAGAGGGATTGGGGTAGGGAACTGTTGGCAGAAGAGGCTGAGGCAGAAACAGGCAATGAGCAAGATGTACATGATCGAAGGGAGATAAAGGCCCAAAAGACTCAGGTTAAAATCTATGAAAGTGCCCGAGCAGAAGGAAACACAGAAAAGTGGAAAAGTGACATTAAAGTGTTCTGTTCTGACTAGGCAGTTGCTGCTTGGAGCAAGACTATTGTATGTGTGTGTGTGTGTGTGTGTGTGTGTGTGTGTGTGTGTGTGTGTGTGTGTGTGTGTGTGTGTGTGTGTGTGTGTGTGTGTGTGTGTGTGTGTGTGTGTGTGTGTGTGTGTGTGTGTGTGTGTGTGTGTCTGAATCCATGAGTAATACACAGGTTCCGGGATGTAGAGACAGAGGAGTGAAGCTAAGTGTTGCCAAGAGCTGCTGAGGTCACATACAGAATATACCTGCACGCAGTTCTGCTCTCGATATCAAGCAAATTATATATTTTTAGTGGATGCAATAAAAAGCAAGTTCAGCTGGTTGAGGAGATGGCATTTGGAGAGAGGCTGAACAGGTTGGGTATGTTTACTGAAGTTCCAAAGAATGACAGATGACTTTATTCATCTTAAGGCCCATGACCTTTGTCATTCCAACATATGTCAGAAATTCACAATTTCTTTTTCTTTGGGCTCAATAGCAATTTAACTTCTACCTACTGTCTATCTTTTTCTTAAAAAAAAACACCGTGACTGGTTAATTACTTTGACAGGGATCCATGATTTAGTCATAATTAGTCCTTTGATGGGAAGTATGGCAGATAGGAACATGAAAATGAATTGTGGCTAATAAAGTGCACTTACTCATCTTGTTTATGGTGGCACAATATTGTAGCAGTAGTGACCCAGGTTCAATTCCCACCGCTCTCTGTAAGGAGTTTGTACATTCTCCCTGTGACCATGTGGGTTTCCTCCGGGTGCTCTGGTTTCCTCCCACAGTCCAAAGACGCACACGTTAGTGGTTAATTGGGCACACGGGCATAATTGAGTGGCGCAGGCTCATTGGGCCGGAAGGGTTTCTTAATTGTGTTGTATCTCTAAATAGAATAACCTGCAGGAATCTTGTAAATTCATTCATCTTCCTTACACTTGAATGCTATTTATTTTGCAGATTACCAAGGGCTTCCTCCTCCAGTGAACCTCTCTTTATCATCTTACAACTTTAAGACCATTTTAACATGGGATTATGTAGGCCAAACGCCTGCGACGACAAGCTTTACAGTTGAGGCCAGGAATTATGAGTATGTATTGTTCATTGTTATTAACTTGCTCTGTTTGCTCCAGACAGGCTGTAATTTGACAAGGCCAACATGAATAACAAATATTTGTGTCTTTACAGAACGGCTCAGTGGGCGGTATTCTCACCTTGCTCAAGTATCTCATCACATTTCTGTGATGTCACCGAAGCCTTCAGTGTGAACCTCAGTGCGACTAGCTCATATTACGCTAAAGTCAAGGCCGTTACACAGTTACAAGAATCACAGTTCGCTTTGACTGACAGATTTTCTTTCAAAGACAATGGTATGTTGATTGTGTTAAACAGAACTTGGGAGAGTGACTTTCATAAGTAGTCATATAGCCCAGAAATACAACTTCTCGTCCACTGCGACTGTGCTGATTGTAAAGATGCTTTCTACACCAGCCGTTCCCTCTCAACTTTAGTAAAGCATTCAACAAGGTTCCTCACGGCAGAATGATCTGGAAGACTCTGTCACACGGGATCCACAGTGAGTTAGAAAGTTGGATCCAAAATTCTCAGTCGCAGAAGAACATAAGTCCAACAGACCACAAGACATAGGAGCTAAATTAGGCCATTCGGCCCATCAAATTTACTCTGCCATTCCATCATGGCTGATTTATTATCCATTTCAACCCCATTCTTCGGCTTTCTTTCCATAACCTTTGACACCCTGACTAATCAAGAACCTGACAACCTTTGCTTTAAATATATTCAATGACTTGGCCTCCACAGCTGTCTGTGGCAAAGAATTCCACAGATTCACCACCATCTGGCTAAATGAATTTTTCACCACCCTGTGGTAAATGGATGTCCCTCTATTCTGAGGCTGTGCCCTCAGGTCCTAGGCTCACCCACCATAGGAAATATCCTCTCCACGTTCACTCCAACTAGGCCTTTCAATATTCTATAAGTTTCAATGAGACGTCTCCTTATTCTTCTCAGCTCCAATGAGTACACCTAGAGCCATCAAATGCTCCTGATATGTGAAACCTTTCATGCCCTGAACAATTCACATGAACCTCCTCTGGACTCTGTCCAATGGCAACACATATTTTCTTAGATAAGGAGACCAAAGCTGCTCATAAGACTCAACGTTCTGTCTGACCAATGCCTTATAAAGCCTAGTATTACATCCTTGCTTCTATATTCTAGCCCTCTCAAAATGAATGCTAATATTGCATTTGGCTTCCTTACCACCGACTCAACATGCCAGTTAACCTTTAAGGAATCCTGCACAAGGACTCCCAAGTCTCTATGCACCTCTGAGTTTTGAATTTTCTCCCGATTTAAAAATAGCTACCCCTTTATTCCTTCTAACAAAGTGCATGGCCATACACTTCCCCTACACTAATATTCCACCTGCCATTTCTTTGTCCGTTCTCCCAATCTGTCTAAGTCCTTCTACAGACTCCCTGCCCCTGCACCTTTCTTCATATCATCCGCAAGCCTAGCCACAAACCATTGAACTGTCAAGGTAATGGGAGAGGGGTATTATTCTGACCAGATGTCTGTGGCCAGTGGTGCTTCTCGAGGATCAGTGCTCAGACTTCTGTAATATTTAAAAAAATATATTAATGATCTAGATGAAAAGGTGAGTGGTCTGGTTAGACAATGTGGATATTGGTGGAATTATGAATAGTGAGGAAGGTTGTCAAAGGATACACAGATCAGCTGAAAATTTGGGCAAAGAAATGGTACATGACGTAAAGTGCAGTAGTTGAGTTTCAGGTTGTATTCTGCTAGAGGGGAGGTTCAAAGCCACGAGATTAAAGCAGTCTCACGGTCTGTGGGAAAAGCCAAGAGATCCACGTTCCAGACGGTCTCCGTGCACACGAGCTGAGGTTTAGCTCTGTGTCTCTCCTTCAATTGGAACGGGTCGAAAACGTTTACTCTTGTTTCCCGATGTGTTGAGGGGCAGCCCGCATTGCAAACCGACAGCAAGTTCGCAATTTCATAGCGCATAGAAAGAAATAAAAATAATATTAATTGAGCAATAGATATCAAGAACGTGAGATGAAGAGTCCCTGAAAGTGAGTCCATTGGGAACAGTTCAGTGACGGGGTGAGTGAAGTTATCCTCTCTGTTCAAGAGGTGCAGGGGTAATAACTGTTCTTTTGGTTACCTGTGGGGTTTAAAGAGGGAACAGTTGTAAGCAGATTTGGAGACTTAGAGTAAAGAGGCTGAAAAAGCCTGCACCAACAAGTAGACAAAGCCTTCAGAATTAATTCCTCTGTCTTGCTTTCATACAAATTCAAGGAAAGCACGAGGAGTTATCAACAAATTCTCTTTGCTGCTCCATTCCAACAGTGACTGAGTGTATGATGAATTCCAAAACTTCTAAATAAATGAGTGCCTGATATTGAAATTCTCAGTTCCACTCAGACTCCATGCAATTCCTTATTGGGCTTGTCTGCACCACGACAAGCCCATGTCATCAACGTGAGATCTGACTGTACCATTGGAGCAAATGAAAAGATCAGGTTGAATTAGTTTAATTGTTCTATGAAAAGAAAACTCTGACTGAACTTTTGACAGATAAACAAACATGAAACCAGACCAGCTGTATACTCCGTGCAGATGGCTGGAATTTTTTATTTCTTAAGCACAGTTGGGAAGGAAAGTTTTTTTAATCTGAGTCATTGTTTGTATTTAACTGGGAGTGTTTTTCTTCTCCGTACATTTGCATTCTTGACACAAATAAGGGCAGATGAGTTTCACCTGGATTTCTAAGTTGTTATAATAGTGCAATCACTTGAGTTGAGGAAGATGTTCACCAAAGGGGCTGTCTGTTAGTGGCTCTTCATTCTTTATGCCAAGGAGTCTTACCATTAACCGAGGGGTCCATGGACCCCAGGTTGGGAACCCCTGATGTTGCGGCCGATCTGAGGTCCACATATTCTGTTGCAGTGGATAGTAGTTGGGTCTTTTGGTTGCTTAGTCTCTGCTTTCACGGCTGCTGCCTGTTCTCCACGGCACAGTGGAGGTGGCTCTCGTGTAGTGCAGCTGCCTCTTCACTGGTGAAGGAGACAGAATTTTGTAAAGTAAATCTACTTCACTTACTACAGTTTTGCCTCATTTAGAGACTTTTGATCTTCTCCAAATGATCTTTCAACCAGTATATTTTGGTGTGAGAAGGTACAAGACACGTTATTATTTTAAGACACAGGGAATGGCCAGAGAATATCACCATGAAATATCACCAGAGAGACTAGTGCCAGGACACACGGGCTCAAGAGTCGGCGTCACGGTAACGTAGCAGTTAGCGTGACACTATTACAGCTCAGGGTGTCAGGATTCAAAGTTTAGTGCTGGTGTCCTCTGTAAGGAGTTTGTACATCCTCCCCATACAATGTATGGGTTTCCTCTGGGTGCCCTGATTTCCTCCGGCATTCCAAAGGTGCACCAGGCAGTAGGTTAATTGATCGTTGCACATTGTCCCGTGATTGGGCTAGATTTGGACTGGTGTGTTGTTGGTGGTGCGGATCATAGGGCCAGAAGGGCCTATTCCAAACTGTATTTCCGAATTTTAAATAAATAAATAGATAGATAAATAAACATGTAGATATATAGATAGATAAATAAATAAATAGATATATAGATAAATAAATAGATAAAGTTTGGTGGGGTAGATTTAGGATAGAGGTCAGCCGCGAAGGAATGGCAGAGAAAAATCAATGGGCTGAATGGCCTCTGCTCCTCTGTCTTTTGGTCTTATGGAGATGAGGAGAAACTGCTTTTACTGGAGAGTAGAGAATCTGTGGAATTTTCTGCCCAAGAAAACAGTAGAGGCCACCCCATTAAATATATTTAAGAAACAGTTAGATAGCTTTTTGCCTAGCAGGGGAATTAAAGGTTCTGGGTAAGAGGCAGGTGAGTGGAGCAGAGCCCACAGTCAGATCAGCCATGACCTCATTGATTGGCAGAGTTCACTCGATGGGCCAAATGGCCGAATCCTACTCCTGGCTCTTCTGTTCTTTTGTTCCAATCAATATAGTAATCAGGACTATCAGAAGCAGAGAAAGAAAAGGCCCTGCAAGCCTACCTCACCATTTAGTCAAGCTGACTTTACGGTTCAAATTCACTTCTCCCTTGATCATGTTGGCGTTGAAGTCTATCAGTTGAATGTACATAAGCACCGAACATCTACAGCACTTTGAGAGAAAGGAATCTAAAGACTGACAACCCTCATTTGAGGATTAAGAGGCTGGCCTCTCTTCTGAGATCTGCTGCTGGATATAACAACCTCTTAGAATCTCACCCTGTCAATCCCCACATTCTTCTCAACTCCAGTGAGTGTAGGGTGCAAACCAATCTCCATCAAAGACTCACAAAGCTTCTTTCAATGAAGCATTAACTTCAATCATTGTCTCAGTTTAAGACAACTGGAAAAACGTCCAAAGCAGGAAGAATTAGTTTTTACTGATGCAGATATTTGGAACGTAGAATATTAGAGTATGAAGTTGTACCACCCTTTTAACCAACTCTAATGTCAATCTAACCCTTCCCTCCCATGTAGCTCTCCATTTTTCATGGGATCTATTACTTAAAGTGCATCAGGACCTCTGCTACTGATTGTGAACCGTAACTTCTATCAGAATAAGGTTTATTATCAGTGATTTGTGCTGTGAAATTTGTTGTTTTGCGGCAGCAGTACAGTGCAAAACTTAAACGATACTATAAATTACAATAAGAAGTATATAAATAAGTAGTGTAAAGAAAAGGGAAAAAATGAAATAATGTTCATGGGTTAAGGTCCAACCAGAAATCTGATGGCAAAGGGGAAGAAGCTGTTCCTGAAACATTGAGTGTGTGCCTTCAGACTCTTGTACCTCCTCCTTAATGGTAGCAATGAGAAGAGGGCATGTCCTGGATGATAAGGGATCCTTAGAGATGGACGCTGCCTTCTTCAGGCATTGCCTATTGAAGAGTCCTCAATGGTGACGATTCTAGCCTTTAAGTAGACTTGAGCAGGTTTCTGAATATTCTTTTATTATAATGTTGCCCTGTTTTATATAGCCACACTGGGTGCTCCAACAGTTGCTGTGGCGATTCGTGGACAAGAAGTTACTTTAAGATGCATTTATCCCCGTGTTGGAAACGTGACCACAAAGACCGGTTTGAACATCAACAATGACTTTAAGTGTAAAATTTGTGTTGAGCAGGAAGGGCACAATGTATTGGTGAGTGCTATTCAATAATTAAATGTCTTTTGTAAATCCAGATTTAATGCACTTATTAAGCAAAGCTGTTATAATTACATTGTGGTTATAATTTTCTAAAAATTATTAACAATATTTAAGCAATTATGTGAAGCAGGTTTACATAACAATATTATAGCATTATTTTTCCCATATCATTTAGAAGTTTTATTTAAATATTTATTCACAGCACTTTCTAATAAAGCTTTTATGGACATAGTATTTCCTTCAACTGATCAGAAGCAGGTTTATTCTCACTGACATACATCACGTTGTTTTGCGGGCAGCAGTACAGTCCAATACATACAAATTACAAAAAAGGTACGTTTTCACAAATCAAATGGCAGAGGTGTTTTACGTTTAAATGAAACCACAGCAACTCATTTATTGTACTCCAAGCACTGTGTTCAAAGCACAGTAAAGCTACTTTACGTAATTCTGTCATTACACCTTCAAGTCGGTGGTTGTGAATTATGTACGTTTCCAGCAATTATATTGTCCTACAGAGTCACACGCAGAATTCGGCGTGGTGAACCTGTCTGGAGCTGGGACGAGCTGTGTGGGTCAGGTCCTATGTTGCACGGGCGGAGGAACTGCAGGTGCCTCTGGCTCATCCACAGGCGTGTTGACACACTCATGGTCATATCGTGACAGCAGGGGCATGGTAGTGGAAGCCTCCAAATCTTGGTGGGCCGGTTTAAAGCCATCTACCGAACTACATCCAGGTTTACCCCCTCATCTGTGATAAAAGTCTTTTCTGTCTGTTCTAAAATGTTGAACAGGCCTATGGGGATGTCGGTGCGCATCGTGGCAGATGAAAACAAACGAGGCAGAGCGTAGGTCAACAGGAATGCAAGATTGCTGTGTACCATGAAGGGAGGTAGGAATAGGTGCAAAGGAATTGAATTTATTGAGAAGGGCGGAATGCTGTTGAGTGGCCGAGCAGGCAGTCAGGAATAGAATCACCTGGCAGTTGTATCAGCTGCCCATATACTGCAAGTCCTCTTAGGGAGCTGTTCTGAGCCCCAGCATGCCAACACTTATCAGTCAGGGAGGCTCTCAGGGCAGCCTTTAAGGAGCGGTGAAACCGCTTGTGTGGTGAACTACATATACCTGTCTGGACACGCCCCTCTGCTGACTGCTCCTGTGGCTCCTCCCACAGACCCCCGTATAAAGGCGATTGAGGCCTGAGCCCGGCCTCTCAGTCTCCAGGATGTAGTATGGTGGTCAACCACTGCTTGTTCCTTCTTCAAGTCAATAAAAGCCGATATCTCGCCTTTACGTCTCAGAGTGAGTTGTTGATGGTGCATCAGCTTGCTCAGGCCATTGGACTGGGGGTGATACACCATGGTGTGATGTAGCCTAACACCAAGGTTCTAGGCCATCGCAGCCCAGTGGTCTGATATGGGCCAGGGACTTGTGGTCAGAGAAAAGATCGGATGGGGTGTCAAAGTGAGTAACGCAGGTGCTGACGAACACCCAAGCCACATCTGCGGCTATTGTTGATGCTAGAGGATAACCACTGTGGTACAGTCCACCATGGTAAGGAGGTGTGTGAAACCACAGGAGGGGGAAAGAGGTCCAACAAGGTCCACATTGGCATCGTCAAACCTTCACTCAGGGTCCTCAAAAGGTGCCAATGGTGCCTGAACATGACCGTTACTTTTCACCCACTGGCACCCCACACAGGCTGCAGTCCAATCACACACACATTCTTAATAAGGCCGTGCCACAGAAAACTTCAGTGCAGCCAGTTTCTGTGAAACCCTCCTGCCTGGATGCAAGAGGTCACGAATGGAGATAAAAACAGTCCAGCTCCAGTTTGCTATGGGGTGAGGGCAACCGGGTGAGACACCACACAGCAGAGAAACCGCAGCTTCCCTGAACTTAATGTCAGCCGACCGCAGGCCTGTGACTGCTGTTCAGTAAGCCTGGGCCTCTGAGTCAGTAGCTTGGTTGGCTGCCATGTTGGCATAGTCAACCCCGATGTGTATGGCCTCAACAGCTGGCCATGAGGGGCAATCAGCCACGGCATTATTTTCCCCTTGATGTGCTATATATCAGTCGTGAACTCTGATTTGTAGGCCGGGGGGCATTGCTGCCGTGCAGACCAAGGGTCTGATATTTTGGCCAATCTGTGCACAAGGGGTTTGTGGTCAATGACCGTTGTGAAATGGTGACCCTCTGGAAGAAAACAAAGATGGCGGATGACAAGATAGAGACCAAGAAGCTCACGGTCTGACGTGCTTCACTTCCTTTCAGGAGGATGGAGCTGCCGGCTGAAGAAGTCAAGCACCCACAGCATAGTCTGAAACGTTACTAGTAATCGTTATGGGTGCATTGGGGAGTGGGTGCGCCAGTAGGGTCACATCGGAAAGAGCTTGGTTGACGTCATCAAATGCCCTGGTCATGTCCACTGACCTGTCAAGCGCTTGATTAGGGGTATTGTCTTTAAGTGAACTATATAGGGGAAGCATAAGTTTAGCAGTTCGTGGAAAGAAGTAGAGGTAGAAATTCACCATGCTTAAAAACTCATGTTTTTTTTAGTAGTGAGGGGTGGTGGGAAATCCATGATAGCAGCTATATTTGATGGGAGGGGTTTTGCACCTTCTGCGGAGATGTGAAGGCCGAGAAAGTAAATGGTTGACAACACACGCTGGCATTTAGCAGGGTTAATAATCAACCCTTGTTGATTTAAGCGCTTGAAGAGTATGCGGAGATGTTCAGACTTGGATGCACAGTATGTCATCCAGGTAAACAGAAAGAAGTTCTGAGTCTTTTAATACAGGGTCCATCAAGGGTCAGAAAACCTGCACTGCGTTCCTCAGTCCAAACAGCATGTGCAGACGCTCAAAGAGGCCAAGTCGGGGGGTTATCGCTGCCATTTTGGGAATGTCCTCCGAGCACACAGGCACCTGAAGGTAGCCTCTAATTAGATCGACTTTGGAGAAAATTTACTTTTCAGTTAAATGTGCTGAGATGTCCTGGATGTGTGGGACTGGGTAACGATCAGGGGTTACAGCCTCGTTAAGGCATTAGTAATCAACACATGGATGGTATTGGAGCTAGGGACCATATGGAGGGGTGAAGCCCAGGGGTTATTTGACCAGTCAGCAATGCTAAGTCTTTCCATGTTGGCAAACTCGGCCTTCACGGTTGCCAGCTTTTCTGGGTTCAGTCTACACACACGGGGGCATGGACTGGCAGGCCAGGTGTGGAAATGGGGTGCTCAACCCCATGTTTTGTGACTGTCATGGAGAATGCGGGCTTGGTGAGCCCTGGGAATTTGCCCGACCGTCAAGTAAACTCAAATGCGGTGGTGCATGCACGTGGCAGAGTTGTTGTGAGGAACTTACTGGGGGAGCAGGGTAATGACCTAGAGTCCTTGACATCCACAAGCCAGCTGTTCCGAAGATCAACTAATAGCTCTTGGGCACACAGGAGATCTGCACCGAGCAGAGGTCTGGCCACTTTAGCCAGGACGAAGCCCCCATGTGTAACGTCGTCCACTGAAGCTGAGCGTCACCTGTCGTGTCCTGTAAGTCTGGATCCTGCTGCCATTGGCGTCTTCCAGCGAGGTTTCAATGCTCTTTGCCTTCTGATCAATGTCATGCTGGCAGTACACTCACTTGAGCACTTGTGCCACATAAGAAGCATTGCCCTGAAAGGGTCTCCGCAATGACCAGCTGACATCCCTGGCAGCCGGAACCCATGGTGTTCACAGACCTCTGGCGTCCTGATGCGCTGGCACCATTGAAGCTGCAAGGCGGTCAGCACTTCCTAGCGTTCATATGTTGGGGTCCCTTATGTTGGGACCCCTTATGTTGGGGTCCTTTCTGACCAGGCTTATTGAGGTAGAGAAGGGAGCAGGAATGGTGCACTGCTGCCTAGCTGAGTGTACACTATCAGCCACTGTAGCAAGCTCTCTATAGTCATTCATGGGTGCAATAGTGAAGGCTACGTAAACTTGATCAGGCGCTTGCTGTATGAGGAGTTCCTTAAAAATAAAACAAGGATGGTGATTTCCCGGGAGAGACAGCATGCGGTCCATTAGCTTCAATGGCTTATCATTGCCAAGGCTGGGCAAGGAGAGCAGCTCTGATAGTCCAAAAGTCTGATAAATGTGAGTTTTCAGCGATCAGTATTTATCGTGTATAGGCAGGTGTTCTAGTAGGCGCACCACTCTCTCAGCTGTGGAACTGCTGAGTGATGCTACCACATAGTAGAATTTGGTATCATCAGCGGTGATTTCTCACAGCACGAATTGGGCCTCAGCTTGTACAAACCCAGCGATGGCATTTTACTCCCAAAACTCCAGCAGGTTCAAAGCGACTGCATTGGCCAACATATTCTATAGCTCCAGAATCGTTTGAGAGAAGCAGGTTCACCAATGTAAATAGTGTAATGTTTACAAAAATCTGTAGCAACTCACTTATTGCCATCCAAGCACTGAACACAAAGCACATAAAAGGACTTTACGTAATTATGTCATCACATCAGACCAGCCCCTTAAAGTGAGCCCCAATTCAGTGGTGGTGGCCATGAATTGTGTATGTTTCCATCAGTTACGTTACCCTACATAATTAGAAATATACAGTGTAAAAAGTAAATAGTCCAAAAATAATACCGAAAATAGTGCAAATAGAAAGCGAAACAGTGAGGTAATGTTCATGTGTTTGTGGCCCATTCAGAACTCTGATGGCAAAGGGAGAAGAATCTGTTCCTAAAAAGTTGGATGTGGGTCCTTACTCCTCCCTGATAGTAGTAATGAGAAAGGGCACGTTCCAGACGGAGAACAACACTCAAGCTCAGGAATTCCTGCGCTATGCCAATCTGCTTTTCTATGTCTGTCTCCTCTAACTTTTTTGTTCAAGTTTCTGGGTAACTGTTCTAATGCATGATGTGAGTCTTTGTTAATTTGGTAATGATAGTTCCCAGGTACTGTGAAGAACCAGGGAACAATCAACCACGCTCAGAAGCTACAGTCAGTTGTTGGCACTATTAATGAAAGGTCATAAATCTGAATCATTATCTCTCACTCTTCCTCTAAAGTTCAAATTCAAGTTTATTGTCATTCAACCATACACAGGGATACCACCAAATGAAACAATGTTCCTCTGGACCAAGCTGCAGAACACAATACATATAGCTCCCACACAACTTGCACAGTAATATTACCACAAACAAATTAACAGATAATAACGAAGGGTCTCAGCCCGAAACGTCGACAGCGCTTCTCCCTATAGACGCTGCCTAGCCTGCTGTGTTCCACCAGCATTTGTGTGTGTTGTTGTTTGAATTTCCAGCATCTGCAGATTTCCTCGTGTTTGCTAACAGATAATAAGGTGCATTTAAGACGTAAGTTAAAAAGTAAGCAGAATAATGACCCTGGTGTAACCTACATGGGTGAGACCTGGGTGGTGGCAGGGAGTTGAATGGTCTCACAGCCTGGTGGAAGAAGCTGTTTCCTATCCTGACCGTTAGTGTCCTAATGCTACGGTACCTCCTGCCTGATGGTAGGGAGTTAAAGAAATTGTTGGACGGACGGGAAGGCTCATTGTTTATGCTAAGGGCCCTGCAAGTACAGTCCTGCTGATTTACAATAGTATGTGTCCGAAGGGTGAGAAATGATCCTCTTAGGAGCCCTCGCAATCCTTTGTAAGGTCTTGCAGTCAGATACTATCTGACCTATTGAGTTCCTCCCGCATTTGTTGTTTTGTTTCAGAATTCTGAATATCTGCAGTATTTATATATTCTGCATTCCAACCTTTTTTCCGCCTAACAAGAGCTATTCTATTTTTTAAAAAATGGAATCCTTCCTTATGAACAGATTAATCAGAACATACAAACACGGAACTAATTTTAATTTACATAAAGCATTAATGTGTATCACCTTGTAATCTTGCTCTTTCATTTTGCTATCTCTAACCCAAGGCAAATTGCTCAATCAGAAGATTAAAACTGAAGTTTAATGTAACCCAGTCAAGAGTTACTTTATGTGTGTCTGCTCGAGTGAATTCAGAAAAATGGAAAATGAAAGCAGAATGGTCAAGGAAAAGATGCTTCAAAGTTTATTCCTTAAATCTACAAGGTAACGTGACCACTAATATAGTTAGAGAGGCATTTTGCATCACAGTGTAATTGTCCTTATAAAATGGCTGAATCAGAATCAGATTTATTTTCACTGCCTTCTATAACATGAAATTTGTTGCTTTATACAGTGCAAAGACATAAAGTTACTATTAATTATGAAGTAAATTAATATTGCCAAAAAAGTTCCTACGAGGTTGTGGTCCATGGGTTCGTGGACTGTTCAGGAATCCGATGGTAAAGGGAAAGCAGCTGTTCCTGAAATGTTGAATATGAGCATTCAGGCTCCTGTACCTCCTCTCTGATCATAGCAGAGGAGAGAGACAGGGCAGGTCCTGGATGGTGAGGGTTCTTCGTCATGCCCTGCATGAGACCATGTTAAGGATGGGTCCTCAGAGACCATGTTAGGGAACTGGAGCTGCAGCTCAATGACCTTTGGCTCCTATAGGAGAACGAGGAGGTGAAGAGATAGGAGCCACAGGGAGGAAGTCACCCCTAAGTTGCAGAAAGCAGGTACCTGGGTGACCGTTAGGAGGAGGAAAGGGAATAGCAGGTCGTGCAGAGTATACCTGAGGCCATCCCCCTCAATAATAAGTATACTGCTTTGGGAACTGTTGGAGAGGACAACCTACTGGAGGGAAGCCACAGCGACCTGATCTGTGACACTGAGTCTGTCCCTGTGGCTCAGAAGGGAAGGGGGTTGGAATCCAGTGGAGCTAGGGGATTTCATAATTAGAGGAGCAAAAGGCAAGCTTTGTGGCTGTGAAGGAGACACTGGATGGTACGTTGCAGGGGTGTATCAGATCGGGTCCACAGCATTCTAAAGGGGGAGGTTGAGCAGCCGGAAGTCGTGGTACGTATTGGCACCAACAACATAGGTTGGAAAAGGGGAGGAGGTCCTGAAGAGAGAATTTAGGGTTCTAGGTAGAAAGCTGAAAAGCGGAACCTGCAGGGTAGTTATCTCTGGATTGCTGCTCGTGCCGTGCACCATTGAGAGTAAGAATCAGATGGTCTGGTAGATGAACGTGTGGCTGAAGAAATGGTGCAGAGGGCAAAGTTTCAGATTACTGGACCATTGGGATCTCTTGTGGGGAGGGTACAACCTATACAGAAAGGATGGGTTGTACCTGAACCCCAAGAGGACCAATATCTTTGCAGCCAGATTGGCTGAAGCTGCTGGGGAGGGTTTAAACTAACTTGGCAAGGAGATGGGAGCCGGAGTGACTGGGCTGAGAATGGGTACTTGATATACAACTAGATGCAGTGAGACTGTGACGGAAGAACAGGCTGATGTTAGGGCAAAATTGCAGTTAGTTGGATTTTAAATTGTAACAAGGGGCCAAAATCATAAAGGGTAATGAGTACAGGACTGAACCTGTTATACTTGAATATAACCAGTATACAGAATAAGACGGATGATCTTTTAGCACAGTTACAGATTGGCATGTATGACGTTGTGGCCATTGCTGAGTCATGATTCATATCTCTATGGAATGAGCAGCCAGAGGGAGTGGCTGAGGGAAGTACAGCATTTAAAAGGTGCTTGGACAGGTACGTGGATAGGATAGGTTTCGAGGGATCTGCGCCATGTGTGGACAAAGGGGACTAGCTCAGACAGGGATCTTAACTGGCATGAGTCAGTTGGGCTGAAGGCCAGTTTTCATGCAGTGTGATTCTATGATGCTTTCAACTGTAGATCCCGTTTAATTGATATTTCAAAACTGCTGTTTGCCATCAAAGATCTTACTCAAAGTAGTCAATGTAGCTTGTATTAAGGTTACATCTTTTTGATCTTTTGAATCTTAGGTATGAAACCTTGGCATGAATTTTAAGCTGAAAAAAACTATGACGATGTACAATTAATGACTAAAAACTACATCTAATATATAAACTAAAATATATATAGAAGACACTGCATTATTCTCTCAAAGTTTTATTTCATTTTGATGTTAGTATAAGTGAGCTGCCTATTCCATTGTCCTTTACTCTCTGAACACATCCTGATTCCTTTTCAGACCCTAATTATCATGCAGTTTCCTTTCATTCAGGTGCCGCATAATATTGCCATCGAACTGAATGGCAAATGCAAAAGCTGTACCTAATTAACCTGCAATAGGGTACATAAGCAGATTCCCTCAACCTAAATGTTATGAAATCTATCTAGTTCTAGAGAACCACAGTAAGTTTTCTCTCTGCTGTACTCCAGTAGCAGAGCTGCCTAACTTACCAGTTGCAATCCAAGACCTCCAACTATAGTTACACACGCATTCATGTCTTACATTTGCTTACATTCCTAGGTGAAAAATGCCCACATTTTGTGTCAGCGTCTACCAGTAGAATTCAGCACAGTATATTTTATCTTTTCTATAACACATGACATCCAGCAATACTGGTATATTTATTTTTGATTTACTGTTATATGTGCAAATGATCCAATGCTTAAATTTGAAAGAGAGTCATGGACACCTTCATGAATTTCTGGCCACGATGCTACACTCTGACTTCAATTTAGATTATTCTAAGGCGATAGTAGTGTGGTAGACTTATTCCAACCTTATTTCCAAAAGCCTTCTCACAGTGGTTTTAATGGTTTCTTCTCCATCCAGAGATATTAATTGCCCTTTTGGCTGTGGTTGCCTTTGCCCTGGGGCTCGCCAGTGCAGCTATTCTCTGGAAACTTTTAAAGAAGGAAGCAGTCTTGCCAAAATCTTTGGTAAGTAGATCTGTTTTGAGTAAGTTGGGAAGATGGTCTCAGGGAAATGCACAGCAAAAATGTGAAGGTTGTTTAGGGAGCACTTGCAAGGGGTTATGGATAGGGTTGTCCCATTGAAGCAGGGAAAGAATGGTAAGATGGAGGAACTATGGTTGACAAGGTAAGTGGAATATTTAGACCACAAGATGTAGGAGCTGGATTAGGCCATTCAGCCCTTCAAGTCTTCTCTGCTATTCCATCATGGCTGATTTATTATCGCCCTCAATTCCACTATTCTGCCTTCTCCCTGTAACCTTTGATGCCCTTACTATTAATGAGCCCATCAACCTCTGCTTTAAATATACCCAGTGACTTGGCCCCACAGCTGCCTGTGGCAAAGAATTCCACAGATTCACTTTAGACAAGAGGAAGGAGGAAGTATACTTAAAGTTTGGAAAGCAAGGATCAGGAAGGACTCTTGAGAGTTATAAGGTAGCCAGGAAAGAGCTTAAGACTGAACTTAGGAGAGCAAAAAGGGGGCATGAGAAGCCCTTGATTAGAAGGATTAAGAAAAACTCCAAGGTGTTCTCCATGTACATGAAGATCTAGAGGATGACTAGAGTGAGAGTGGGACCAGTTGGGGCTAGAAGAGGAAAGATGTGCCTGGAGTCGGAGAAAGTAGGGGAGGTCCTTAATGAATATTTTATTTCAATGTTCCCCAGGGAGAGGTCAGTGTAGAAAAGACTGATGTAAATGAACGTGTGGTTAAGAAAGTGGCAGTGTTGGAGCTTTTGAAAAATATCAGAATAGATTAGACCATGGTTGCTACAGGAACCAGCCAGTGGTGTAGTGGCATCCGCACCAGTCTTCGAGATGAGTGGTCCTGAGTTCGAATCTGGCCAGCTCTTTGCATGCTTTCCATCCGTGCTGGGTGGACCATCAAGCTAGCTACTCAAGCTCATTAAAAAAACAGACAGAAGTCCTAAAGAAATGGCAAGGTTGCCACCCGATGCGCCACAAGGAACAAGTACCAAAAGTGAGTGAAGAGATTGCTGAGGCATTGAAGATGATCTTTGCATCCTCACTGGCCGTAGGAGTAATGTCAGACAACTTGACGGTGACAAACGTTGTTCCCTTGTTCAAGAAAGGTGATGGGGATAATCCTAGGATTTATAGACCAGTGAGCCTTATGTCAGTGGTGAGAAGACTAAAGCTGAGGTTTGTTATGGGCAGGATTTGGGAGCATTTGAGAAGCATAGTCTGATTAGGGATAGTTGTCATGGTGTTGTGAAGGGTGGGTCGTGCCTCATTAACTTGACCGACTTTTTTTGAGGATGTGACAAATCACAGTGATGAAGGTAGAGCAATGGATGTGGTGCATTTGGGTTGTAGTAAGGTGTTTGACAAGGGTGGTGGGGTGGAGATACAGCCCTACCAAAGGAGGTGTAAGGTGCTCCTTCCCTCTTCTAGCCTGCAGGCATAGCACCTGCTTAGACCCCACCCCCACCCCACCGATCAGGGTCAAGTGAAGTCATGGGAGCAGTTGGTGGGTGGTCGTACGAGCAGCTGGTGGACAGGAAATGGAAGGGTGGGTTAGCAAGTTTGCACGTGATACAAAGGTTAGTGGTGCTGTGGATAATGTAGAAGGTTGGTGTAGGTTACAATGGGCCATTGATAGGATGCAGAGCTGGGCTGAAAAGTAGCAGATGGAGTTCAACCTGGACAAGTGTGAAGTGATTCATTTTGGAAGGTCGAATTTGAAGGCAAAATACAGGTTTAATGGTGAGATTGTTAGCAGTGTGGAGGAACAGAGGAATCTTGAGGTCCATGTCCATAGATCCCTCAAAGTAGCCATGCATGTAAATAGGATGGTTAAGAAGATGTATGGTGTGTGTTGGCCTTTAATAGTTGGGGGATTGAATTCAAGAGTCATGGGATAATGTTGCAGCACTATGAAACCCTGGTTAGCCCACATTTGGAGCATCGTGTTCAGTTGTGGTTGCCTCAATTTAGTAAAGATGTGTACATCTTAGAGAGGGTGCAGAGATAGGTCATGAAATGTGTTGCATTACAGCAGCAGTACAGTGCCATACATACAATTAAAATGGGAAATACGAAAAATGAGTAAGTACAGCAAACAGAGGGCAAAAAGTGAGGTCGTATATATGGGTTCATTGTCCATTCAGAGATCTGATAGCGGTGGGGAAGAAGGTTTCCCTAAAGGACTGAGTGTGCCTGTTACCCCCTCTCTGATGGGAGTAATGAGAAGAGGGCATGTCCTGGCTAGTGAGGTAATGATGTATACCATGTCTTTGAGGCATCGCCTTTTGAAGGGTTGCACTGAAATCAGATATGTCTGTACTTACTATGTAACTCTATATTGTTACTATGTACTTGTTTAACCAGTCATAACATGTCTATTGTGTGCTCTGACTTTGACCCTTCTGCTTCCTAGATACTAATTGTAAAGGCCATCAAGCCACATGTAGAGAAGATTGAAGAAGACACTGTATCTATTGTGATTAAATATGAGGAAGTGAGTTCTGGTGAGCATGATAACATCACTGAGGAAGTTACTAAACCCAGCACAGGTCCCGAGGAGCCGAAACCACATGTTGCTGAACTGAAGTATGCTGGGAAGGTCTATGAATATGATAGGCCTCAAAATCTGGGGAATGTTCTTTAATTGTCAAGGATGCTGCCTCCTTTCATTGCACCTCCTTGTCCCAGGCAGATACTGTACATCATTATTGCCATGCTCTGGAGATGATTGGTGTGAAAAAAGTACAAAATAAATTAGAGAATGCTCTGTAATGAATCATAATCAGACTCACACTCAGAATTATGTTTATTATCAATTATATAAGTCATGATATTTATTATTTTGTGGCACCAGTATATTGTGATACATAAAATATTATTATAAATTACTGTAAAGAAATACTAAAACATTAGTTAAATCACCCTGAATTAGTTAAATCAACTTAGAAAGGAATTCCTAATGCAAGCCCAACAACTTAAGGTTTAGAATCTTTTCAGGATCCAGCTGGTATCAAGAACCATACAGCCATAAGACACAGGAGAAGAATTAGGCGATTCAGCCCATCAGGTCTGCTCCACCATTCCATCATGGCGGATTTATTATCCCTCTTACTTCCATTCTGCTGCCCTCTCTCCATAACCTTTGATGCTCTGACTCTTCAAGAACCTATCAACCTCAGCTTTCAATATCCCCAGTGACTTGGCCTCCACAGCCACCTGTTGCAGTGAGTTCTAGAGATTCACTGCCCCCTGAATAAAGAAATTCCTCCTCGTCTCTGCTCTAAATGTACATTCCTGTACTCTGAGGTTTCGCCCTCTGGTTCTAGACGCCCCAGCATCCTATAGGAACCATCCTCTCCACATCCATTCTATCTGGTCCTTTCAATGTTTGGTCAGCCCAGGATTAAGAGAAGAATGTTGGCTCAATATCCAAGTTTTAATAAAAATAGAGAAGGAACAAAAACATTTGTTTATTTTTTGTATATCATAATGTTGTGGTTTACTTTGAAGTGGTCATTATTGTTATGAAGGCAGGCACACGCTTTCACTCAGCAAGTAACATAAATAACCATTTTGGTGACATGGACTGAAGGGCAAATGTTGACTGGGAAAGATTCAAAGTGTTGTCTCCATCACCATCTAAATTAAGAGATTTCTATTTTCACCAGAATAGGGTGAGTGGATCAATCACCTGCTGGGGCTTGCAAGGCCTCAGTGGAATATCATCACAGGCCATGTCATTCCAGTGCTAACTCAAGTCTCCCCAAGCAGACCATTTATCCCCAGTAGGAGGAAGGTCAGCGAGCCCCTGGTGGGCAAAGGAAACGATTCAACGCTAACATTAAAATCGGTCTAAAGAAATTCAACATTACCTTAAAAACTGCAGTCAATAGATGCGAGAGAAAACCTGCAGATGCTGGAAGTCCAGGCAACACACACAAAATGCTGGAGGAACTCCGCAGGCAGGGCAGCGTCTATGGAAGAGAGTAAAGAGTCGACTGTTCTCTTTTGCATCGATGCTGCCTGGCTTGCTGAGCTCCTCCAGCATTTTGTGTGTGTGTTACTCAATAGATACAGCTGGAGGAAATCTGCTGAAGGGGAACTTGCACTACATGAGAGTGACCTCAGTTGTACTGCAGACAACTAGTGGCAGTTGTGAAAGGGGAGATTGAGCAACCAAAAGATGCAACCATTAACCACAGCCACCCCTTACTCCTGTCCACACTGCAACAGAATACGTGGATCCCAGATCAGCATCTACAACCACCTGACCACCCACCAACGGTCAACGCCTCAGGAGAATGTCAGACCCAACTCAAGTGATCATACTACTATTCCAGTGCAATTCTGTAGCTTGCCAGTCAGGTAAATGAGACATAAGCAAAGGGGAAAGCAAATTCTATAAGAGCATTAGGAGTAAATCCTCCAAACCAATTGTGTCCTAACATCAATGAGTCCCTGGCCTACTAGATTGGGAATTCTGGCAGTCTATCTAGTTTAACACACTATGGGGGAATGCAAATTTTAACAAATGAGCTACATTTAAATGAGACTTTCTCCCTGTTGTTTGAGGATTTCCCATCTCTATCCCTATTGGGTAATAGGGTGGTGATCCATCACCTCTTGGGCAAGGGGTAGCACTTGCTTAGACACCCCCCCTCCCCCATCATGTGAAGCCATGGGAGCAGGTGGTGGATGGTTGTATGAGCAGCTGGTGCATATCACAAGTCCTGGCTATGCGACCACTGACGCCAGGCAGACTATCTCTGAAGAGCTTCAATGAATGAGTCAGCCATCTTGTAAAGGCACTGCCCAGAAGAAAGCAAGGTCAAACCACTTATGCAGCCAAGAACAATCTTGGTCAATAGACCACAATTGCCCATGTCATACAACACGGCACATGATAATAATTTCTGTTGAAGTCCTATATTGGGATAGATATCTTAGTTGTGCACCTTTCTGCTGCAGAGCGTAACTTTTAATATGTTCACCTTCACACCTTATTCTTCTTCTGTAGTTTAGAAAGGAAAATCAGAATAATCCTAGAAACTATAGGCCATAAATTCCATTTTCTGGCCTTAAATCAGTGGCAGGGAAGTTTTGGAGAAGGTTCTTAGGAAATGGACTCACCCACATTTGGAAAAGCATGGACTCATGAGGGGCAGTCAGCATGGCTTTGTGTGGGGGATGTCACATCTCACAAACTCAACTGAAATTTATGTGGAGGTAACAAAGAGGAAACATGCAGTTCAGGAAAACACTTGACAAGGTCCCTCAATAAGATTAAACTGCATGGAATCTGCAGGGACTTAGTAGATTGGATTCAAAATTAGCTTGGTCATAGAGGATAGTGTTGGGGTTGTGTTATAGTGGCTGGAGGTCTGTGATAAAAGATCAGTGTTGGGACCCCTGTTTGTAGCATATATGTAGGTGGGCTGAGGAGCAAGCTTGGAGACAACAGAAAAATTAATGGAATTGCAGGTAGTCTACACCAGGGTTTAGTCTAGTTGGAAATTTGGGCAGAGAAATGGCAGAAAGAGCTTAATCTGGACAAGAATGAGATGTTGCAAGAATATAGTGAGTATCAGCATCCCTAGAAGTATTGAAGTACAAGGGTATCTTGGGGTGCTTCTTCGTCACACTGTCTACCTGTGATGCTATATTCAGGGGATCATACAAGAGACTCTTTCTGTTCAACAGCACTCTCTTTGTCTGTCCTATCCTTGCTGTCTTGTCTTGTGTCCCTTTCTTGATGCCACACGAAGGCATAACTACTACATCGACTCGGGCCTAGGAGGCCGGCATACCTTACAAGGCGTGAAACTAAAGACTGTGTGGCACGCCACTCCTCACACAAACCTTGGGACAAGATGCAAAAGTGACTAAATTATTCCAAAAATGAAGGATTTGAAGTCTATAGATAAGATCTGAGTCATTCTCCTTGGAATAGAAGAGATCGTGAGTAAAACAGATAAAGGTATTTAAAATCATGAAGGGTGTAGGCAGAGTAGATCAAGAGAGATTGCTCCTGTTGGTGAAAGGATCAAGAATTAGAGGACACTAAAGAAAGGTGACTGGCAAAAGAACCACATATGGAAGAAGTGGTTGAGGTTTGGAGAGGAACAACAGGCATTGTAATGCAGATAGGTTCAACTGCGGTGGTCAAAAGAAAAGTTAAGTATTGGAAAGAACTTGCAGGACAACATGGAGTGAGCAGCAAGGTTGGACTGAACCTGTACCTTTATGTTAAAGAACAACATGGTTAATTTAACAAAATAGTCACTGGATCTAGTCACAAACAAGAGAAAATCTGCCCATTGTTATGAACCCCGTAACTGGGTTACTTACCAACAAAGATAGAGAGGTCCGTTGAAGTCTGATGGTACTATTTTAACAGTATTTATTGATAAAAATACACAAAATAATATCAATGCAAACATACAGATGATATATGTCATCAATACTAAATCAAAAAGCGCGGGTATAATAATAATCAATAAGAAATAGCTCTATCGTTGTCTAGGGGATAATGTATTGTCCGATGGAAATATAAAAGTCACTGTTAGTTCGTTCAAGCTGCAGCGTTTTGGTTTGAGAGAAAGACGGGTTAAAACTTGCCCAATCCTTTTATGATGTTAATCTTTCGAGTCGTTGGGAGTTGGTTTCCCCGTTGTTAGCTAAAAGCCGTTCTTCCATGGTAAAGGGCACTGGTTCCGGGGCAAATGGAACTGAACGCACGTGACCTCCCCACCGGCTTCTGCTATTACGGGATCGCTAGCGTTTCTTCTGGTGCGTCTGAGGGGTTGTTCCCACAGACCCTCTTTTATCCTGACTCACAGGGTCTCAGATGTCAATCAGGTTGGGGTGTTGCAATCACTCCCTCAACCAGCCCACTTTGCCTGAGTGCTTCCACGTAGCACAGGATTGTAATACACAAGTCCGTCTCCAAGAGACAATGGCCGTTTCCCGTAGCTTTTATATCGCCGGGGGGGGGGGGAGTCAAGACATTCCGCACGTCTCTCTCTCATTTCCTGGGTCTCCTGACCCAAATCAATAGTGATCCTGCGATTCTCAAAAAGGAGGGGGCTGCAGGCGTAACACCAGGCTGTAAATCCAAGCAACACACACAAAATTGGGTATTGTTTATTGAATCTAGTCACCTTATATTGCACCAGAAAGCAGGGCAGGGGAAGGTAATCTGGTGCTGGGTCAAATTCATACTCGATTCGAGTTGAGCATGCATTTGCACATGCACTGTGGAGAGTTATCCACCCACATGATATCACATTAGCCTGATGTTATCTGATCTATGCTGTATGCACAGTGTTCAGTACGTTGACAGGAAAATAACTACGTGTGGCCATATTGAACAGCTAACCACATACTGTTGCCAAGGAAATGGCACCAATACATACAACTGTATTAAACTCATAATATTTTTGCTCCTGTGAATGCACTCTATTTTTCTCATGATTTGCATCTTTGTTCTTCTTGGAATACTGAAAATTAAACACACAGACATACAAATAAATAAGGATTGTTTGGGAAGAAATATATTTTTATATATTCATTTTCTGAGATCTAGATATCACCAGCAAAGCTAAAATTTTTTGCTCATTCCTGGTTCCCCATCTTGAATTCCTGCTGTCCTTTTAAAGTATCGCTGTTTGAGGATTTCCACAGAAATGGAATTCAGGTATATGTCTGTACTTACTAAGGAACTCCACACTGTTACTATGTCCTTGTTTAATCAACCAATCCTAACATCTACACTCTGTGGCCACTTTATTAGGCACACCCATACACCTGCTTATTGATGCAAAAATCTATTCAGCCAATCATGAGGCAGCAAGTCAATGCAGAAAAGCAATACAGACATGGTCAAGAGGATCAGTTGCTGCTCATAACAAACATCAGAATGGGGAAGAGATGCGG
The DNA here is from genome assembly GCF_030144855.1 of Hypanus sabinus. Classification (NCBI taxonomy): domain Eukaryota; kingdom Metazoa; phylum Chordata; class Chondrichthyes; order Myliobatiformes; family Dasyatidae; genus Hypanus; species Hypanus sabinus. The sequence goes on along the minus strand of NC_082715.1, from coordinate 136,323,396 downwards.
TGAAAGTGACTTTGACTGTGCAATGATTGTTGGTGCCAGATGGGGTGGTTTGAGTATCTCAGAAACTGCTGATCTCTGGGGATTTTCAGAGTCAGCTGCTTCTAGAGTTTACAAAGAATAAATAACATCCAATGTGAAGCAATCCTGGGGGCTAAAATGCCTGATCAATGAAAGAGGTCAGAGGAGAATGGCCAAATTGGTTCAAGGTGACTCAAATAACCATGTATTACAACAGAAGAGCATCTCTGAACGTACAACACATCTAACCTTGAAATGCTTGGGGTACAACAGTGGAAGACCACAAGCATACACTCAGTGGCCACCTTATTAGGTACAGAAATGTACTTCCACAGTGTAGCTGGGGATTTTTTGTGCGTATCTCTAAAACTTGTGCAACAGCACACGGCCCTTTTGTGCAATGAAGTGAACATTGTGCTCATCATGGAAAGGACATTAAATTCAAATCAGGACAAAAGATCATTTGATACATAAAATTTGTACTGGTGTTTTGAACAGTGAATGTTCCATATAGCTGCCTGATAAAGAACCACTGATATGTAAATGGACTGAACATCTGAACATCATTCGTATCGAGAAAATGTGTACAACCTGTCCTTTCATAGACTCTGCACAATTTATTTAATCACCTCAGGAAGAGACTAGCATAGGTTAAAAAATGCAATAAGTGCGTGAGATGGTATTGAGGATGAAATATTGAATAGTAGAACCTATCAGATGGGTTTAATGAGCTCTGTACCCTCCAGTAGAATTAATTTTAATAAACACTTCTGTTGCAACAGCCTAAAAGCTAGCTGCATTTAAAGTCATAGAGTTATAGAGGGCAACAGCACAGAAACAGGCCCTTTGGCCCATCTATTCTAGTCCCATAGAACTGCACCCAGACCATAGCCCTCCATACCCTCCTCATCCATGTACCATCACTGGAATTTAGAAGAATGATTGGGGGGAAGGAGAGGGAAATCTCATTGAAACCTATCAGATGTTGAAAGGCCTAGATAGAGTGGATGTGGAGAAGATGTTTCCTATGGGGGAATCTAAGATCAGGGGGCACAGCCTCAGAGCAGAAGAAGTTGACCCCACATCTACCAGTTCTGCTGGCAACTTGTTCCACACTCTCACCACCCTCTGTGTGAAGAACCTAGGTTACCCTGAAATATTCCACTTTTCACCCTTAACCCATGACCTCACCCAACCTCAGTGGGAGGGGGGGGGGAATCCTGCTTGCATTTACCCTATTTAAACTGGTGATAAAACACAGAATGTTGGCACATGGCCAAGTGGGGAAGTTTTTGGGCTGGTGATCTGAAGGTCATTAGTCCGAGCCTCAGCTGAGGCAGCGTGTGTGTCCTTGAAACAAGACACTTAACCGCACACTGCTCCTGCGTGTTTATGGCCAGTGGCAGCGGTTGGTGCAGTCCAGACAAGACAAGACTGCACAATCATCATTTTATATCAAAGTGTTAGATTCAGTTCAAGGACATTCTATACATTTGCCTATCAGCGTTCTTGGTATTCTTCTATTAACACATTTTCTAGTTTTTCTGTAGTTTGTCATATACTCAAAGTCCATGAGCATAATGTTGCACAAATACTATTACACTCTAGTACAACCCAGGTTCCATTTTGTTACAACAGGTAAACTACATTTCCACAGCACACTGCCCATCATAAATCAAAGTACTAAGTGCAGGAGATGGGATGTTATGTTGCAGCAGTACAGGAAGTTGGTGAGGCCTAACTTGGAGTACTGTGTGCAGTTTTGATCACCCAGCTGCAGGGAAGATATCAATAAGATTGAACGAGTTCAGAGAGTTCAGAGTTCAAAGATAACTTACAAGGATATTGCCAGGACTTGAGGACATGAGTTGTTGGGGAACAGGGAATAGGTTAGGACTTTATTTCCCAAAGTATAGGAGAATTAGGGGTGATTTAGTACAGGTATACAAAATAATGAGGGGGTATAGATAGGATAAATGCAAGCAGGTTTTTTTCCCCACTGAGATTGGGTGAGGTCATGGGTTAAGGTTGAAAGGTGAAATATTTAAGGGGACCTGCCTGTGAACTTCTGGAGAGTGTAGAACAAGTTGCCAGCAGAACTGGTGTTTGTGGGGGTCAATTTCAACATTTAAGAGAAGTTTGGATTACATCGATGGGAGGGGTATGGACGGCTGTGAGTTGATGAGAATAGACAGAATAACAGTTCAGCACAGACTAGATGGGCCAAAGGACCCGTTTCTGTGCTGCCGTGCTCTATCACACTATGCCTTGAACCTTGGTGCTCGGCTGCTGCGTTTGACTTCCTTGGTTGCCTGTTCCCATTCCCTTGAGCTAAAGGCTGGGGGGGGGGCGTCTCTTCCCCTCTTGCATCTTGTGTACAAGATGATGAGAGGCATTGATCGTGTGGATAGTCAGAGGCTTTTTCCCTGGGCTGAAATGGTTGTCACAAGAGGACACAGGTTTAAGGTGCTGGGGAGTCGGTACAGAGGAGATGTCAAGGGTAAGTTGTTTTTTACTCAGAGAGTGATGAGTGCATAGAATGGACTGCCGGCAACAGCGGTGGAGGCGGATACAATAAGAGTCTTTTAAGAGACTTTTGGATAGGTACATGGAGCTTAGAAAAAAAAGAGGGCTACGGGTAAACCTAGTCATTTCTAAGGTGTATTGTGCTGTAGGTTTTCTACGTTTCCATTACCCACGCCGATTCAGCCCTCTGCTCCAGGGAGTGTCTGAGATCTCGTGGCACGGAGAGGGTTAACTATGCGGAGGCGCTGACGCAGGAACCACCTCCCAGCCCCGGCGCTGTTGGATCGGCTGGGCGGTTGCCTCCCGGACCCAGTGAGTGGAGCTGAATGGCAGACAGCTGCTCCGTGTCGGCGGCCGCTGCGGTATGGCGCAGCCTCTGCCTCTGCCTGCTAATGGCAGCGCCGAGCTGGGGTAAGTGTCCAAGCCGCTGCCCCGTCCCGTCCTGCCGGCCGCCCGAATGGTCGCGTTGCCACACCGCCGTCGGGTGCAGCCTTGTTCTGGCTCGGTGTCGGGGCCGGGGGCCGGGGCAAAGCGGCAGCTCGGGGAGGGGGGCATTCGCTGCTGGTGATCATGGGTGGGGGTTCAGTGTTCAGCCGATCTCTGCTCGTTTTAGTAATTGAGAAGTAAAACGTACATGTGTGTATATATATATATATATATATATATATATATATATATAAAAGGCGTCCCTAAGGCAGCGCCACTTTAATTTTGTATACGTGCTTTAAGCAGTCAGATTTTCGCGCAGTAACAACGAACGCTGGGCCTCCAACAAAACGAGGGGAATTTTCAGTGGCGCAGGGGAGTTAGCAGTGAAGGTCATTTCCTTTTGGGAATTGGCACGGCACACAAAGAATGGTAGGAAAACCCCGGCCAAATGCGGCTTATTTATAAACGGGGCCCGGCTGTAATGGGCGAGAAGCGGGTCTCTTTCTCCGTGCTCTCTCTTTTTCCTCCTTTGCGAGCTCGCACAGTTTTGTTGTGTTTCGCACGTTGGTTATTTGTCGGTTTCTGTCATCAGTGGGGGTTTTCATTGTTTCTGTTTACTGAATACCCGCGGGGTGGGGGCGGGGGCGAATCTGAGGGTTGTATCTGGTGACCTGTAGGTATTTTGATAATACACTTACTCAGCGCACAGACTGCTTTTGGGGGTTGGCTGGGTCAGACTGTGGCGCAAGGAAGATTGCAAAATGTCTGGTGGCTCCGCTCTGGGCAACACGTTCGCCTAGATGTCGCGAAAATTGTTTTGCGGCAGCAGTACATTTTGTGAGAATAAAAAAAACCTATAAATTATAGTAGGAAGTACCTCTGTGTTAAAAATAAATCAAGTATTGCACAAAGAGGAGGAAGTACTGAGGGGGTGTACATGGGTTCATGGTCCATTCATAAATATGGTGGAGGGGAAGAAGCTGTTCATGAAATTGAGTGAGTCTTCAGGCTCCTGTACCTCCACCTTGATAGTAAAGAGAAGAAGGAATCTAACTGGGGTGGGGGGGAGGGGGTTGTGGGTGGGCTGCCTCCCCTGGGTGAGGTGGGCACCAGACATCACTTGGAGGCAAACCACTGGAATATAGAACATGGTACAGCACAGTGAGAGAGGCCTTTCAGTCCAGCAGGTCTGTGCTGACCATGTTGTCAAGTGAAATCACCTCAGCCTGGGTATAATCCATATCTTCCCCCACCCCTTTTTCATTTGCCTATCTAAAAGTATCCGGAAAAATAAGTATTTTGCATCAGTCTTCACTGTGTAAGACACCAGCAGTATGCTGGATGTTCAAGTGTGTCAGGGGGCAGAAGTGAGTGAAGTTGCCATTAATGGGGAAAAGGTTCTTTGGGAAACTGAAAGGTCTGAAGGTAGATACTTCACCTGGGCCTGCTGGTCTACACCCCAGGGTTATAAAAGAGGTGGCTACAGAGATCAGGAATGATCTTTCAAGAGTCAATGGATTCTGGCATAGGTCCAGAGGACTTTGGCTTTCATAAATTGATGTATTGAGTACAGAAGATGGAATGTCATTTTGAAATTGGGTAAGATGCTGGTGAGGACTAATTTGGAGTATTGTGTGCAGTTTTGGTCACCTACCTCCAGGAAAGATGTAAACAAGGTTGAAAGAGTGCAGAGAAAATTTACAAGGATTTTGCTGGGTCTGGATGACTGGAGTTATTGAATAGATTATGACTGTATTCTTCAGAATGTAGAAGATTGCAAGGAGATTTGATAGAGGTGTACAACATTATGAGGGATATAGATAGGGATATAGGGTGTAAAGAGGGTTTCTTCTTTTTGTTAACTAGCAGGAATGCTAATTTACTGATAACGAGAATGGTATTCCTTTGTAAACCAAATGGGGATTAATGTTCTTTCTTCTGAGTCTGTAAGCTTTTGTTGACGGGATTTTGGGCAGATCGGCGCGAGGGGGTCGAGAGAGAGGACGCAATGCTCTAAGCTGGGCGAGGATCGGACCCCAAAGGGGGGTCCGAGGCCGGGAGATTCTCTGGGGGGGGGGGGGGGGGATGAAGCTAGATGTGCTTGGTTGACCACTCGGAGGGTCCTGAGCTGTTTGGAGAGTCGAGGAGTTTGGAGGGTCCTGAGCTGCGAGTCGAGGAGTTCGGAGGGGAGTGAATGGTGGCCAGAAGACTTCAGTAATTGAGCTCCAACGGCTGTGCACGAAGTGGTTTGGACTTTGATAAGTTTGGCGTCTTTTCTTTAATTTTCTCTTCATATATTAATCACTTAGTTATAGTAACCTTTATAAATTGTACTCATTTAATCGCATATGGTGTACTGTCTGTTTTTGGGCGAGGCGGGGACATCACACAGCATCCACGCCAGCTGATTACCCAGTTTGGCGGGGCCGAAGGCTGCTCCCCCTAGATAAGAACGAGCTGAGTGAGCCTGAGGCGACCCAGGGGGTTACATTGTGGGGTGCTCGTCCGGGATTGATTTCTGTGGAAGCTGTGTGATCACCCTCTTTAAATTGTGTCTGCGGCGAAGAGCTGGTGTGCCTTTGAGGGTGTGTGATTGCTGGTTATCACTGCGTGTGTGTTGGGTGGGGTGGCTGCTGTTAGTAGCCTCGAGGTCGTTGTTCGAGTTCCGACTAGTGCTGACGAAATGGTAGTGGGACCATGGGTTGTCCGTACTGTTTGGAGAGTGAGGAGTGACAGGTTGGGATGTTTCAGCAGTGGTGGGCTCCGCCCGGTTATTGGAATAATGTCCAGCCCTAAAGGGGTGGAAGCGTGGGCGGAGCGGACCCCTCAGTTGTTGGGTGAGTGGCAGTGCTTGGCTGAGGAAAAGCAACAGGGACGGGCTGGTGACTTTGTTAGAACTGTCGGGCGCAATTACCTCGAAGTGACCGCTGCCAGTTCTGGGAAAGTGTGGGAAAATGCGTGTGGTTCGACTGGAAGTCAAATGCCGCAGCTGGGGGGCTTATTATATCTGTGGCAGGAGATTGGTGGGAAGTTTTTAGGGTATCCCTTTTTGCCTAGGGGGGCAGATAAATTGCCTGTGGTGCCAAGGGGATCTGTCAAGGGGATCAGTTGTTCCGTTGATTCGAGAGGTGTCGGGAAACTTAGAGGAGGCCCAGTGGGGGAACGGCTTGGGGTCTCTGGGGGAGCACGTTCCCAGCAATGTACCAAGGAACTCCCAAAAGGAACAGACCCTAGTCCTGAAGGCTTAGAGGGGCCATGCGCACAGGTGTTGTTACGGATGGATGGAAGTCAAGTTAAAGCCATCCTCGGCACCGGGGTGCCGGTGAAGTTGCTGTACAGTTTGTTTCATAACCGTTATTGGAAGCATTTACCCTTGACAACATTGAGGACACTGGAGATTCGGGGTACCAGTGTCGGTGATTATCCAGACGACGGTTGTTGGTCAGTGAAAATGGAGTTCTTAGAGGCAAATGTGGAGGAGACTGAGGTTCATGAATCGTTAATGCTGATGTGTCCGGACCCTGTTGAGACGGGCAGCGTTTCTGTTCTAGAGAGAACCAATATCCTGCTGGTGCGCTTGGGAGCCTGCCCGGAGGAGGCGGGTGAGCGCTGTTTGGAGGCATTGTCGATGCACCCAGGGTTTCGAGCTGCTTGTGCGGACATGTGTAGCAGCATTGGGCTGATAACGAATTCAAACAAGAGCCAGTGGTGGTACGGCCTGGGGGAAGTATCTGATGGTGAGACCCTCTTCGTGGACGCTGCCAAATACCACAAGGGAGGGGAGTTGACTGCTGAAGACACCTTGGAGAGAGAGAGGTTGCGGCGACTGGCCCCTGAAGCCGTGGAAGACGTAGGCAGCGTGTGTGTGGATTATATTGCGTTGAAGAGGCGCACTGTCAGTGACCAGAATATGGCCCTGAGGGCCGGAGAGGCGATGGCCTGTCTGAGTGGTGCGAAATGGTTTAAGGTGCTGGATCTGAGGAGTGGATGTTGCCAGATCCCGATGAGTGGGGCCAACAAGGAGAAGACGGCCGTTATAAATTCCCTAGGAGTCTTCGGGTCCGAAAAGATGCCACAGGGCATATCTGGAGCCCTTGCAACCTTCCTGCGGGGCAGGTGGAAGACCATAGGGGATGTGGAGGCGTTTGGAGTTTTGGTGTATGTGGATGATCTATTGGTATTTGGATTTGCCTCAGGAGAATATGAAGTGAGGTCGTTGCAGGAGCAGCTGAGAACTACCGAGTTAAAGTGTTTTCGGGACACGTGCCAGGGCTGGCGAAGGTCGCAGCTCGTGAGAGACTGTCTCTACGGAATCAAGTTTGAAATGAAGACGGAGAGACTGGAGAAAGTGATCTGGAACCATTCGGAAGACTTACAAGTTGGAGAGAATGAAGAAAGTTGTCTGACTGAGGGTAATAGCAAACTGAGAACCCGGAGAGGGGAGTTTGCGGAGGTGAAGAAATTACAGACGAATCTCAGAAGAGAGAAGCGGAAGCTTGAAGGGAACCTGAAGATGACCATCGACAGTTCAAATGAAGTGCAAAACCTGAAAGTTGATCTGGAAGAAGTCATGAGGAAGAAAAAGCTGGAGAGAAGTGCAGTGAATACTGAACAGGAGGCTGAAGAGACTGCAGGAGCAGTGCAGGCAGGCCACGTGTTTCCGTTTGGAGAAGATGAAACAGCAGCTACCGATCACAGGAATGAGGAAGAATACAGATTCGATGGATGATGTGCTGGATGTGTGGTACATGCTGCCTTTTGCTGACTTTCCCTCGATTGAGGAAGAGACCTTTGGCCCTTCTCCCATTGAGTCAGGTGTAGCGGGGAGGGTTAGCTGTGTGCAGTGTGGGGCATGAGTGAGAGGTTGAGAGAGGAGTTGGTAGTGGGCCCAAGGTATCCCCAGTTGTGTCCGAGCCTGAAGGGTTTAGGTGAGGGGGTACGGAGGTCTCAGAAGGGTTAGGGAACTCCCAGATAGTTGGCCTAAGTAGCGCCTGAGGAACAGGGCGTGAGGGTTACTGTGTGGGGAGGAGATGTCACTGTTTGTGCTTGGGTTACGGTGTGTTGGCAGGAAAGGTGGCGAGTTATTTAGTAGTCATGAGGACATGACTTTTATTTGGTGGAGGGAGAGTGTAAAGAGGGTTTCTTCTTTTTGTTAACTAGCAGGAATGCTAATTTACTGATAACGAGAATGGTATTCCTTTGTAAACCAAATGGGGATTAATGTTCTTTCTTCTGAGTCTGTAAGCTTTTGTTGACGGGCTTTTGGGCAGATCGGCGCGAGGGGGTTGAGAGAGAGGACGCAATGCTCTAAGCTGGGCGAGGATCGGACCCCAAAGAGGGGTCCGAGGCCGGGAGATTCTCTGGGGGGGGGGGGGATGAAGCTAGATGTGCTTGGTTGACCACTCGGAGGGTCCTGAGCTGTTTGGAGAGTCGAGGAGTTTGGAGGGTCCTGAGCTGCGAGTCGAGGAGTTCGGAGGGGAGCGAATGGTGGCCAGAAGACTTCAGTAATTGAGCTCCAACGGCTGTGCACGAAGTGGTTTGGACTTTGATAAGTTTGGCGTCTTTTCTTTAATTTTCTCTTCATTTATTAATCACTTAGTTATAGTAACCTTTATAAATTGTACTCATTTAATCGCATATGGTGTACTGTCTGTTTTTGGGCGAGGCGGGGACATCACACAGCATCCACACCAGCTGATTACCCAGTTTGGCGGGGCCGAAGGCTGCTCCCCCTAGACAAGAACGAGCTGAGCGAGCCTGAGGCGACCCAGGGGGTTACAAGGGTAAATGCAAGGAGGCTTTTTCCAGTGAGGTTGGGTGGGACTACAAGCAGAAGTTATGGTTTAAGGGTGAAAAGTGAAAAATTTAAGATGAACATGATGGGAAACGTCTTCAGTCAGAGGATCGTGAGAGTGTGAATGAGTTGCCAGCACAAGTGGTGCACGCGAGCTTGATTTCAACATTTAAGGAGAGCTTGGATGGGTTCATGGATCGTAGGGATATGGAGGGCTAATGGTCCTGGTGCAGGTCGTTGGGAGTAGGCAGCCTGAATGGTTCTGGTATGGACTAGATGGGCCAAAGGGCCTGTTTCTGTGCTGTACTTCTCTGTTACTGGAAAATTGCAAATGTCATGCCACTCTTCAAGAAGGGGCCGAGGCAGGAGAAAGGAAATTATAGGCCAGTTAATCTGATCTTAGTGGCTGGGAAGATGTTGGAGTCGATTGTTAAGGATGTGGTTTCGGGGTACTTGGAGGCACGTGTTAAAATAGGCCAAATGGGATGGTTTCCTTGAGGGAAAATGTTGCCTGACAAATCTGTTCGAATTCTTTGAAGAAATAATAAGGATAGACAAAAGAGAATCGGTGGATGCTGTGTGCTTGGCTTCTCAGAAGGCCTTTGACAAGGTGTCACACATGAGGTTGCTTAACAAGTTCTCATGGTATTACGGGAAAGATACCAGCATGGGTAGAGCATTGGCTGATTGGCAGGAGGCAAGGAATGGGAATAAAAGGAGCCTTTTCCGGTTGGCTGCAGGTGACAAGTGGTGTTCCACAGGGGTCTGTTGTGACTGCTTTTTAGGTTATATAATTTGGATGATGGAGTTGACGCCATTATGGCCAAGGTTTTGGACAATATGAAGATAGCTGGAGGGGCATGTAGTTTTTAGGAAGTAGAGAGGCTACAGAAGGACTTCAATGAGAATGGTCAAAGATGTGGCGGGTGGAATACAGTGTTTGGAAGTGTTTGCTCATGCACTTTACCAGAAGAAATAAAGGAGAGAACATTAAAAAAATCCGAGGTGCATGGGACTTGGAGTCCTCACGTAGGGTTCTCTGAAAGTTAATTTGTTGGTTGTGAGGAAGGCAAATGCATTCTTAGCATTCATTTCGAAAGGACTAGAATATAAAAGTAAGGATGTAACGTTGAGGCTGTATAAGGCTCTTGTAAGGCCTCATTTGGAGTATTTTAAGTAATTTTGGCCCCCTTATCTAAGAAAGGAAGGGCTGACATTAGGGAATGTTCAGAGGAAGTTCACGAGAATGAAAGGATTATTGTATGAGGAGTGTTTCTTGGCTCTGGGCCTGAATTCAGAAGAATAAGGGTGACCTTATTGAACATTGGAAGGGTTAGATAATAGTGGATGTGGGTAGTATGTTTCCTATTTTGGGTGAGTCTGGGACCAGAAGGCACAGCATCAGAATAGAGGAATACCCATTTAGAACAGAGTTGAGGAACTTCTTCAGCCAGAGAGTAGTGAATCTGTGGAATTCGTTGCCAAGTGGAGGCCAAGTCATTGGGTATATTTAAGGCAGAAGATTGGGGCTGAGGGGGAAATGGATCAGCCATGATGAAATGGTGGAGCAGACTCGATGGACTAATTCTGCTTCTGTGTCTTACCGTCTTATGAATGTGAATTTGTTATTACAAATGGGAGCCAATTTTGAACTGACTAGATATTCAGCAAGCTAATGCTGACCCCACTTTTTCCCCATTACCACTTGACCTCTGTGTTTCAGATGTCTGAATATATACAGTGACTGTCTCCGCAAGTTAATGTGGTAAAGAACTGCGAAGAGTGAAGAATGAGAAAAGAAATTCTTAAGCTCCCCTTGGATAGATAAACTTTTGGGTCTAAAGCTCTGACCCTGGATTTGGATATCTCACTTAAGCCCATCACTGCTACCCGTACATAGCCCTCTTGACAGCTTGCCAGAGTCCTCTATCCTGGGCCAGTCTTTCAAGTTGTCTCCAGGTGCAGCCCATCTTGATGTACCCTTCCTATCCCAGGGTTGAAGTCTTTGGAGCTGCTGTTGGCGTTTCTGTAGCTCTGGGTTTTTACGGAATGGGTTTCCTAGCCCCAAGTCCAACCCTTCTCCTTATGGGCTTGTTTTTTTAGTCCCTGGCGGAGTTAGTTTTAGATTTCCCCGCAAGCCTGGTATGAAAACACCAATAGCCTTGACTGGAGAGTCCTACAAAAAGTGGTGGAGGTGGCCCAGACCATCACGGGTGAAGGCCACCCCATCATCGGACACATCTACGTGAAGCGTGGTGACAGGAAAGCAGCATCCATCATCAAGGGCCCCCACCACCCAGACCATGCTCTCTTCTCACTGCTGCCATCGGCAGGAGCCTCAGGATGTCAAATGTTTTCATTAGTTCACTCCTTTCTACCTCAATGCATCAATCCCTTCATCCCCAATCGACCTCGTGAAACTGCTATCCACTGCAAAGTATCCTTTCTAAATTGTGGACAGCAGGCCTGTACGTGATAATCCAAGTGGAGTCCCACTGGGGCCCTGTAAACTTGTATCAGAAGTCTTCTAAGCTTCTGTGTTCAGAATCGGGTTTAATATCACTGGCATATGTCGTGAAATGTGTTAACTTTGCTGCAGCAGTACAATGCCATTCATTACAAATATAGAAGTCAAACTGAATTACAGTGAGTATATTAAATAGTTAAAATAAGTACTGCAAGAACAGAAAAAAAAAAGTAGTGAGGTTGTGTTCCTGGGTTAAATGTCCATTTAGAATTTGATGGCTGCAACACACTCAACAAAAGTTGGGACAGAGGCATGTTTACCATTGTGTTACATAACCTTTCCTTTTAATAACACTTTTTAATCGTTTTGGAACTGAGGATACTGATTGTAGTAGATTTGCAATTGGAAATTTTGTCCATTCTTGCTTGATATAAGACTTCAGCTGCTCAACAGTCCGTGGTCTCCGTTGTCTGATTCTCCTCTTCATGATGCGCCATACATTTTCAATAGGAGATAGATCTGGACTGGCAGCAGGCCAGTCAAGCACACACACTCTGTGTCTACAAAGCTATGCTGTTGTAGCCCGTGCAGAATGTGGTCTGGCATTGTCCTGCTGAAATAAGCATGGACGTCCCGGGAAGAGATGTCGCCTTGATGGCAACTTACGTCTCTCTAAAATCCTAATATACGCCTCAGAGTCAATGGTACCTTCACATACATGCAACTCACCCATGCCGTGGGCACTGATGCACCCCCATACCATCTCAGATGCTGGCTTTTGCACCTTTCGCTGATAACAATCAGGATGGTTGTTTTCATCTTTGGCACAGAGAACTCGACGCCCGTTTTTTCCAAAAACTAGCTGAAATGTGGACTCATCTGACCACAGCACAGGGTTCCACAGTCTTTCGGTCCATCTGAGATGAGCTCGGGCCCAAAGAACTCGCAGGCGTTTCTGCATAGAGTTGATGTATGGCTTCCTCCTTGCGTAATACAGTTTCAAGTTGCATTTCTGGATGCAGTGACAGACTGTGTTAAGTGACAATGGTTTTCCGAAGTACTCCCGAGCCCAGGTGGTTATAATTGTCACAGTAGCATGACGGTTTCTTAGGCAGTGCCGCCTGAGGGCTCGAAGATCACGGGCATTCAACAGTGGCTCCCGACCTTGCCCTTTACGCACTGAGATGTCTCTGAATTCTCTGAATCCTTTCACAATATTATGTACCGTAGATGTTGAAAGACCTAAGTCCCCTGCAATCTTGCATTGGGAAATGTTTCTTTTGAACTGACTAACAATTCTGTCACAAATTTTGGCACAAAGGGGTGAGCCACGACCCATCCTTGCTTGCAAAGACTGAGCCTTTGATGGACACTACTTTTATTCCCAGTCATGATACCTCACCTGCTAGCAATTAGCCTGCTTAATGTGGAGTCTTCCAAACCGGTGTTACTTGAATATTCTGTGCACTTTTCAATCTTATTTTAACTCTGTTAACTTTTGAGTGTGTTGCAGCCATCAAATTCTAAATTTGTGTATATTTACAAAATACAATTAAGTTGGTCAGTAAAACTATTGAAAATCTTTTCTTTGTGCTTTTGTCAGTTAAATAAGGGTTCACGTGAATTAACATATCACAGATTTTTGTTTTTATTGCATTTTGGAAAATATCCCAACTTTTCTGGAAATGGGGTTTGTATATGTCTGTATGTATACATCTGTGTAACACCAGGCACGTCTTTGGACTGCGGGAGGAAACTGGAGCACCTGGAGCAAACCCAAATGGGGCAAATGTATAAACTTCTCACGGACAGCAGCGGAAATTGACCCTAGGTCGCCAGTGCTGTAAAGTGTTATATTGACCACTACACCTTGATTCTTTCTGTGGAACCACGTATAACTACTGTCTTATGATTTAATAAAGATCCTGTTATAATCTTTAGTAAGGGATTACAAAATGCACCCTATGACAGATACTTAATAAAGTGGGCATTTATGGAATAACATGTTGCTTCCTTGAATAGGCTGAGAGGGCTATCCAGAATCTTGGAATTCCTGGTAGATTATGGTCTGCATTTTGGTCCGAATTTTGAAAGGCCTAGACAGAGTGGATGTTTCCTGTAGTGGGGGAGTCTATGTTCAGAGGGAACAGCCTCAGAATAGAGAGACATTCCTTTAGAACAGAGACGAGGAGAAATTTCTGTTTACCAGAGGGTGGTGAATCTGTGGCATTCATTACCGCAGACGACTAAAGCAGAGATCTTCGAGTCTTCTCCTTTGCCTGTCCTATTTCCATATTCTTCCAATGTCTAAAAGTCAATTGATCTGCATTTGGAAGGAAACCAAAGACGCACTGCATACTGAGTGAAGGAAATTCTCTTCCTTATTTTGAACCCGTAATCCCTTAGTTCCAGATTCCCACATCAAGGAATGATGTGTATTTGTCACATTCCTGTATTTATCCTGTTGTGATTCCTGTACATTTTAGATGTTCCAGTAAGGCCAACCCTTGTTTTGATGATGAGTAGAAGCCTAGACTATTGATCCTGCACCCCAGGCAGTCTATGCGGCAACGATATCAAAAATTTACCTTTCTTTTTATCCTGAATATTCTAAATGACTCTGCTCTACATTCCTCTTGGGCTGAGAATTCCAACAGTTTGTCACCATTTGTTGAAGAAATTTCTCATTGGTGGCCAGTGGTGTTCTCCACGGATCAGTGCTGGGATCTATTTATGATATATATTGACTTGGATAACAATTTTGTTGGACTGATTAATAGGTTTGCAAGTGACACAAAAATAGCAGAGTTGTGCATGGTAAGGAAGGTTGTCAATGGATTTGGCAAGGTGTGAATCAGTTGGAAATTTGGGCAGAGAAGAGGCAGATGCAGTTTAATCTGGACAAGTGTGAGATGTTGAATTTTGTGAGGTCAAATGTAAGGCAAAAGTATAGAGTGAATTATAGAACCCTTAAGGAGCATTGATGTACGAATGCATCTTGGGGTGCAAGTCATGGGTTCCTGAAAGTAAATCTGGTAGTAATAAACGAATGCAGCAACTTGCCTGCACATCCCAAATAAACAGTTGCCAAGGGGTGTTGCAGTTGTATCAAACTGAGGACTCTTGTGACATTTGGATTACTGCAAAACAGAAAAAGAGACCTTCAGTAACTTGCCAGGCAAGATGTTGTCTTGAACAGTATATAGTGTGGGAGGGTGCTACAATGTACTGATGTTCTGGCACAAATGGAAGGTCGGCTGGTGAGGGGTCTCGGCCTGAAACATCGACCTTTCAGAGAATGCTGCCTGACCTGCTGAGTTCCTCCAGCGTTTAGTGAGTGTTACTCTGGAAGGCCAGCTAACAGATGGTTGCTCCAGTCCCCAGCTGTTGATCATCTCCAATCTGAATCCGATGATGGGGCTGAATGTAAGAATTTAGAGATGATATAAAGTCAGGTGATGTGGATTGTAAGGAGGTTGCTGCATGGTAATAAAATATCTGGTACCCTTTGGAATTCATTACTCAAGTGGCGTGTGGCAACGTGAGCTGTGATATTCCTCTAGTTTTATTTCAATGGCTTCCTTCACCAGGCAGTCCCAAAAGCCATTGGCACAGCACAGTAGTCTTGTGTAGAATTTCAACAAAGATGAAGGTCTCGTTGTAAGAAATGAAATTTGATTGTAAACAAGGTGGGAAAGCGGAAACCTGATTGGATGAGGACTAACCAATCAGGAGGGACAGATGACAAGGGTATAAATACCACTGGACTAGATGTGCCCAGGCATCACACCTGACAAAGATGGCAGAGTTTGTCATCAAACTGTTGTGTAATCGATATCTGTACCTGGCTGGTAGCAGAGAAAGCACTAGATCCTTTTTCAGATAGGAGCCCTGGTATCACATGAAAAGTTTGTTGGATGCCACGTTTTTATTCAATCCAGGTGCTGTTTGGTTTTATCCGCAGACAACCTTTTAGATCATTTTTGAGAGATTTAATCCCAGGCTGGATGTGAAGGAGCCAGAGAGAAATGTGCAGTGGGGGAAAAGGCCATTTGGCCCGACGACTCTATGGCTACTACACTGATCTCATTTCCTTGCACTTGACGCATGTCCACTTACTCCTTTCCAAAACATAAGCAAAAGCTCTTCAAACACTGTACGCATACCTACCTTGACCACCACCTCTGGCAGCTTGTTTAATGTCCCCACATTCTGTGTGGGGAAAATCCGCTCTTCTGATCACCTTCAAATATTTCCTCTCTCTCGTTAACCCCACTTTCCCCTAGTTTCAAGCTCCTCTGTCCTTGGAAAAAGGTGACTATCTGTCCCGTCCATGCCTCTCAGTTTTATAAACCTCCTGCACTATGTTGTGAGCAGTCTCAGTGTGTTCAAGTTCTCCTTGTAATTAAAGCCCTCCATTCCAAACAACATCCTGGTGGTGAATCTCTTCAGCACTCTCTCCAGCGCTGCCTTTCTGTAGTGTGGTTACCAGGGCTGCACTTTCCAAGTGCGGCCTAACAACGTCTTGTACAACTGCAACAGAGTTCAGAGTAAGTTTGTTATCAAAGTACATAAACGTTACCATATACAGCCCTGAGATTTGTTTTCTTGCGGCATTTCACAGTAAATAAAACAAAGTACAATCCATGAAAAACCTTACGTGACAAATACAGGCAAACAGCCAGTGTGCAAGAGATAGACTCTGCACGTATATAACAAATAATAATAAGTAATAAATATCTAGAACAAGAGTTGTAGAGACCTTGATAGTGAGTCCATTGTTGGTGGGGGAAAAGATTGATGTTTGGGGTAAGTAAAGTTACCCCCTCTGGTTCAAGTGCCTTATGTTTGAGGGGTGGTAACTGTTCTGAACCTGGTGGTGCAGGGCTTGATGCTCCTGTACCTCATTCCAGATGGTAGCAATAAGAATAAGTCCTAGATGGTGGGGTCGATGATATTGGATGCTGCTTTCTTGCAACAGCACTCTTTATAGATATGTTCGGTGGTGGGGAGGGCTTTACCTGTGATGGACTGGGCCATATCCACTACATTTTGCAGGATTCAAGGGCATTGGTGTTTCCGGACCTGGCAATATATTCTCCATTGCGCATCTGTAGAAACTTGTTGGTTTTAGATGGCTTGCTGAATCTGTGCAAACTTCTAAGAAAGCAGAGGTGCTGCCAAGTCATTCTTTGTAATGGCACATGCTGGAACCAAGACAGATCCTCTGAAATAGAAACGCCAAGGAATTTAACGATGGTCCAACTCTTGTGCTTAATATCCCTGCCTATGAGTGGAAGCAAGTTAGTTGTCTTATTCACTGCCCTATCCACCTGTCGCAGTGTTTCTTAGAAGCTGTCACTTTGCCTGCCATGATCTCTCTGCACCTCATCCCAGCACGTATTCTAATCGGTGTTCTGTGCCAATGAAACAACAACACTTCATGAGGAGTCTCAATGCTCGATGACTCAGCAGGATGTTTATGAAACAAATCGCTAACATCTTTTACTGCATTCCAATATGTGGTAATGTCTGTTGAGCCTGACTTAGTGTCAGGACAACCATCGGACATCGAAGTAGAGGTAGGCCATTCAGCCCATCAAGTCTTCTCCATATTCAATCATGGCTGATTTATTATCCCTCTCAACCCCATCTTCCTGCCATCTCCCTGTAACCTTTTTAATGCCCTGACTAATCAAGAACCTGTCAACTTCTGCTTTAAATATACCCAGTAACTTGGCCTGCACAGTTGTCTATGATGAATTCCCCAGATTGACCACCCTGTAGCTTAAGAAATTCCTCCTCATATTTGTTATAAATGGAAGTCCTTGTGCTCTTCATTATTTCTTCCATGTGTTGTCTGAATGGGGAAAATACAAGGTATCTGTTGAACGTGGTAGAACTGAGTCAAGTTACCTACTGCATCAAGGAACATTCTTGTATTGGCTTGTTTTCATGTTCAGTGGTTTCTAAATGAACCCCTTTATCTCATTTCCATCTCCCTAGTTTTGTATCACACATTCATAGCTTATGTTCAAGCTGCTTGCAGAGATCTAATAAAAAAAATGCAAATTAGGTTTTATTAAACAAAAATAAGATAATGTATTTCTAACTGCAGATACTATAAGCATAAAATTGTGCATTTTCACACCAATGATGAGCTTTTTTACTATTCTTCCTTTCTTTTGTGTTTGAGAAATATTATTGGCAGAATTGAGTGTTACCTCTTACAGGATTAAATTAGGTGTCAACAACTGTTAATTTTCTCACAATAAATAGCCAGCTGAGATGCCTTTTGACCCATATCTGAGCATTGAGTGCCGAACAAAACACTCTAGAGTTTAGTATGACATTAGCTGTTAGTTCTCAGGTTACTGAAGCATGTCTATTCCACTAACACCTAATAATTTTGCATTTGGTTTACCGTTCCAGTTTATCGCTTCTTGCATTAAATCACAACTGCCTCTCTTCTCACTACTGCCATCAGGAAGAAAGAACAAGAGTCTCGGGACCCACACTGCCAGGTTCATGAACAGTTATTACTCCTCAACCATCAGACTCTTGACCAGAAGGAATAACTTCACTCACCCCCATCACTGAAATGTTCCCCCAACCAATGGACTCACTTTCAAGGACTCTTCACCTCATATTCTCAAAATTTATTGCCTATTTATTCATTATATTTTTTTCTAGTTGCACAGTTTGTCTTCTGCACTCTGGTTGAATGCTCTAGTTGGGCGGTGTTTCATTGACTCTGCTATGGTTATTATTCTATAGATTGACTTGTTTTGGCGCTTTATCTGGGGGTCAATGTTGTTGGATTTTCTTTGTGCAGTGAGGGGGTTTTGGGGTCTACATTCTTGAGGTTTTTTGTGCGGAAGAGGAGTATTTTGGGGCTGGTGTTCTTGTGTTTCATGCGGGGGGGGACTTGTGGGCTGATGATCGCATTGCTATTCTTGGTTTCGTGCCTATCGGGTAAAGAAGAATCTCAGAGTTGTATGCTTGGTTAATAAATTAACCTTTGAATCCTTTGAAAATGAATCTCATGGTTGCATATGGTGACATATACAGTGGCATACGAAAGTTTGGGCACCCCGGTCAAAATTTCTGTTACTGTGAATAGCTAAGCGAGTAAAAGGTTACCTGATTTCCAAAAGGCAAAAGGTTAAAGATGACACATTTCTTTAATCATTTAAGCAAGATTACTTTTTTTATTTCCATCTTTTACAGTTTCAAAATAACAAAAGAAGGAAAAGGGCCCGAGGCAAAAGTGTGGGCCCCCTGCATGGTCAGTACTTAGTAACACCCCCTTTGGCAAGTATCACAGCTTGTAAACACTTTCTGTAGCCAGCTAAGAGTCTTTCAATTCTTGTTTGGGGGATTTTCTCCCATCCTTCTTTGCAAAAGGCTTCTAGTTCTGTGAGATTCTTGGGCCGTCTTGCATGCACTGCTCTTTTGAGGTCTATCCACAGATTTTTGATGATGTTTAGGTTGGGGGACTGTGAGGGACATGGCAAAACCTTCAGTTTGCACCTCTTGATGTAGTCCATTGTGGATTTTGAGGTGTGTTTAGGATCATTATCCTGTTGTAGAAGCCATCCTCTTTTCATCTTCAGCTTTTTACAGATGGGGTGATGTTTGCTTCCAGAATTTGCTGGTAGTTAATTGAATTCATTCTTGCCACTACCAGTGAAATGTTCCCCATGCCACTGGCTGCAACACAAGCCCAAAGTATGATCGATCCACCCCCGTGCTTAGTAGTTGGAGAGGTGTTCTTTTCATGAAATTCTGCACCCTTTTTTCTCCAAACATACCTTTGCTCATTGTAGCTAAAAAGTTCTATTTTAACTTCATCATTCCACAGGACTTGTCTCCAAAATGCATCAGGCTTGTTTAGATGTTCTTTTGCAAACTTCAGGCGCTGAATTTTGTGGTGAGGATGCAGGAAAGGTTTCCTTCTGATGACTCCTTCATGAAGATCCTATTTGTGCAGGGGTCACTGCACAGTAGACCAGTACACCACCACTCCAGAGTCTGCTAAATCTTCCTGAAGGTCTTTTGCAGTCAAACGGGGGTTTTGATTTGCCTTTCTAGCAACCCTACGAGCAGTTCTCTCAGAAATTTTTCTTGGTCTTCCAGACCTCAAATTGACCTCCACCGTTCCTGTTAACTGCCATTTCTTAATTACATTAGGAACTGAGGAACCAGCTACCTGAAAACGCTTTGCTGTCTTCTTATAGCCTTCTGCTGCTTTGTGGGCATCATTTATTTTAATCTTCAGAGTGCTAGGCAGCTGCTTAGAGGAACCCATGGCTGCTGATTGTTGGGACAAGATTTGAGGAGTCAGGGTATTTATAAAGCTTTGAAATTTGCATCACCTGGCCTTTCCTAATGATGATTGTGAACAAGCCATAGTCCTAACAAGCTAATTAAGGTCTGAGACTTTGGTAAAAGTTATTAGAGCTCAAATCTCTTGAGGTTCCCATATTTTGTATGGTGCTTGTTTCCTTTTTTTCCCCACTCTAAAATTGTACAAAACAAGAATAATACACTAATCTTGCTTAAAATGGCGAAAAGAATGTTTCAGCTTTAACTTTATGACTTTTGGAGATCAGTTCATCTCCTACTCTCTTAACTATTCACAGTAACAGAAATTCTGCCCAAACTTTTGCATGCCACTTAGATAATACCACTTACTTTGAACTCCTAGTTTGGACTAGCTTCCTGTATGAAATCATTGCCATTGTTAGTGGATTTTAAACTTCCTTGTCTTTGTTTTCAAATCCCTCAAATTGTGTTTCGCCATCACTAAATGACTCACGGACACGTGTCCTTTCTGCCATTGATGGCCTATTGACCTCTGCTCTGAAGTTAATTTCCTGAACATTTCTTTCTATCTATCCCATTCCTTTACATTTACCTTGTTGACTAGACATGTAAGCAGCCATCCTGATTTTATTTTGTGGCTTAGTATTGCGAGCTTCTCGACTAATTTTTTTTTGTGCATTAACAGTGCCGTGTTGTTCAGGTGATATTGGGAGAAGTGACTCAGGATGCCAAAATCAAAGTAAACTTATTATTTAAGTATGCATATGTCAGCATATGCGACACTAGGATTCATCTTCTTACGGGAAAATAAACAATGGTATGAGAACTATGCATTGACATTGTGCAAATACATGCTAATATACTTTGTGTACTTGCATACTACACATGAACACATCCAGGAGTTGTAAAGAGTCCTTGAAATTGAGTCAGTGGGTTGTCAAATCAGTTCAGTGTTGAGGTGAGTGAAATTATCCACACTGGTTCAGGAACCTGATGGTTGAAGGGTTAGTAAGGCTCCTGTACCTCCTGCCTGATGGTATTAGTGAGAAGGGGACATGGCCTGGATGGTGGGGGTCTAATTAATGCTTAGAACTTTTGACTAGTGTTCTCTGTTTTCAAAATTAACCATGTGAAGCATATCATTGTCCAGACATGACTAAAAAAATTTTCAAATGTAGTCATATCCACTTAATCTAAAAAATATTTTATCTTGGAAATGAGTAAAAGAAGGTTGCCAGTATTTTCCTGTGGGTGTTTAATGTTATGCATAAAGTATGCTCATTGCTAGTTTTTGTGGTTACCATAAAATCTGACCTACTTTGTAAAAGTTGAATTAAAGAGATGTTTTCATATAAAGTTGATGACTAAATGTCAGAATGTCATTTTGGTCTTCTCCCACTACTCTTGGTACATAAGACCAGAAGACTCGGGAGCAAAAATAGGTCACTTGGCACATGGAGTCTGCTCTGCCATTCAATAATGACTGATCTATTATCCCTCTCAACTCTATTCTTCTGCCTTCTACCGTATCCTTTGATGCTCTAACTGATCAAGAACCTATCAACGTCGACAGCCAACTGTGGTACTGAATTCCGATGATTTGCCACCATCTGGATAAAAAAAAAATTCGTCCTCATTTGTTCCAAATAGACGTCTCTCAATTCTGAGACTATGCCCTCTGGTCCACTACAGGAAATATCCTCTCTACGTCCACTCTGTCTAGGCCACTAGATAGGTTTCAATTAGATTCCCCCTCCCCTTCCTCACTCTTGTAAACTCCAGGAAATTCAGGCCCAGTGCCATCAAACACTCCTCATATGTTACATGGGAAGTGTCTTCTCAAGTAGCATACTCAGATTTTGCTTACCGTTCATGTTGAAATGGCCAGTACATTCCTGACCATGGAACTAGATTGGCTGGTGATGTTTTGTTCAGTATTTCATGAATAAAATTTGTTAAGTTAAGCGCAGTGAAGTCCAATTCTGGGTTGCATTGCATAGTGAGAAATCTGACTGGACGCTCCTCAGCCTGACTCCTACGACTGAGTTAGTCAGGCCTTCTAGAGAACTCACTGCCCTACCCGGCATAGGCAACAAAAGCTAAAACATTTGCATTAATTACCATGCAATCAGATTTTAGAACACTTTTTGTCAGTGAAATAAAATGTTTATTGCACCATCCTCTGTAAACTCTATAGAATATTGTGCATGAAAATCCCAGGAGCTAAGCAATTTCTCAGGTACTCAAACTCTGCACCAACAATAATTTCACAGCCAACATCACTTGGAGCACATTTCTTTTCCATTCTGATGTTTGGTCTGAACAACAACTGAATCTCTTGACCACGTCTGCATGCTTTAATACATTAAGTTGCTGCCACATGATTGGCTCATTAGATACTTACAGTAACAATTAGGTGTACAGAGTACCTAATGAAGTGGCCACTAAATGTAATTAATCTGTGAATAAGATAATTAGTGGGTTAAAATTATGCAATTTAAGCAAAGTTATCAATAAAAACATGCATACTCAATAAACATATTTGCACCTGAATATTGCTGCCCCCAGACCATCCCTAAATTGTAACAGTTGTTAATGCAGCTGAGATATTTGAATGTACTTGTGAAGAATGAATTAATATGAACATTTAATATAATTTAAGCGAGTATCCACCTACACACAATATTGATTTCAATATTGAAGTTCCTTGGCAGACACTATAATTTGAATCCAGTGTGAAAATGTAAAGATTGTTTAGATCTCCAGTTCTGGAGCAGCTAACATGTGGTTGACCATGGGGAAAAATAATTGTTTTTGAGATCAAGACTAGTAAATTTTAGTGATCACCCTTGCATCTTCTTTAAAGTGCCAAGTTCAAAGTATAAGAAAATTACAAGAGCTCTGGGTACCACCCCAAAACTCTTATCTCACTGGTGGTGGCAATAACAGACTAAACTTGTATCCATGAAGACTGTTCAACGGTCGTGGCAGAATTTGAATACTATCTATAAAGTCAAGCGACACAGGTGACAACAGGGCTTCACTTCCAGGTGAGCTCAATGCCTTCTATGCTTGCTTTGGCTGTCAAAATATGGAGGAACTGTCACAAACTCCCACAGGCCCCAATAATCCTGTGATTTCAGCCTCTGAGGCCAGTGTACGAGCAGCCTTCAGAAGGGTGACCCCACGATAAGTATCCAGGCCAGAATGGGAAAACTGGCCTCGTAGTAAAGACCTGCACTGATCAACTGGCTGGAGTATTTACTGAGATCGTTAACCTCTCGCTTTGACAGTCTGAGGGGGAAAAAAAACCTGATTCAAGTGGTCTGAATGTATACTGATTCCTGGGAAGAACATGGTAACCAGCCTCGGTAACTACCATCCAGTAGCACTTGCATCCGCAGTGATGAAGAGTTTTTGAGGTTTGTGATGAAACTTATCAACTCCTGCATGAGGAATTATTGGATCAGCTCCAGTTTGCAAAAGGTCCACAGCAGATACCATTTCATTAGCTCTACATTCAACCCTGGAACATCAGTACAGTGAAGGTGCCTACATCAGGATGCTCCTTATCGAATACAGGTCAGCATTTAATACCATCATCTCCTCAAAACTAATCAATAAGCTTCAAGACCTTGGCTTCAATACCTCCTTGTGCAATTGGATCCTCAATTTCCTCACTTGCAGACCCCAGTCAGTTCGGATTGACGACAGCATCTCCTCCGTGATCTTCATCAGCGCGAGGCTGTGTGCTTGGCCCCCTGCTCTGCTCGCTTTACACTCTTGACTGTGAGTCTAAGCATAGCTCCATTGCCATATTCAAGTTTGCTGACAGTCACTGTCATTGGCTGAATGGAGGGTGGTGACGAATCAGCATACAAGAAGGCAATTGAAAACCTGGCTGAGAGGGGCAACAGCAACATCCTCTTACTCAATGCCAGCAAGAGCAAGGAGCTGATTAGGAGGAGGAAACCAGGGGTAAGGTAGAAGGAGATGAGTTATTAACTTCAGACTTTCTGCACTTTCACTCAAAGAGTTGAACTGCGCATGCATGTAACGAGAGCTGTATAACTCATCTCCTTCTACCTTAGGCCACAAACTTGTCAATCACCCATGCTGTGGACCACTTCTGGAGGTCCAAGACGCCGACTTCTACAAAGAAGGATCCGTATGCTCCACGACCGCTGGACTCAGTGTGTAAATGTAGGCGGGGACTATGTTGAAATATAAATGTGCTAGGTTTTCTAAAATGGACTCCTTCTGCCGTAGGCCGCAAACTTATCAATCACCCCTCATATTGCTTATTTATTTATTATTATTTCTTTAGTTTTGTCTTTGCACAGCTTGGTGTCTTTTGCACACCGATGGAATGCCCAAGTTAATGTGGTCTTTAATTAATTCTATTATGGTTATTATTCTATTATGGATTTATTGAGTATGCCCATAAGAAAACGAACTTCAGAGTTTTATCTGGTGATATATATGTACTTTGATAATAAACTTTGAGCATTTATTATCAATGCATGTATACTATATACAACCTTGAGATTCGTCTCCTTGCAGCAGCAAGGTTAATGCCCGTTTAAAAAAAAAACTAACTTTTAAGTTCAAATAAAAATTTTTATCAAAATACAGTATGTTTCACCATAAGCAACATTGAGAATTAAATCATAACTATGCTTACTACTGGTACACCAGAATTCCTGGGCAATGTGATTTGAGCTGCTTCAGTTCCCATCTCAGGTAGATAGGGTCCTTAAGAGAACTTTTGGCATGTTGGCTTTCATAAATCAAAGTATTGGGTACAGGAGTTGGGATCTTATGTTGAAGTTCTGTAAGATTTTATTGAGATCTAATTTGGAGAATTGTGACCAGAACTGCAATCTATGCTTCTTATCATCTTGTACACCTCTATCAAGTCACTGCTGATCCTCTTTTGCTCCAAACAGAAAAGTCCGAGCTCGCTCAACCTCATATTAAACATGCTCTCTCGTGCAGGCATCATATTCTTTGATATCATTCTTCTTGGAAAGGTTGAGCACTGTGGAACTAACGTTCTCCGTTTTCTCGATTTCACTGCAAGGAGTATTGGACGTCAGGTGGCTGAGCTTAAGGCATGGATCAGCATCTGGGGATTATGACATTATTGCCATTAGTGAGACCTGGTTAAAGGAGGGGCAGGACTGGCAGCGCAATGCTCAGGGGTTCTGTTGTGATGGGATGAGAGGGATTAAAGGAGGAGAGGTGGCATTACTAGTCGGGGAAAATGTTACAGTAGGTGCTCAGTCAGGACAGACTGGAGAGCTTGTCCACTGAGACTATATGGATGGAACTGAGGAATAAGAATGGGAGGACAGGCCAATGGAATTGTATATTATAGAATTTGGTGGAACAAATTACTAGAGAAGTTGCAGACAGTTGTAAGAAATATAAGACCCTAAGCACATGGGAGCAGAATTCGGCCATTTGACCCGAGTCTGCTCCATCATCTCATCATGGCTGATCAATTTTTTCCCTCAGCTCGATCATCTGCCTTCTCCCCATATCCATTTGTGCTTTGACCACTGAAGAATGTTGACGTCTGCCTTAAATATACATCGGGTTGTGATAGTAGGTGGTTCAAATTAGTAGAGAGATTGCAGGCAGTTGTCAGAAATAATACGTTGTGATAGTAGGTGATTTTAAGTTTTCACACATATTGATGGGGCTCCCACACTCTAAAGGGACAGTTTGTTCTGCTGAACTGAAGTCGTTGGGGCAGGTGAGGGTACAGCAGACTGTGATGTAATATTTTGAGACTGTCTTCCTGCGGTAATTCATAGCAAATAAGTAATGGTGACTGAGTTTCATTTCTGGATTTTCCCAAGCAGAGAACCATTGGGGGATCTACAAGGACTGCGGGGTTAAAGGAAGTGGCTCACAGCTGGACTGGGCTGTGGTTAGTTCCCAGCTAGACTAATGTGTCCAGTTCTGGGCACCAGACATCAGGGTTGTGGATCACAGGCTACATTGCTGCTGTGAAATAGGATAGATCCATGTTCAAAAGTTCAAAGTAAATGTGTTATCAAAGTATAAATATGTCATTATATCCTACCGGGAGATTCATTTATGTGTCTTATGTGAGTGTTACATACTGTTGTGCATCTCGGTCTGGAAGCCAAGTTCTTGAACATTGTTTTATTTGGCGGTGTGTGTGTATACGGTTAAATTGAGAATAAACGTGAATTAGAACTTGAACCTGATTTTCTTGCAGGCATTCACAGTAGAACAAAGAAATACAATTCAATGAAAAACTACACGCAAAGACTGACAGCCAATGCACAAAAGAAGATTAACTGTGCAAACACAAAAACTAAATGAGTAATATTGAGAGCAGAAGGTGAAGAGTTCATACTAGTAAATTTGATTAAACTTTGGCTTTGTAGCTAGCTGTCGAGGCCTGTGCTGGGTCCGTTGTTGTTTATCACCCGAGTTGTTAATGTAGATGACAATGTGCTTAACTGGATCAGGAAATTTGCCAATGAACCCAGAATGAGTGTGTAGTGGGCAGCGAGGAAGACTATCAAAGTTTGCAGCAGGAGCTAGACCAGCTTGATAAATGGCAGATGGAATTTAATACATCAGTTACACTTTGGGAGGACCAACCAGTGTCGGCCTTACACAGTGAACGGTAGGGCATTGGGGAGTGTGTAAAATCAGTGGGGGGATCTGGGAATACAGATCCATAATTCATTGAAAGTAGTAGGCCAAGAAGATAGCATCATGAAGAAACCCTTTGGCACATTAGCCTCTATCCATCAATGTATTAAGATTGTATAAGATGTTGGTGAGGCCTAATTTGGAATAGTGTGTGCAGTTTTGGTCACCTACCAACAGGAAAGATGTAGATAAGATTGAAAGGGTACAGCGGAAATTTACAAGACTGTTGCCAGGAATGCAGGACCTGAGTTATAGGGAAAAGGTGAATAGGGTAGGACTTCATTTTCAGGAGGAAGGAGAATGAGTGGAGATTTAATAAGGGAATATAAAATTACGAGGGGTGTAGGTAGGGTTAATGCAAGCAGGATTTTCCCCACTAAGTTTGGGTGAGACTACAAATGGAAATCATAGGTTGAGGGTGAAAGATGAGATATTTAAGGGGAAATTGCAAGGGAACTACTTCATACAGAGGGTGGTGCTTTTGTGGAACAAGCTGCCAGCAGAATTGGTGGATGTGCCCTGTAACCACATTGGCTTCCTATCAGTGGTGACGAATGTGTTGGACCAGATTCTGAGGGGCATTCTGCATTCACTTTGGAGAGGCAAGGACTCATTTGAAGGAGCCCGCATGGTTTTGTACAGGAAGATCATATCTCATGAATCTGACTAAATTTTTCTATTAAGTTAACTGAGGAAATTGATGAAAGCAGAGCAATAGACATTATTTACATGGACCAGGAAGGATTCTGATAGGGGTCCGCATGGTAGGCTGGTCCAGAAGTTAAGTCATATGGGACCTGAAGACTGTGGCCAAACTGGATTCAAAATTGGCTTGGTGGTAGGAGACAGAGGCTTGTGGACATCCATAACAAGTAGTGTACTGCAGGGATTGGTGCTGGTGAGACGGTGGTAGGGAAGGCAAATGTTAGTCTCCATTTTAAGAGGACTAGATTATAACACACCACTCTTGTGGGTTGTATCGAAGGCAGTGATGAATCAGCATACAGGAGGGAGAGCAAAAGCTTGGCTGAGTGGTGTAATAACAACAACCTCTCACTCAATGTCAGTGAGACCAAGGAACTGCTTGTAGACTTCAGGAGAAGGAAGCCAGTAATCAGAGGTGGAGAGTTTAAATTCCTGGATGTCCCTGTCTCAGAGGGCCTGTCCTGGGCCCATCAAGTAAATATAATTGTGAAGGGAACACGGCAGTGCCCCTACTTTCTCGGGAGGCTGTAGATTCGGTATGCCATTGAAAACCTTGGCAAAATTCTATAGATTTGTGGTGGAAAGTGTGCTGACTGACTACATTATGGCCCAGTATGGGAATACCAAGACTTTGAGGGGAAAGTCCTACAAGAGGTAGTGAATTCGGCCCAGTACATCATGGGCAAAACCCTCCCAACCATTGAACACCTCTACATGAAACATTGCTGTAGAAAAGCAACGTCCATCATCAAAGATCCTCACCACCCAGGCCGTGCTCTTTTCTCACTGCTAACATCAGGTAGAAGTGCCTCAGGACTCGCACCACCACGTTCAGGAGCTGTTACTACCCCTCAATCACCAGGCTCTTCAATGAAAGGAGATGACTACATTTCAATAACTCTTATCTTGTTGTTTAATGCTCATTATTTATTGCTGTTTAATTATATTTGCTCAGTTTGTTTACAGTTTACCAATCATGTTTACAGTTGCTGTTCTGTAGATTTGTTCAGCTTGCCCACAGAAAAAGAATCTCAGGGTTGTAAGTGGTGATAAGCACTGGGATATGAAGCTGAGGTTTTATAAGGCGTTGGTCAGACTGCACTTGGAGTATTGTGAGCAATTTTGGGCCCCTTATCTAAGGAAAGATGTGCTGGCATTGGAGAGGGTCCAGAGGAGGTTCACAAGATTTATCCCAGGAATGAAAGGGTTTGTTTGATGTACTTGCATGTAGGCATGTACCTGCTGAAGTTTAGAAGAGTGAGGGGTGGGGTGTGTCTCATTGTTGAAACCTATGAATATTGAAAGGCCTAGATAGAGTAGTTACGGAGAGGGTCCTTCCTGTAGTGAGGAAATCTCAGTCCAGAGGGCACATCCTCAAAATAGAGGATGTCATTTAGATCAGAGATGAGGAATTTCATTAGCCAGATGGTAGTGAGCCTGTGGAATTCATTGCCCTGGATGGCTGTGCAGGCCAAGGCATTGTATACGTTTAATGTGGAGGTTGATGAGTTCTTGATTAGTGTGTCAAAGGTTACGGAGAGAAGGGATGAGAATGGGGTTGTGAAGGAAAATAAATCAGCCTTGATGGAATGGCAGAGCAGACTCGATGGGCCAAGTGGCTTCATACAATCCTATGATTTTATTTTTGCACATTTTTCACTGGAATGTCGGTGGCTGAGGGGTGATTATCTTTGCATGTCACGTGTACGTCAAAACCTAGTGAAGTGCATTGTTTGTGCCAATGACCAACACAGCCCTGTAATTATGCTGGGGGCAGCTCGCAAATGTTGTCATGCTTCTGACACCAAAACAGCATGACCACAACCTGCTTACCTAACCTTACCTCGCGCCTTTGGACTGGAGCACTCGGAGGAATCACGGGGAGGACGTACAGACTCCTTGCAGAAGGTGGAGGGAATTGAACCCCAATCAGCAATCGCTGGCGCTGTAGAGTAATTGCACGAGCCACTGCGCTATCGCGACACCAGGTAAAACTGAGGGGCAGAGACAGAGAAAGGCAGTCTTTTTCCTAAGGCAGAGAAGTCGAGCACTAGAGAGCAGGTTTAAGGCGGGGGGGGGGGGAGAAACTTAAAGATCGCGGGGCCGAATTTTTTCAGAGGGTGGTGAGTGAGTCGGCGGTGGAGACTGATACAGCTGCAGCTTTCAATGGGTGTTTGAACACGAATGTAAAAATGTGTTCAGGAATATGTGCGTCATTCAGGCAAATAGGACTGGTGTAGGTAAGCAGTCAACAGGAAAGAGCTGGGCCTAAAGGGCCTGTTCCTGTGGTAAATGTTTCTGATTCTTCAAACAATTATGTTCCTGTTGTGTGTATGGAACAGAATTATGGGGCATCTGGTCAGTCTGAAATTGAACTAAATATGGTTTGCTTAAAACACACTCAGTGACCACTCAGTGCCTCTGGTACCCAATAAAATGCTGCCGAGTGTGTTCATGGCCGTCTGTTGCCATAGCCCATCCACTTCAGGGTTCGACACCTTCATTTGCGGGTGCTCTGCTGCTCACCACTGTTCAACGTGTTATTTCAGTGCGTGTCGCCTCCCTGTCAACTTGAACCAGTCTGGCCGTTCTCCTCTGACCCCTCTCGTTAACGAGGCACTTTTGCCCACAGAACTGCCGCTTACTGGATTTCCTTGTTTCTTGCGCCATCCTCCGCAAGTTCTAGAGAATGTTGTGCGAGGAAAATTTCAGGAGTTCCACAGTTTCTGAGATTTTGAAACCACCCCATCTGGCACCAACAATCATTCCACGGTCAAAGTCACTTAGATTGTATATCTGTTCTGATGTTTGGTCTGAACGACAACTGAACCGCTTGACCATGTCTGCGTGCTCTTATACATTGAGTTGCTGCCACATGATTGGCTGATTAGATATTTGTATTATTGAGCAAGTGTACAGGTGTACCTAATAAGTTAGCCACTGAAAGTGTGTGTGTGTGTGGGTTTTCGCTAATTCCAAGATTAGTTTCCAATCAAAAATGTAATTCTGTGAGGGGGGAGAAACTGACTCATTTTAATCAAAATTATTTTAAACAGGTCAGCTAGAGATCTCGACTCCAGTGAATCTCACAGTCAAGTCGCATGACTTCCACACTGTCCTGAAATGGGATGTACGTAATTCAAGTGAAAGAACTAGGTTTAATGTCGAGTTTCGTGAATACGTGTAAGTTTATACTTTCTTTTATGAGTTATGGTTAACAATGGAAGCAATCTGAATTGGAGGTTAATCGAAGCTTTTGTTTTCAGGACTGCAGAATGGAAGCCAGTTTGTGTCAATGTTTGGACACGTTACTGTGATCTCAGCAATGTTTTCATCGCCTCTGAGGATCAAGTGGGTGGTTACTATGCCCGAGTTAAAGCGGTTACGGGATTGCAGGAGTCAAAGTTTGCTTATACTAATCGGTTTACTTTTGCTCAAAATGGTAAGTTAGAATTCAAAGAACAGCCACAATCTTTATCTCAGCCAAAATCTGTCAATATTGCATAATGTATCTGAAGAATTATGACAATGAACATTGGCTTTGAGTGTAAACAAATGTGCTTTTGAAAATATTAAGGTACTTGTCTTTATTTCAGTTTTAAAAAGGGTTTTTCTAAGCATTCTATGCATTCTATTTTTCTAAGCATGGCACACGTGCAAACAAGGGGCAGGGGGTAGAGAGGGAGGGACGGACGTTGGAAATCTAGATTAGCACAAAAAACTGCTGGAAAAACTCAGCAGGTCAGGCAGTAAAATATTAATTGTGACACGGCGTGTCTCTTTAGAATCTCCTTTCTTAGCCGACTGCTTTCATAAGAGAACAGGAGGCAAACTGCAAATATTGTCAATGATTGTTAATCCTCTTCTTACCAAAGTAGCAAGAGATTGGGACAATTACTGAGTGACTGTTAGGAATCTGAGCCTTTCTCAGTTTTTACTTAAAATAAATCACTGTTACCTGTTAGTTTAAAAGGTGCGACCTTAAAGAATAAATTCAGATTTCTTTCTCCAATTTCACAATTCCAGTAGTATCATTTGAGTGTGGGGATGGATATTACCATCAGACATTTACTGTTCTTTCTCAGCATACAGTCATTGCCACACAACAGCTGTGTGTCAAGGAAGTGCAGATGTTAAAGAGAGTGAAGCTGCTGCCTCACACCTTGAGTGACCATTGGAAATGTACAAGGATGTTGCCGGGACTTGAGGAACTGAGTTATAGGGAAAGGTTGAATAGGATAGGACTTCAGTTCAAACTTCTCTAAAGTTATCATCACAATACATGTATGTCAGCATGTACAGCCCTGAGATTTATTTTATTGCAGGCATACATAATAAATCCAATAACTAATGGAATCAATGAAAGGCCACACCAACAACAAACGAGGGGATGATAGTATTGAATGCCAAAGTGAAGTCAGTAAAGAGCAACCTGACATATGCATCTTTGCTGTCCAGAATTTAAGGGTTGAGTGACGAACCAATGAGATGGACCTGTTGTTCCAGTAGGTAAATTGGAGTAGATCTAAGTCACTTTCCGAGCAGCAGTTAATTTTTTTTTATCACCAACCTCTCAAAACGCCATCACTGTGGATGTAAGCACTTACTGGACGATAGTCATTGAGGCGGGTTTTCACGTTCTTCTTGGGCACTGGAGCCTGGTTGAAGCAGGTGGATAGCTCAGACTGCAGAAGCAAGAGTTTAAAGATCTCAGTGAACGCACCGGCCTTTAGTACTCGGCCAGGTACCCGCATCTGTGCTGGATTCTTTCCGTGGGGTCAGCCTCCTGAAAGGTGCATGCACATTGGCCTCAGAAACTGAAATCACAGGATTATCGGGGCCTGTGGGAGTTTGTGATAGTCCCTCCAAGTTTTGATGGTCAAAACGAGCGTAGAAGGCATAGAGCTCATCTGGAAGCGAAGCCCTGTTGTCACTTTGAAGGAGATGATAGTCAAGCCTTGCCACAGCTGTCGAGCATCCTTCTTCAATTCAAGTTCAGTCCAGAATTGCCATTTTGCCCATGAGATGACTTTCCAATGATTGTAGCTGGCCCTCTTGTTAACTTCCTTGGACATCGAACTTGAATTCCTCTTAACTGGCCCTCCGCACATTGGGGATCTCGTGGTTCATCCAGGGCTTCTGGATGCAGAAAATTCATCAGCAAAGGAGAATGAGGGGAGATTAAATGGCGGTAACTAGGGAATATGCAAGTAGGCTTTTTCCAATGAGGTTGAGTGGGACTTGGAACAAGAGGTCAAGGGTTAATGGTGAAAGGCAAAGTGTTTAAGGGGATCATGAGAGGGAATTTCTTCACTCAGAGGGTGGTGAGAGTGTCAAACGAGTTGCCAGCAGCAGAAGTGGATTCAGGTTAACATTTAGGAGAAGTTTGGATAGGTACGTGGATGGGATCCAGGTGCAGGTGGATGGGACAGTGCCAGACAATAGCTCAGCATGGACTAGATGGGTGAAAAGCCATGTTTCTGTTCGGTGTGACTATGTGAGCAAATTTGGACCATGGTAGAATTGATGGGGGATTGGGTGGGGAGGAGGGAGGTGTGTAGAATGTTCAGTGGTAGAATTGAGACTGCGATTGGGAGGAATGGGGTCTGTGGAATGGTTTAATTGTAGAATTGATGGGGGATTGGTTGGGGAGGAGGTGTGTAGAATGTTCAGTGGTAGAATTGAGACTGCGATTGGGAGGAATGGGGTCTGTGGAATGGTTTAATTGTAGAATTGATGGGGGATTGGTTGGGGAGGAGGTGTGTAGAATGTTCAGTGGTAGAATTGAAGGGTTGGGTGAAGAGGAAAGGTGTTATAGAATGGTTTAATTGTAGAATTAACTGGGGATTAGCTAGTGAGAATGGAGGAAGGGTGAAGGGAATGCAGAGAGAAAGAAAGATTATGGAGGGATTAATGATGAAATATGATTGCTGAGGGAGCTAATTATTATGCCTTAGAGTTGGTTATTATTTCACCTAAATATCATCTCACTCCATAATACATAAATATTGAGCTTCATCGTTTGTGTCTGAAATACAACTATGCCAATAATTTTACAAGAACGGTCCATGGTTGTTCCATGTTCCTACCACTCTGTTGTAGAGTCAGACACGTTAGAGACATTTAAGGGACTCTTGGGTAGATACATGGATGATATAAAAATGGAGTTTATTTAGGGGGTTATGAAGGGTTAGAATGATCTTAGTTCTATAAGTTAACATTGCTGCACATATCAACCAAAATATTGTGGCAAAAGGAACCTGCAGGGCAGGATATTTTTACAAAATTAGGATTATAACTGATCAGCTTTGGGTAGAAAGATTTAACTTTTCATCCGTGATCATTGATTGAGTTGAACGCGAGATTTTCCCCTTGTCACGCATGTGGATAACTAAAATACAACTGTATGTATGTTGCTTCTTTATTTTAAAATGAATAGGCTAAGGTTGCGATTGATATCGAATAATGTGTTGCACAGAGATAATTGTTCTATCTGTTGGCACGTAATTAATTTGTTTCTTTCTGTAGCTCTAATGTCTGCTCAGTGTTTGTTGAAATTTTCACAAGGGGACTGTTAAATGTGTAATTGTAACTTTGTCTTGTGCAGCTTCCTTGGGAGCTCCTATTGTGTGGCTTAGAGCTGATGGCAGTCAGTTAACTGTGGAAGTCAAATATCCACCTCTTAATTCTACATCAAACAGCGGGCTTCAGGAATCTTTATCCTACCATGTGTACTGCAGGCGCCCCAACCAGACCGATCCGGTAAGATTTAACAAAAACTATTTTAATTTGTTGTCGCATTGAGTACTGCGATTTATTGTGCATCTTGAATCGTCCTTTGGAAGTAGTGGTGAGTCTGCTGTCTGTCTGGTGGGCACTGCTGCCTCGGGGCTAATGGGCAAGGAATCCCAGGATTCAGGCTTGGTGCTGAAGAAGGGTTGATGGTATAAGACTGCAAGACATGGGGATTAGGCCTTCAAGCCTGTTCTGCCATTCCATCATGTTTGATTAGTTGCCTCGGGGCGGTGTGTGGCTTAGTGGGTAACCAGCAGCAATGGTTTCTCATATGCCTACCACCCTCATCCTTTCCTGTGTTTAGTGGTCATGGGCTTGATGGCTGTGGTCAGACTAGCCTGGGTTAGTAACCAGTGCATTTTGTCAATAGGAGGTGAATATTTTAAGGTGGGTTATGTGGGGCCAATGACGTGAGCTGCCTTGCTCCGGAATTCTTTTGTTTTTCTATCAGCTGTCATTTTTGTTAATTTTTGATTAAACCATTGAAAATAAACCATTTTTGATTTGGTGTGGAAAGTGTGAACAAGTTCAATGAGTTCAAAGCAATTTTTCACACTACTTTCATTTAATTTTTTTGTGTAAAGATGAGCGCAGTACCAGTCCCAGAGAGCCCACAAGCTCTGTTACGCCCATATGACCATTTAACTTACCGACCCTTACCTCTTTGGCATATGGGTGAAAACCAGGGCACCCAGAGGAAATGCACACAGTCACGGAGAGAATGTGCAGACTCCTTACTGTAGTGGCGGGAATAGAACCCGCGTCGCTGGTACTGCAAGGCGGTGCCCAAACTGCTACACCACACTGCCGCCCCAAACTGTTAGACAGCATTGCCTCATCTTGTTTGTTCTGACTAAGGTCAGTAACCAAAATATTCTCTGTCCTTGCCACCACAGCCGCACCTCGACCATCATGGTTTGCATTTGTCTGTGTCTCACTTCTGATACTGCCGTAGCAATCCACAAGTCATAACGTGCAGTCTCAGCACTGGAAGCTGTGAATCTGAACTCAATAAGCCTGGTGGTTTGGAAACAAACATCAGGGCAAATCTTCAGTTTGCCTTGGATTACAGTCTCCCTTTGGGAGCTCAGCTCCAGAACTCCTGCACGTCTGAACCGCGCACGGGTTGTCTCATCGTAGACTCGTGCTGGTCTTCTGACAGCTCTTGAGACCTGACCTTGGGCATCTGGCCTGTCAGATGTGTGGGTGTGACCTGTATCTTAATGCCTATCCTCAACATTCACCGGCATTCAGACGTGCTTCTCAAAGACAAAGAGAAAAGTTGTTTTAAAATTCTTTGGCTTTGAAAAGCTCAAGGACACGACTGCACACTGAAGCAAAATAAGAAAAACATCTTAACACGTTAAAATGTAACATCACAGCTTTTGTCGTTCGTGAGTCCAAAAGCGTGGTCATCAGGTCGTCCATTTGTTGGGTTTGACCATGGATGTTGCGTCCTAGCTATCGTACGCAACCCCCAGTACATGAGTCAGGGCCGTGTGATACAGAGAGCAAGCCATTTCCCATACCGCAGGTTCCCACTCTCAACGCAGCTGATGCATCGAAACAAATGGCAGGGACTGGGACAGTTTGACAGCAACAGTGTCGCAGGAGTTGCCAGTCAGTGTAAGACTGACTGCCTTAGGGACTCTAGCTCTGGATTTTTCCTCGAGGATTACTCCCAAATTAACATATCACAGATTTTTGTTTTTATTGCATTTTTGGAAAATATCTCAACTTTTCTGGAAAGGGGGTTTGTAGATGAGCTGCCATCTACGGCTGATGAGCCCCATCTGCCCTAAGAGAATGGTTTTAGATGCCAGTAACCCGCCTTTGTCCCTTCTCCTTGTCCCTTTATTTGTACTCCAATAGGAAAATACAGTGGTGCCAGAAATCTGAAAAAGTAAAAAAAGCATTGGAATTGCTCAGTAGGTGACGGAGCATCTGGGATGTGTAAAACATCAAGAGCTACGTTTTCGATTCATGACGAGTTCACGGTTTCTGTCTCTGTGATGTTGTCTGTACTAACTGCACACAGTAAACTTGTGAAGTATTTCACTACGTTGACTAATCAAGTATTTCATTTGCCACAGATTTGTCTGGCACTGACTCCAGAGAACCCACTTCATCAAGAGGAATTTGTTGAAGGAACCGTTTGTGTATCTGCTGAAGTAGAAATATCGGCCATTCATCTTACTGGAAAGAAATCTAACGAAACGTGTTTGAGTATGTCCCAGAGAAGCTACTCAGGTACACTTTAATCTGGTAGTTTGCTGCTGAAATTGAAATGAAGTTGCACGTTATCACTGTTTTCTGATTGTGCACTGTTCCAGTGGCAGGCTGGTGCATCGTATCGGCCCCAGTAAGAGCATCTCTACTCAAATCTGTTGGGCAGGGCCAGTGTAGACTGGTGGAACTGTTAAATCAATTAGTTAAAATTAATAAAACAAACAGATGCAAGGCCTCTTGTTCTATATCCTACAGAAAATCTTGCTGATGAAGTAATTCAGGCATTGGTTGCAATTTTTCAAGAATCCCCAATGTTTAGCGAGGATTGTCAGATTCTCAAATGAATATCATGTCACCTTCAACGATATTGGCTCTGAATCCAGTTTACCATCACTGCCCTATGTGACATGAGATTTGTTGTTTTGCAGCTGCAGTAGAGTGCAATAGCATAAAATTACAAAATAAATCATGCTAATAAGAGAATAATGAGGTAGTTTTCATTGTTGGTTCAGAAACCTGACGGCAGAATGGAAGAAGGCCTTCCGAAATGTTGATTGTAGTCTTCAGACTCCTGTACCTCCTCCCTGATAGTAATAACAACTGAAGGGCCCTTAATGCCACATTTAAGCTTACTGAAATACTGTATTTCATTTTTCTGTAAATATCTGCAAGAAAAATGACCTCAAGGTGGTATATGGTGACATATATATATATATATATATACTTTGATAATAAATTCGCTTTGACTTTGAAATTTCATTATGGATGCTGCCTTCTTGTGGCAATGCCCTCAATGGTGGGAAGGATTGTGCCCATGATGGAGCTGGCCGAGTCTACGGCTGCAGTCTCTTTGTGCATTGAGGCTTCCATACCGGTCTGCGTTGCAAGCAGTCGGATTGTCCTCCACCGTATATCGGTAGAAATTTGCAAAAGAGTCTTTCACCTACCAAAGCTCCTCAAACACCCGATGAAATGGAGCCGCTGGCGTGGCTTCTTTGTGTTTGCATCAGTGTTGGGCCAGGCTAGATCTTCAGCGATGTTGATGCCCAGGAGAGTGCGAAGGCAAGGAGCAGGAGGCAATTAAGCTAACCTTACAGTCAGTCCCATGCTGCAGTAATAACAGGACACCAAGAAAACTCTAATACCATTAACGAGTCAACATAGAAGGAATAAAAATGCGGGGAATAAAAGCTTGGATATTAAGAGTTCCTCAACAATGTTAACTGTCGTAGTGGACAACAGAAAACTGGGTGAAATAATGGATTTGGATTTAGTAAAAGATACTTAATAAGACATTGTATAAAAGGTTTCCCCACAAGGGTTCACTTTATTGAGGATAATGTATTTACCATCAATGGAGGATTAGTAAATGACACAATGAATGTGTTAATTTCAGGTTTGAAAATTGTTATTAATCATATCCCAGTTGATCAATGCTAATTATTTTATAAGTAATATGGAGATTTCTCTGTCACATTTTGATTATATTTTAGATGAAAAATTTCTTATTTTTTTATTCCATTCCATTTTGATTAGAAAATAGCTGGACAGCAATCTTTTTGAAAGAATGACGGGCTTGAAGATGCCCAAGTCAAATCCCAACAACAGAAGCTTTAATTAAATAAATAATACGGGATATAAAACTGGTGTCACTAACAATGACAGGAAAATCTGCTGGATTGTCAAAAAAATATCCAAATATCTCCTGTCAGTAATCAGTTGTTCACTCCTGCGTCAGGAAGCAATTCAGACC
Organism: Hypanus sabinus; assembly: GCF_030144855.1. NCBI lineage: Eukaryota > Metazoa > Chordata > Chondrichthyes > Myliobatiformes > Dasyatidae > Hypanus > Hypanus sabinus. The sequence goes on along the minus strand of NC_082715.1, from coordinate 136,285,653 downwards.
TCTCTTGGACTGTATATTAAAGTATTGACCTTCTAATGACTACATCCCATGAATAGAGTAAAGGGAATATCAGGAGGATGTCCTGCTCCTTAAATGACGGTAACTCTCCCTAAGAGCAGAGAACAATCAAATACAGTACTCTCAAATCTATAAAATTTCACTGAAAACATGTAGGACATAGAATAGTGCAGCAGATGAACAGACTATTTGGTCCACAGTTTTATGTGGAACCAACTGAAAAGCAAACCAGGAACACCCCAATGCTAATCTCTCCTACCTAGACCTTGTCCATTTCCTCCATCTTCCTTACATTCATGTGCCTATCCAAACATCTCTTAAAAACCTCTAATGTATCTGTCTCTACCTCCATATCTGGCAGCACATTCCAGGCATCCATAACTCCTGAGTATAAAACTTGCCCCTCACATTCCCCTTGAACCTATGCCCCTTACCTTCAATGCATGCCCTCAGGTATTAGACATTTCGACCCTGGGAAACAGATACTCTCTGTCCACTCTAGCTACAGTGCCTGTAAAAAATATTCACCCCCTTTGGAAGTTTTCATATTTTATTGTTTTGCAACATTGAACCACAGTGGATTTAATTTGTCTTTTTTTGACACTGATGAACAGAAGGACTCTTTTGTGTCAAAGTGAAAACACATCTCTACAAAGTGATCTAAATTAATTACAAATATAAAACTCAAAATAATTGGATGCAAAAGTATTCAGCCCCTTAATATGGCAGACCAAATCATCATGCAGCCAATTGGTTATAGAAGTCACGTAATTAGGAAATGGAGATCACCTTTGTGCAGACAAGGTGTTTCAGCTGATTGTAGTAAAAATATACCTGTGTCTGGAAGGTCCAACTGCTGGTGAGTCAGTATCCTGGCAAAAACTACACCGTGAAGACAGAAGAACACTCCAAGCAACTCTGTGAAAAGGTTGTTGATAAGCACAAGCCAGGAGATGGATACAAGAAAATTCCCAAGTCACTGAATATCCCTTGGAGTACGGTTATGTCAATCACCAAGAAATGGAAAGAATATGGCACAGCTGTAAATCTGCCTAGAACAGGCCGTCGTCAAAAACTGAGTGACCGTGCAAGAAGGGGACTAGTGAGGGAGGCCACCTCGAGACCAATGACAACTCTGGAGGAGTTACAAGCTTCAGTGTCTGAGATGGGAGAGACTGTACATACAACAACTGTTGCCCGGGTGATTCACCAGTCGCAGCTTTATGGGAGAGTGGCAAAGAGAATGCCCCTGTTGAAAAAACTCACATGAATTCTCGGCTAGAGTTTGCGAGAAGGCATGTGGGGGATTCTGAAGTCAGCTGGAAGTAGGTTCTGTGGTCTGACAAAATCAAAATTGAGTGTTTTGGGCATCAGACTAAACGCTATGCTTGTGGCATAAGCCAAATACTACACATCAAAAACCACAGCATCCCTACCATGAAGCGTGGTGGTGGCTGCATCATGCTGTGGGGATGCTTCACTGCATCAGGCCCTGGAAGGCTTCTGAAGGTAGAGGGTAAAATGAATGCAGCAAAATACAGGGAAGTCCTTCAGGAAAACCTGATGCAGTCTGCAAGAGAACTATGACTTGAAAATTTGTTTTCCAGCAAGACAATGACCTCAGGCATAAAGCCAAAGCTACACAGGAATGGTTTAAAAACAACAAAGTTAATGTCCTGGAGTGGCCAAGTCAGAGTCCAGACCTCAATCCAATTGAGAATTTGTGGCTGGACTTGCAAAGGGCTGTTCACTCACGATCCCCAAGCAATGTGACAGAACTTGAGCAATTTTATAAAGAAGAATAGGGAAAAATTGCAGTGTCCAGGTGTGCAAAGCTGATAGAGATCTATCCACGCAGACTGAAGGTGTAATTGCTGCCAAAGGTGCATCTACTAAATACATGAAGGGGATGAATACTTGTGCAGTCAATTATTTTGTGTTTTGAATGTGTAATTAATTTAGATGGCTTTGTTGAGATCTGCATTACTTTTGAAATGAAAGGGTCTTTTTCTGTTGTTTGGTGTCAAAAAAAAAGCCTAATTAAATCCCTCAGATTCAATGTTGTAAAACAATAAAACAGGAAAACCTCTAAGGGAGACGTGGATACTTTTTATAGGCACTGTATGCCTGTCACAGTCTTGTAAATTTCTATCAGATTTCCCCATGGCCTCCAGTGCTGCAGTGAAAACAGCCCAAGTTTATCCAGCCTCTTAAGATAGCACATGCCCTGTAAACCAGGCAGCACCCTGTTAACCCTCTTCTGCAGCCTCTCCAAAGCCTCAACATCCTCCCTAGAGGGGGGTGGGGTAATAAGAACTGTACAGGGGATGTGGCCTAACCAGAGTACTATAAAGTTACAACATAACCTCTTGACTTTTGAGCTCAGTGCCTTCACAAATGAAAGCAAGCTTTCTATACACCTTTTTAACCACCTTATCAACCTGCATAGCCACTTTCAAAGAGCTATGAACTTGGATCCCAAAATCGCTCTGTTCAGTAACTAATACTGTGCTGTCTAGTTGCATTTATCCTCCCAAGGTGCAACACCTCACATTTTTCTGGGTTAAACTCCATCTGCCACTTCTCTGACCATATCTGCAATTGATCTACATTACACTGTACTCTTTGCCAGTCTTTTACATAATCCACAACTTCACCGATCTTGGTATCATCCGCAAAACTTGCTAACCCATCCATCAACATTTTCATCCGGGTCATTAATACACGTCACAAGCAGCTGAGGTCCCTGCAGGACATCCACTAATTTCAGACCTCCAGCTCGAATAAATCCCTTCAACCACAGCCCCCTGTCTTCTCTGTACAAGCCAGTGCTGAATCCAAACAGCCAAGACCCCATGCAGCTTAATCTTTTGGATTAGCCTCCCATGAGGGACTTTGACAAACACCTTATTAAAATCGACTTGGACACCATCCACATCAATCTTTCTCGTCACCTTGTCAAAAAACTGGTAAGGCATGACTGACCACTCAGAAAGCCGTGCTGGCTCTCCCTAATTAGGCCATGGCTTTCCAAATGCTGATATATCCTAACCCTAAGAATTTCCTCCAGAAATTTCCCCAACAGCTGAAGTGAGACTCACTGATCTATAGTTCCCAGGATTTTCCCTTGTTCCCTTCTTAAACAGAGGCACAACATTAGCCACTCGCTGGTCCTCCAGGACCTGCCTGTGGCTGGAGAGCACATGAAGATGCAGGTCAATGGGCTCAGCAACCTCTTCTCTCGCCTCCTTCAATAACCTAGTGTAATCCCATCATGCTCATTAGGAGGCCCAAAACCACCTCCTCCTCGGCCTCGAAATGGCCTAACTTATTTATGCACTCAGTACTGATCTCCTGGTCCTGCATCCTTTTCCTTGGTAAATACTAATACAAAGTTCTCATTAGGTATCCCACTCACATCCTATGCACCCAAACCAATGTTCTCGCTTCTCTCTCTCTCTCCTTCCCCACCCCCCCCCCCCCCCCCATCCTTGAGTGGTCTCACCCTTTCCCTTTCCCTAGTTATCCCCTTGCTCTTAATGTATGTATTGAACGCCTTGGGATTGGGATTCACTTTCCTCCTGCTTGCCAAGGACTTTTCATGGCCCCTCCTGGCTTTCCTAACTCCCTTTAATTCTTTTTAAGCTTCTTTATACGCGTATGCTTCCTTTGATCCTTCCTTCCAAAGCTCTAATACTTTTCCTTTTTCTTCCGGACTAAACGCATCTCCGGACATTCAAGGTTCTCTTATCATTCCATCCCCGTCCGTCCTTCTAGCACACCACAAGACCACAGCCAAAACACAATGACTGCAGTTGCTGGAAATTTTAAATCTGAGTACTGCAAGTACTCAGTGGGTCAGCCAGTATCAATGTCTTCCATGACTGTTCAGGCTTGACCAATGTCGGGAACATTTGGTAGCTGGCACGCAGCAGCTTTCCTGGAATCTTTCAACGGTTCATGTACTGGCATCTCCCTGGCCTCAGTCAGCCTGGTAGCACGTTCTTCTTGACCCATGACTTCCGAGGAGAAGAATTTACCCAGCCACAAAATGGGCGTGCATGTTAGATTTTTGGAGGGTGCAAGCAATTAGGATCAGCTTTGGGTCATTGTAACAGACGTGTCGTGAAATTTGTTGTTTTGTGACAGTGGGGTAAATTTTTAAAAATATTACACATTTCAATAAGGATATAAAAAATTTATAGCGTTAAAAAAAAAAGGAGCAAAATAGTGAGGTAGTGTTCACAGAAATACAAGATATTAAGAGGAATAGATAGAGTGGACAGCCAGCGCCTCTTCCCCAGGGCACCACTGCTCAATACAAGAGGGCATGGCTTTAAGGTAAAGGGTGGAAAGTTCAAGGGGGATATTAGAGGAAGGGTTTTTACTCAGGGAGTGGTTGGTGCGTGGAATGCACTGCCTGAGTCAGTGGTGGAGGCAGATACACTAGTGAAATTTAAGGACTACTAGACAGGTATATGGAGGAATTTAAGGTGGAGCGTTATATGGGGGCAGGGTTTAAGGGTCAGCTCAACATTGTGGGCCGAAGGGCCTGTACTGTGCTGTATTGTTCTGTGTTATAAATCTGATGGTGGAGGGAAAGAAGCCATACCTAAATAGTTGAGTGCGTGTCTTCAGGCTCCTGTACTTCCATGAAGCTTGAATTGAACGTAGAAGTGGAGCTAGGTTTACCTGACAAATTGCTGGGATGACAGGACTGCCGTACCAGGAGAGATTAGTTAGACAAGGTTTGTGTTCCCTAAAATTTAGAAGAATGAGAGAGGACCTTGTTCAGAGGTATAAAATTCTATAGAGCTAGGCAGACCAAATGAGGGTAGGATATTTCTCCTATCTCAGGGTGTACAGATTGAGAGTCACGATCTTGGCTTAAAGGACGAGAGAGACTAAACTGAGATGGAAATTTCTTCACCCACTCATTGGTGAACTTTACTACCTCAGAGGCTGTAGAGTCATCAAGTCAAAACACCACAGCACAGAAACAGTCCTTGAACCCATCTAGTCCATGGCGAACCATTAATCTACCAAGTCTCATTGACCTGCACCCAGACCATAACCTTCCCATCTATGTACCGCTCCAAATTTTTCTTAAATGTTGAAATTGAACCTGCACCTATCACTTGCAGCTTGCTCCAGTCTCTGACAACTGAGTGAAGATGTTGCACTTAAACATTTCATCTTTCATCCTCAACCCATGACCTCTGTAGTCCCACTCAACCTCAGAGGAAAGTGCAAACACGAGGAAATCTGCAGATGCTGGAAATTCAAACAACACACACACAAAATGCTGGTGGAACGCAGCAGGCCAGGCAGCATCTATAGGGAGAAGCACTGTCGACGTTTCAGGCCGAGACCCTTCGTCAGGACTAACCGAAAGGAAAGATACTAAGAGATTTGAAAGTAGTGGGGGGAGGGGGAAATGAGAAATGATAGGAGAAGACCGGGAGGGGGTGGGATGAAGCTAAGAGCTGGAAAGGTGATTGACGAAAGTGATACAGAGCTGGAGAAGGGAAAGGATCATGGGATGGGAGGCCTCGGGAGAAAGAAAGGGGAAGCACCAGAAGGAGATGGAGAACAGGCAAACAACTAAATATGTCAGGGACGGGGTAAGAAGGGGAGGAGGGGCATTAACGGAAGTTAGAGAAATCAATGTTCATGCCATCAGGTTGGAGGCTACCCAGCCGGTATATAAGGTGTTGTTCCTCCAACCTGAGTTTGGATTCATCTTGACAGTAGAGGAGGCCATGGATAGACATATCAGAATGGGAATGGGACGAGGAATTAAAATGTGTGTCCACTGGGAGATCCTGCTTTCTCTGGCGGACAGAGCGTAGGTGTTCAGCGAAACGGTCTCCCAGTCTGCGTTGGGTCTCACCAATATATAAAAGGCCACACCAGGAGCACCGGACGCAGTGTACCACACCAGCCGACTCACAGGTGAAGTGTCGCCTCACCTGGAAGGACTGTCTGGGGCCCTGAATGGTGGTGAGGGAGGAAGTGTAAGGGCAGGTGTAGCACTTGTTCCGTTTACAAGGATAAGTGCCAGGAGGGAGGTCGGTGGGAAGGGATGGGGGCAGACGAGTGGACAAGGGAGTCACGTAGGGAGCGATCCCTGCTGAAAGCAGAAAGGTGGGGGAGGAGGGAAAGATGTGCTTGGTACATCTGTCCGATACGCCCCCAATCTTGGTGGCATCCACAAATTTGCTGATCCGGTTTACCACATTATCATCCAGATCATTGATATAGATGATAAGCAACAATGGATCCAGCACCAATCCCTGTGGCACTCCTCTAGTCACAGGCTTGGAGTCAGAGAGGCAGCTATCTACTACCTCTCTGGTTTCTCCTGCAAAGTTAATATCTAATCCAATTTACTACCTCATCTTGAATGTCAAGCAACTAAACCTTCTTGAACAGCCTCCCTTGTCTCAGGCCTAGTAATTGTACCCACCTCTACCACTTTCCACATCCCCACCACCTTCTGCGCAGACAATGTTGTCCCACATGTCCCCTTTAACTCTTTCTCTATTCACCTTAAATCTATGCCCTGTAGATTTAGACTCCCCTGCGCTTGCAAAGGTCTGTGTCCATCGCACTGCATGTCCTCTTTAATTTCACCCTGCATCTTCCTAGCCTATGCAGTCTCGCCTTGTACCTCAGGCCTTTCAATCCCATAATAATCATGGTGAATCTCCTCTCCAGTGCAATCATACTCCCCCTTCTAGGGTGGCCCCCACAACTAATATTTTTAGAAGTCCTTCCAAGACTTCCACAGGTGTCCCATTGGCCATTTTCATCATCTACCTGTTTTTGCCTCCTTTGAGGGATCTCCATACAGGTAAAAAAAAAACACAATAATAAGAAAACGCAATAAATATAAATACATAAGATAGTTTATATACATAGATTGTCTCTCCATAAAGAGATACTAGGCACAGGAGTGTCTGTACAGAAGGTGACTGACAGTGGTGGTTGGAGGTACGGGGGGGAGGGTTAGTGGATTGAGGGGTTGATCAGTCTTACCGTTTGGGGAAAGTAACTGGTTTTGAGTCTGCTGGTCTTGGCGTGGATGCTGTGTAGCCGATGGAATTGGAACAAACGGTCCATGGGCAGGTGCCTTCTCCAGCACCTTTCTGAATATAGGTTTCCCCCGCTGTCCGAAGGTAGGGCATTCCTATGAGACCGTTCGTAAGCCGAAATGTCGTAAAGCGAAGAAGGAATTACCTTTATTTTATATGGAAAAAATTTTTGAGCGTTCCCAGACACAAAAAATAAACTGCCAAATCACATATAATAAAAGCAGGACTGATATGATAAATATACAGTCTATATAAAGTAGAAATATTTTATGTACGATGTAGTTTCACTTATCAAAATCAGGAACACAGTGAGCTGAAATCGATTTGGAGAAAAAAATTGGCGCATACACGCATGCGTACACAACTGCCCGCACAAGGTTTCACAGTCATGGTAGTCGTTCTTGGGGTAAACACATATAAAGAGGGCGTCTTTTTTTTCAGAAAAGCGAAAATTCTCTTTGGTTTGCGAAATCAGGTATGAATGTAGGTCTTTCAGAACAGCGAGCTGTCGTAAAGCGAACGTTTGAAAAACGGGGGCCACCGGTGCACATCCTTGATGGTGGGTAGGCTGGTGCTGGTAATACGTGGGCCAGTTTTGAACTTCCCGTCCAGTTTTTAACCGCAGTTCAATTTCCTGTCGAAAGGCGTGCTGGGGGCAGCCTGCCAGTGTCGCCACACAACATAGCATGTCCCACAATGTTTGACAGAACACAACAAGCAGCAACGCAGATCAAATCCACTCAGCTGTGTGCTCGGGGCAACTTCCAGTGGCTAATTAACTGGTCACCCTGCACCTTTTTATGATGTGGGAAGAAGCTGGAGCACTTGGCCCTGTTTGAAGTTCATCCACGTGAAAGTTAACGCCATTTCTAAATGCCGTACTATATTTTGTCAGATTCAGCAATTCTGACTTGGCCGTATCCACAAAAGTGTGACTATTATGATCAGAATGATGATGATGAAGAAGATTACGAAGATGATGACTATACCAGAAAGGATGATGATGGCAAAGTTAAGGATCCAGAGGATACCGTAGGTCAGTTGGAACATGGAGTCTCTCCCAGAAGGGAAACCCCCTTCCAGGGTTATGTCTATTATGCCTGGATATGTGTTTAGTTTGCATTGCTTCTGAGGTGCACATTCAAAGCTGCTGTTTTGTTTTCCCAAAGATTCTTCCCTTCATTGAAGCTGGCGAGCCATTCCTGCCAAAGTTGCCCTTTGGAACAAAACTTGCCTTTCATTATTATTTGTAACAAATTCCAGACTCGCATTTTTTTAATTTGCCCCTTTTAACCTCAGTTTTGTTCCTAAAGACTCCGAATTTCTGAAATGCCAGTGCAGCCACACACAAAATGCTGGGAGAAACTCTGAGCTGAGACCTAACGAAGGGGCCAAAATGTCGGCCGTCTGTTCGCTTCCGTGGATGCTGCCTGGCTGCTGCTGAGTTCCTCCGGCGTTTTGTGTGTTACTCTGGATTTCTAGCGGCTGCAGAACCTCGTGTTTAAAAGTTGCTTTGTATTTGCCTGGATCTGAAGAGGCAGCCAGTGGGGTTGAGCCCGTGTTGAAGACTTCTCTTTGGCCAATCCCACTGGTATCTGTGCCACACGGCTGGCCATGCAATTTATACCATTCTCCCCTGGCATCCATGCAATGCCTGCTGATGCCCATGTGATGTAACCTTTGGGATGATGGATTTGGGGCCAATGAAATACCATAATGAGCACCATTGCATTGACCTTCCCAATGCCACCAACTCCTGTTTCACCCTTCATTGCTTTTGTCGTGAGTTGTGCTGAGAAGTGGCCTTCAATGTACTGCCTCTTGTTGCCTGGATACTAACCTGCAGATGAGCTCGCTGCCTTGCCCAGACCTGTTCATGCGCAGTTGCTTCCGGCGAAATCTCTTCACACCTTCACTGCAGACTGGCGGTTCTCTGAGAACGCCACTTTGTTAGTACAGGCGCGAGTGTTCTGCCACATCCCAAGTAGCCCCTTTAAATATAAAGTTTTAAAAATACTTCGATTCTGCGCATGATTGCCTCTGTAAACGGTGCTGAGTGCTAGGTAGCAGTGAGGTAGAAGAGCAGGTGCAGTTGGCAAAGGCAGCACAGAATCACTGCTTACGCACACATTGTACACGTAGGTTGATCAGTGGCAGGTGAAAATGTATTACAGTGAAGTAAAGGGGTCTGCAGAGGCAGCTCTATGTCTTATGGCCTAAAATAACACTTCATACCCACAGGGAAAGCTGGGTGTAAGTTTTCATTAATAGAAAGGGAAAGAAAACCTCTTGATGCCAGATCTCGACCCATGTCTCCTAACTCTCTGCCTCCGCAAGTCTGCCCAACCCACTGCACTCCCCTGGCATTTTGTTATTTTGCTTAGCATCTAACGTACCTAAACCATTCAGAATAGCAGCGTAGGTTCACGAGGTTAATTTCCTGGGATGGCAGGACTGTCATATGTTGAAAGATTGGAGTTACTGGGCTGGTATACACTCGAATTTAGAAGGATGAGAGGGGATCTGATTGAAACATTATTAAGGGGTTGGATACGCTAGAGGCAGGAAACATGTTCCCGCTGATGGGTGAGTCCAGAACCAGAGGCCACAGTTTAAGAATAAGGGGTAGGCCATTTAGAAAGGAGTTGAGGAAAAACTTTTTCACCCAGAGAGTTGTGGATCTATGGAATGCTCTGCCTCAGAAGGCAGTGGTGGCCAATTCTCTGGATGCTTTCAAGAGAGAGTTAGATAGAGCTCTTAAAGATAGCGGAGTCAAGGGATATGGGGAGAAGGCAGGAATGGGGCACTGATTGTGGATGATCAGACGTGATCACAGTGAATGGTGGTGCTGGCTCGAAGGGCTGAATGGCCTACTCCTGCACCTATTGTCTAATAGCGGTCAACAAATTCTGCCCTCTGATGGAGTTTGCCAACTCCACATCCTCACCACCAGGAAAAACTGCTTTGCTCTTTTGCTTCTACAGGCCCAGGTGCTGCCGTTGTAGCTTGCTCCACAGCCCTATATCGCACCATTGACTAATATTGCTGTTCATGTCATAGCACAGGCACCCCTCATCCATGACCTTGTTCAGACACATCAAAAAAAGTTCCTTCAAAGACGTTTCTATTCCTTATTCTCCTTTCCTGCCCAAGCTTGCTACGATGGCATGCACATCAATTTCTCTAACTTCCAGTAATCTTTCCCCCCTCCTTTTCGCTCTTCAATTCTCCACTCTAGCTCCCCACTCGCCTCTCCTCTTCCCCTAACCTGCCTATCACTTCCTCCTGATGCCCCTCCTCCTTCCCTTTCTCCCATGCTCTACTCTTCTCTCCTATCAGATTCCACTTTCTTCAGCCCTTTACTCTTTCCACCAATCATCTCTCAGCTTCTTACTTCATCCCTCCTTCTCTGCCCACCTGGTTTAATCTATCACCTAGTTGATCCACTACCCCACCACCACCTTATTCTGGCTTTTTGCCCCTTTTCTCCCAGTCCTGATGAAACTTCGACTATTTATTTATTTCCACAGATGCTGCTGACCCGAGTTCCTTCAGCATTTTGCACTAGTTGCTCTGGATTTCCAAGATCTGCAGAATCTCATGTAACCGGGCTTGCTATCCTCTCGGAACAGTCTGATCTGTGCCTCTGCCACATTTTTCCCACACAATAGCTGTGCCTGGAGCCACAAAGAGTATATTCTTCAGAATTCTATTCTAAACCCCCCCCCCCCCCCCCCCCATATCTCCCATTTTATTTAGCGATACAGCGTGGAATAGGCCCTTACAGCATGAGTCACACCACCCAGGACACACCTACTTCAAAGGATTCAGTGTACACTTGTGAACAAAGTATGTATACATTACGCAACCTTGAGATTCACCCCCTTACAGGCAGCCACGAAAGAAACCTGAAAGAACCCAGTTTAAGAAAAAAAAGACGTACACTTAACCTTGACCTAATCACAGGACAATTTACAATGACTAACTACCCTACTAACCCATAGGTACAGTGTCAAAAATTCACCCTCCTCCCCCCCCCCCCCCCCCCAGAAGTTTTCATGTTTTAATATTCTACAACATTGAATCACTGGATTTAATTGGGCTTTTTGACACTGCTTTCGTGCCAAAGTGAAAGCAGATCTCTACAAAGTGATCTGAATTAATTATGAATATAAAACACAAAATAATTGATTGCATAAGTATTCACCACTTTCAAGGCAGTATTTAGGAAACTCACCTTTGGCAGGAATTACAACCTTGCGTCTCTGTGGATCGGTCTCTTATCAGCTTTACACATCTAGACACAGCAATTTTTCCCTACAAAACTGCTCAAGCTCCGTCAGATTGCATGGGGATCGTAAGAGAACAGATCCCTTTTCAAGTCCAGCCACAAATTCTCAATTGGACTGAGGTCTGGACTCTGACTTGGCCACTCCAGGACATCAACTTTGTTATTTTTAAGCCATTCCTGTGTTACTTTGGCTTTATGCTTGGGGTCATTGGTTTTCCAGCAAGACAATCTTCTACCAAGTCGCAGTTCTCTTGCAGACTGCATCAGGTTTTCCTCCAGGATTTCCCTGTATTTTGCTGCATTCATTTTACCCTCTATCTTCACAAGCCTTCCGGGGCCTGCTGCAGTGAAGCATCCCCACAGCATGATGCAGCCACCACCTTGCTTCACGGTAGGGATGGTATGTTTTTGATGTGCGGTGTTTGGCCTATGCCAAGCATAGCATTTAGTCCGTTGGCCAAAAAGCTCAATTTTGGTTTCATCAGACCATAGAAACTAGCTGATTTCAGTGTCTACCACATGCCTTCTGGCAAACTCTAACTAAGATTTCATGTGAGTTTTTTTCAACAGTGGCTTTCTCTTTGCCACTCTCCATAAAGCTGCGACTGGTGAAGCACCCGGGCAACAGTTGTTGTATGTGCGGTCTCTCCCATCTCAGCCACTGAAGCTTGTAACTCCTCCAGAGTCGTCATAGGTCTCTTGGTGGCCTCCCTCACTAGCCCCTTCTTGACTAGTCACTCAGTTTTTGAGGACAGCCTGCTCTAGGCAGATTTACAGCTGTGCCGTATTCTTTCCATTTCTTGATGATTGAATTAACTGTACTCCCAAGATATTCAGTGACTTGGAAATTTTCTTGTATCTGTCTCCTAACTAGTGCTTTTCAGTAACCCTTTCACAGATTTGCCCAGAGAGTTCTTTTGTCTTCATGGTGTAGATTTTGCTAGGATACTGACTTACCAGTGGTTGGACAGGTGTATTTTTACTACAGTCAATTGGAACACCTTGACTGCACACAGGTGATCTTCATTTAATTAATTGTGACTTCTAACTCCAATTGGATTTAGTGATGATTTGGGATGTCATATTAAAAATGAATGAATACTTATGCAATCAATTATTTTGTGATTTATATTTGTAACAGATCACTTTTTACAGATCTGTTTTCACTTTGACACGGGGGAGTCTTTTTCTGTTGAATGCCAAATTAAATCCACTGTGATTCAACATTGCAAAAAAAAATCATGAAAACTTCTGGGGGTGGGGTGAATACTTTTTTTTATACGCACTGTATTTGGACTGTGGGAGGAAATGGGAACACACAGAGGAAACCCACATGCAAACGGGAAGCTCGTACAAACTTTCTGACAGAGAACACTGGAATTGACCTCCGATCTCCGCCTGAACTGTAATAGCCTCCCGCTAACCGTTACGGTACCGTGACACCCACACATATATCATCAGATTTTTATCATTTATTCATTTTTGAGGATGTTACTGCCACCACTGGCACTTGGAAATGGTTGTAAAGCTGTGCTGACTTTCTTCGGTCCTGTGAAACTTTGAAACCCATTGTGCAATGTTATTCTGGACATCCCACCAACTCTGGGTGACTGGTTGGAGGGAAAAATTGGATAATCTGATGATTTATGTAGTTTACTAGCAACAAATTGCACCTGCGTAACACCTTAATGCACACAATATTTCAAGAGAACTCTCAGAAGCGTAACTTAATCTGAATAGCTTTGTGCTTTTATAGAAAACTTCATTGGAAAATGGTTAATTCACGACACTGTGATTTCAACTTTGATTAGGAATCGAAGTTTTTTTTGATTAGGCCTTTGAGTATGTTTCATGTGGAAAGGATGAAATGGCTGTTGTTCCTGTGTGACTGTTGCCTGACGTTCTTCCTTTGTTCTAGCTGCTGCAGCTGCGATTTCAACAGTGGTCATAGTCCTCTTGCTCATTTTCATATTTGTCGGTATTTACCTATGCAAAAGTAAAAAGAAGCTTGTACTACCCAAGTCTTTGGTAAGTTATGTTTTATTGGTAAGACTGATACAATGGTGTAAGATATGAGTGTACAAAAACCTGAGACAGCTGGACTGGGGTACGATATGAGGAATTCAGCTATTCTGTTAACCGGTAAACTATAAGCCGACCATATAGGAGCAGAACTGGGCATCTCGGCCCATTGAGTCTGCTCCGTCGTGGCTGATTTATTATCCTTCAGAACCCCATTCTCTTGCCTTCTCCCCATATCCTTAGAAACCCGGACTAATCAAGAATCTATCAGCCTCTGCTTTAAATATACCCAATGATCAGGTCGTCTGTTGCAATGAATTGCACAGATTCACCACCCTCTGGCTAAATAAATTCCTCCTTGTTCTTGCCCTCTATTCTGAGGCTCTTCGCTCTGGCCTGAGACCTTCAGAAACATCCCCTCTATCTAGGCCTTGCAATGTTTGATAAGTTGAGTGAGATCTTCCACACTTAGCAAGTACAGGCCCAGAGCCATCAAATGCTCGTCACATGTTAATCCTCTCATTCCTGTAATCATTCCCATGTACCCTCTCTGGACAGTCTCTAATGCCAGCACATCCTCCCTTGGAGAAGGGGTCCAAAGCTGCTCGCAGTACTCGCAATAGTGTGGTCTGAACAAAATGTGCAGCCAGTGGTGTGTAACGTTGCATGTGTTTGTACCTTGCATATTTTGATTGCCCAGAGAGAGACTAGTGCAGAGCAGGCTGTGCACCTTTGTAAAATGGGGAAGAATTAAATCTGTAAGCTCAAAGGGAACAAAGGCTTGAGGTAGCTGATCATCACGGTGATGGGTGATTGGCTACCGCAGAGATAAGATCAGGAAAAATAGCTGGTGATGAATAAAGGCAGACATGATATGGAGCTCTAAATTTATAAGAGCGAGGTAGAAATCAGGAAAAAGGATGTCTTAATGAAGAAAAGAAAAATAATTTTTAAACGCATTTCAGGATTTAAGATTGCTTAATGTCCTTTCCTGCACCCAAGTGCAAGGAGAACGAAATATTTTTTTCCCTCTAGATCTGATGCAGCAAAAAGGCACATAGGATAGGTAGGATATTGACTGCATGTCCATAGTGACACTAGCCTGTATATAAGGTGACTGACATGAAATAATAAATTAGTGGTGGAGTTATTGGGTGGAGGTGTGGGTCAGCCTTACTGCTTGGGGAAAATAACTGTTTTTGAGTCTGAATACCTTTCAGAAGTGCTGTATGAGGTTAAAATTTGTGCACGGTGATACACAACTCAGGAAAAAGCGGCTCTTCTGTATTGTATTCCTGAGATTTTTATGTACAAGAGTTTAATGAAATACAAACATGAGAACATTTAAATAGAAGAGATTATGTGATGTTTAAATTTAACTTGAGGTTTATTATCTAACTTCTAGGTGCAGGTCATTGTGAGTGATCGGCAGTACAATGTGATGAACTCCAAACACGAGGAGAGCAGCGTGTGTGTAGTTGTAAAGCCAGAGGAGGTGACCAGCGTACCTGATGACTCACATGACTTTCAGGTTCAAGAAGAAACCCTCATCTCCTCAGACACTCTGGACCATAGTACAGCTCTTATCGATGGAGGGAGCAGTCAACATGTAAATACTGACTTGAGTGATCCTTATGCCGCAAAAATAAATATAGGTATCATAGATCAAAACTCCGACAGCACGGACCATATTGATCAAGAAGCTGGCAATAATCAAGGGAGCAGCCATGACTTGTGTAAGACACATTGTGACAGCATTAAGCTGAGTTGCACTGCTGATAACTGGGGCTATGATAAACCTCATGTACCACTTGATATGCTCTAAGTAACAGTGCAAAGACTGAGTTAGTACAACCGCACAGCATCATACTCTTCAGTGGAATGGACTAGAAACTGACCCCAGTGCTGAGGATGCTTTCATGAGAGGCCACAGTCCAGCTCCCACAGTTCCATTATCCAAAATGTGCCATTCTTGAGAGGATGCTTGGATCACATCTTTGCAGGTTCTGGTGACGCAACCAGGGGAGAGATGTAGGTTAAAACCGGCATGCTTATGTGGTTTGCAAGTACTTGACTGCTCCGTTGTGTGACTGAGGGTAAATTTGTGTCTGGAGAATATATGGAACAGGGAGCGTTTTTGATTCGGGGGAGCTGATTTTTCTTCCAAGTTAAATGGTTTGTGTATTCAAGCACTGCTCAGGAGAACTGAACTTGTAATTCAGACCAGCACTTTACTACAGTACTGAGGGAGAACTGCACTGTCACCAGTGTTGGCTCAAAAAAAAGTTAGTGTAGAGTTGTATTGGCAGGAACTGTAAACAATTATATCAAAAGACAGCACAAGCAATAGATCTAATTTTCCTTTCTCTAAAGCCAATAATAAAAAAAATGTAACATACAGAATTCTGTCTGTTATTACAGCCTGAGAGATTTATATCCCATTCAACCTAAACCTTAACTATTGATTGTCAATATTGATTACGGTTAATTGGGACCAGCACATTTTGGCCTAATTAGGTGGCTGCTCCAATTAGTTGAAATTTCATGGAAATATGGAAATAGTTAAATGGAATAAAAATGACAAACTATTTTTTACTGAGCAACAAATTATATATTTAAATGAAATACAGAACAAATTCAAACACTACCAATACTACTGCAGTAGTATAAAACTGTCCATTGGTTCCTCATAATTATCAACGGAAGAATCCATACAGTGCATTCTGCTGTGTTCTTTTGATTGTAAGCGACCAAAATTAGCCAGATGGGTATTGCAGATAATGGACCACCTTCATACAATACTTTCAATTATGTGTATCCTCCAAATTTTAATTTACCTTATAACGTTCAAGATGATTGTGTTCCTGTGCTGTACTGTTCTCTGATTGTCGATAACTTTAAATGTTTTTGTAGCTCATAACTGGAAGTAGTGAAATGTTTCATTTTCACTGCTACTCGTTTCTCACGTCTCAAGCCTGAATGTTTGAAACCACAGTGACCGAAACAGTTTTGAATTGACTTGCTGTTTAATTCTCACCAACTATTGGTGATATAAATAACTGCTTTTTTGGACACAAACACACGCAGCTAATAGTATTTTAAAAGCTGTTTGCTCTAAGCTCAGTGTAGTGTCTAACGGCCACACAAGTGCACCTGACCAACACTAGTTAGAAAGTATCCAGTAACCGACCCCTGTCCCGATTAAGCGGCACAATGTCCCAAATAAACTAAGAGAATCTCAGTTATTTTCCTGACTAGTTCTTGTTCTTTAAGGGTTGTCCAAATAAGCGGGTGTTCCAATTAACTGATGGTCCAATTAACCAGAACTATTGCGTATATACAAAAAAAATCGCAGGGTATTATTCAAATCCGAGGAGGAGAGTTGTGCTGTGTCACATTTATCCTTCAAGTAATACAGTTAAAAACATTTTATCTAATCACAATTTTATTGAAATCTAAGGCAGGTAATTGCTAACTACTTTTCACTCTGAAAACGTCTGCGCTTCAGAAACACTCCATTGGTTGTGAAATGGTATATTCTTTAATTTAGCAACACTGCACAATGCAGGCCATTCTAGTCTTTCAAGCCTGTACCGCCCAAACACAAGCAAGTGACTAATTGACTGACTAACCCACAAGTCTTTCAGATGTGGGAAGAAACTGGAGAAAACCCATGCATTCACAGGGAGAATGTACAAACTCCTTACAGCGACGGGAATTACACTCCCATGCCACCCTTTCTGTAAAATATATTTAAACTGCATTCCTTAAGTTTTGTGTGTGTGTGGTTATTTTTATCTCCAAACATCGCAATTGGGTTCCCTTTCAACAACCTCTTTGAAATGAAGTTAACATTTCACTCCAAGTTTCCAGCTGTGTAAAAAAAAAATAATAATAATCCATTGTTGGTTCAGCCAGAAGTGCTTTTTCTTCCTGCAAATCTTTTCTGTAAATTCCTCGTGAAAGGTTTGATTTATGTTTTAGACAGTGAAGGACTCATTAATGTTATAAACAGTTATGTTTCTATTCTGTTACTGCATAACAAGTCTCCAGCTAGAGAATGGAAAGTGCTGGCCACAGGTGAGATCCCAGACTCCGGGGAATAGCCAGTGTTGTTCCATTGTTCAAGAAGGGCAACCAGGACAATCCAGGGAGTTTCATAGCAAAGGACATTTGAGGAGATGATTCTTAAGGAAAGGATTAATTTGAATTTTGGGAAAGCAGAGAGTTACTACGCTTTGCAAAGGGGAATTTCTAGCTCACAAGTCTGATTGATTTCTTTTGAGGAGATGACAAAAATGATTGCGGGTAGAGCAACAGATGACAAGGCATTTGACAAGGTCCCTTATTGGAGGCTAATCCGTAAGATTGAGTCAGATGGTATGCAGTGAGTTGGGAGGTTCGGTACAGAATTGGCTTCATCATAGAAGATGGGTAGTGGTAAAGAAGTGTTGCATTTTGAACTGGAGGTCTTTGACCACCAGGCTTTCACAAGGATCACTGCAGTGGCCTCTTGTTTGTAATGTATATTAATGAATTGGATGAAAATATGAATAGTTTGATTAATAAGTTTCTAGATGACCTGAAAATAGGAATAGAGCTGTTGGAAAGTTGGGCAGAGAAATGGCGGATGGTGTTTAATCCTGACGAGGGTTTGGTGATACATCTTAGAAGGTCAAATGAAGGAGGAAAATACCTAGTGGATAGCAGGACCCTGAGAAGCATTAATGTACAAAGAGATCTTGAGGTGCAAGCCTAGCGCTCTCTGAAAATGGCAACACAAGTGGGTGGGATGGTAAAGAAAGCACTTGTCTTCATCAGTCAGGACATGTTGTATAAAAGCTGGTAAAGCTTCATAATGCTGCAGCTGTATGATAGATTGGATGAGGTTTCCATCAGTCGGGGTCAACCATGGGACATTGCATCCTAACTGTAGATATGCAAGCCTGGGCAGTACAATATGGACAGCAATATGAAGTCCATGTAGCAAGCTCCCCCTCTCAATGCATCTTGACGAACCCAAAGGAATGGCAGAGACTGATGCAGTTTGGTACCAGCAATGTCGCAGGAGTTGATGGTCAGTGCTGAACTCAAGACTACCGTAAGGACTCCTAATGTAGATGGACAATATTTGGAGTGCAATCTGGAGAGCATAGTACATGGAGGATTTGGAGAGGGGACTGACAGGGTTCACCAGAATCCTACCTGGATTGAAGAGTGTTGAGCAGACTTGGATTGTTTTTTCTGGAGGGTTGGCAGCTGAGAGGCAATCTGACAGTACAGGCCCTTCAGTCCACTTTGCTGTGCTGACCCTGTAATCAACTCCAAGCTCAATCCAAAACTCCCTCCATTTTTCTTTCATCCACGTGCCTATCTAAGAGTCTCTTTAATGCCCCTAATGTACCCGCTGCTACCATCACCCCGGCAGTGTGTTTCATGCACCCACCACTCTATATAATTAAATATCTACCTCTGACAGCCCCCCATACTTCCCAACAAACAACTAAAGGTTACAACCTCTCAAATTAATAATTTTCTCCCTGGGGACTATCCATTATATCTATGCTTCTTATTACCTTGTATCCCTCTGTAAAGTCACCTTTCAATCTTGTAGAAGTCCCAGAACAGAAGTGTGTAAAATTCTGGGAGGCAAAGGTAGGACAAAGAGAATCATTTATCCAGGCTAGAAATGTAAAATAACAGAGGGTATAAGTTTAAGGGGGGGGGGGGGGGAGTTTGAAGGAGATGTGTGAAGTAGTAAAAGCTCTGTTGGGGGAGTACGTAATCGTAGATATGGCAACAACATTTAGACAGACTGTTAAAGGGGCAGGCCAGGTAATGGGACTACTGCTGCAGGTAAATGGGATCTGTTAGATCAGGTCACTGGCACAGATGCGAGTCAAAAGGACTGTTGCTATGCAGGAGAGTGATTTCATTCTACAAGCATACAATGGTGACAGCCACTCCCTCTTCAAAGCAGCAGAATGTTTCATATACTGTTAGCGGTATTTATTGAAATAAAATGCAAAATTCGCCCTTCCTCTGCCTATTGACAACTAGTATCATAAAGGTAGAAAATCAACAGCTGAGACAGAAAAAGGGGAAACGAGCAAGGTGTGAGTGAAGGGTAAAAGACACTGAGGGAGAGCATTTCATATTAGCCATCAATGACTGAATAAGCTGCTGTTTGAGTAATCAACAGGAAACAGTGTGCGCACTCCAAAAGACTTGGAGATTTGAAATGGGTTGCTCATTTTGATAACTTGATGGGCAGGAGGTGATTAATCAGCCCTCTGAGTCTCTTCTCCTGGTGTTCTCTCAGAATCAAATGTCCTGTTCTCCAAATATCTCTTGAAGTCTTTGGTGTTGGGATGTCTATCTCAGACATATTCAGCAAAGTGCCTTCCATGGAGTTTTGTGGCTCTCTGGGTGATGCAATTTCTCCTTATCTTGATCTTAAATCAATCTCTTGTGCTATGCCAAAAGTCAGAGTCAAGTTCATTGTCATCTGCACAAGCATAATGGAAAAAAAATTGTTCGGAGCAGCATCACGGATGCAAAGCATCAGATAAGCAGCCTTCACAAGTAAAATATGAATTCTACACGAACTTACAAGAAATATAACACACACAGCGAAAACAAGCCAAGTTTACTGTGGTGCAGAGTGGTCATAGCATTGCCATGATGAGGGTTGTACTGGTTGGTTCAGGAACTGAATGGTTGAAGGGAAGTAGCTGTTCCTGATCCTGGTGGTGTGAGACTTAAGGCCTCTCTACCTCCCGTAATAAATACAAACCCTCAGTCAACCCCACAGTTAGTCCCATGTTATCCACTCGCTCTCTGGCAGTGGATGCCCTGGATAAAGAGACCAAGATTGCACAAAATAAACTCAAGATTGTTTAAAGTCATTTCCAGTACACAAGTAAGGGAGAACAAAGTAATTGTTACTCTGGATCCAATGCATCACAAAAAAAGTACACAGGATTGGCCACACAGTAAGTTTAAAAATGTGATAAATATAAATACAAAGTGTTTGTACATAACTTATATCCATAGATTGACTCTAGGCACAGGAGTATCAGTACATAAGGTGACTGACAGGAAATGATAAAGTTGTGGTGGTGGAGAGTGTTTTTCAGTTTTACTGCATTGGGGAAAGTGTTTCTGTGTCTCATGGTCTTGGTCTGGATGTTACGTAGCCTCCCTAATGGGAGTGGGACAAACAGTCCTTGAGCAGGGTGGGTGGGATCGGTCACCCCTGGAGTGTATTATAATTATAACAGGGTATCCTCTTGCAATGAATTCCAAATAGCCATTCACTGCCCTAACTGCTTGTTGTACCCGCACTCTTGATTGAGTCAATGATGCCCAGATCTCTGTGTAATTCAGCATTTCCATTCACCATCCAAATAAAGTTCAGCCTTTCTTTTTACTTACCAAACTAACACTTAACATTGTAAAAGCCACATATCTTCTTAATTCACACAGAGTACTGGAGGAACTCAGCAGAATCTCTAGAGGGGAATAAGCAGTCAACATTTTAGGCGAGGTCCTTTATCAGGATTACAAGGGGAACATGGCAGGAGGTTGATAGTTTGTGTAGCGGCTTTAGTGACTTCTTCCTCCTTAATGCTCTTTAGGTTTCAGCTGAATGCTCTTAACAGCTGCTTGGTTCCCCTGCCTGTCTCTTTGGAAAGTACCAAGGGATTCCCCCTCCCCCCATCTTATGTACAAATTCATGGTTTGTTCACAGAATGTGCTGAAGTCATTTGCTGTGGCCTAGTTTCCAAACCTGTCCCTTTATCAGATGGGGTCACACGAACAAGAAGGGTAAAAACAAGCAATATAGTACTAACTCTGTCATGCAGGGTCCCAAGCCTGGCCGTGAAAGGAGAAGAGTTGGGTACGGGGCTAGCAACCCCATTCCATAAAAACCCAGAGCTACAGAAACACCAGCAGCAGCTCCAAGAACGTCATCCGTGCGAGAGGAAGGATGCACCAAGAAGGTGGACAACACCTGGGAACAGCGTGAAGGGCAGAGGTCTGACGACCTGTCAGCGGCCTGTGCCCCAGCAGGGATGACGGGCTTAAAACTTGGACTTCTGTTATGAACTGAACATCAATCCAGTAAAATCTAGATGAATGGATAATTAGTTCTGAGGCAGTTGACATGGAAAAAAACATAGAAACAGCACAATACAGGCCCTTTGGCCCACAAAGCTGTGCTGAACATATCCTTACCTTAGCAATTACCTAGGGTTACCCATAGCTCTCTATTTTCCTGAGCTCCATGTACCTGTCCGGGAGTCTCTTAAAAGACCCTATCATATCCGCCTCCACCACCATCGCCGGCAGCCCATTCCACACACTCACCACTCTCTGAATAAAAAACTTAGCCCTGACATCTCCTCTGTACCTACTTCCAAGCACCTCAAAACTGTGTCCTCTCACGTCAGTCATTCCAACCCTGGGAAAAAGCCTCTGGCTATCCACACAATCAATGACTCTCATCATCTTATACACCTCTATCAGGTCACCTCCATCCTCCATTGCCCCAAGGAGAAAAGGCCAAGTTCACTTAACCTATTCTCATAAGGCATGCTCCCCAATCCAGGCAACATCCTTGTAAATCTCCTCTGCACCCTTTCTATGGCTTCCACATTCATCCTAAAGTGAGGCGACCAGAATTGAAAACAGTACTCCAAGAGGGATCTGACCAGGGTCCTATATAGCTGCAACATTATCTCTCAGCTCCTAAACTCAATTCCACGATTGATGAAGGCCAATACACCGTATGCCTTCGTAACCACAGAGTCAACCTGTGCGGCTGCTTTGAGCGTCCTATGGACTCGGACCCCAAGATCCCTCTGATCCTCCACACTGCCAAGAGTCTCACCAGTAACACTATATTCTGCCATCATATTTGACATACCAAAACAAACCACCTCACACTTACCTGGGTTGAACTCTCTCTGCCACTTTTCAGCCCAGTTTTGTATCCTATCAATGTCCCGCTGTAACATCTAACAGCCTTCCACACTATCCACAACACCCCCAAACTTTGTGTCATCAGCAAAATTACTAACCCATCTCTGCACTTCTTCATCCAGGTCATTTATAAAAATCCACGAAGAGCAGGGGCCCCAGAACAGATCCCTGAGGCACTCCACTGGTCACCGGCCTCCATGCAGAATATGACCGTCTACAACCACTCTTTGCCTTCTGCGGGCAAGCCAATTCTGGATCCACAAAGCAATGCCCCCTTGGATTGCATGCCTCCTTACTTTCTCAATAAGCCTTTCGTGGGGTACCTTATCAAATGCCTTCCTGAAATCCATATACAGTACGTCTACTGCTCTTCCTTCATCAATGTGTTTAGTCATCCTCAAAAAATTCAGTCAGGCTCACAAGTCACTACCTGCCTTTGACAAAACCATGCTGACTATTCCTAATCATATTATGCCTCTCCAAATGCTCATAAATTCTGCCTCTCAGGATCTTCTCCATCAACTTACCAACCGCTGAAGTAAGTTTATTAATGAACTGAGCTCAACTTGGGTAATTTCCCCTCGTGTCGGAAAGTGAAGGGTTCAGCCTGAACCTTGGGTCTTGTGTATGTAACTGAGATGGTTCATCGAGTACTGGGGGAGTGCTGCAGATCTGAGAAAGCTGAAGGCGTTTCTCTCTCAGGTGGAGGTGTAGGTGACTGGGGCACTATTTCTCTCAGGTGGATGTGCACTGCTTTGGAGAGGAGCCAGAAGCCCCTAGTTTCCTAGCAGATGGTTATTCCCTCACTGTACATCTCGGCAGCAGACCAGGTCGTTTTATCTCCTGGCCGTCTGTAGGAATTCTGAGAGGCCCCATTTCAACCACTGCCATGCTCCGGAGCTTGCTGCCATTCGCTAAAGCAGCCCCCTGTGTGGCCCGCACAGAGTGGTGGGAAGACTCGGCAAGTCAGGCAGCGTGTGTGGAGAGGAAACAGTCGGCGTTTCAGTTTGAGACCCCTTTTCTTGCCGGAACGTGGCTCCAGGCCAAATTCCGTGCACCGTCAGTTTTCAGGTGATGACACGCAGCAACTTGGGTTATGTGTTTTTTTTGTGACTGTTTGTTTCTCTGTTATCATAAGCTTACAGGCTACGTGCGCTGTGTGTGACTGTTGGTACAGTGCTTTGCACCCTGATCTCAGAGGATCACTATTTTGTTTAGCGGTATTCATGCGCACAGTTGAGTAAAATGAAACTTGAACTTGATCAGGACGGAATAATGCACATAAATTCCAAAGGATCTCAGCAGGTCAGGCAGCATCTGTGGAGGTTAAGACAGAGTCAACCTTTTCATCAGGGCAGAACCTAGCAACATTATTATGTGGTCTAGCTGTGTGTTTTCCCTGAATAGATTGCCTCTTAATTAAAAAAAACTCTTGGGAATCCTTGTGTGGGATTCTCTAAAGGTTATTCTGCAGGTTGAGTCAATGGTGAGGAAGGCAAATGCAATGACAGCATTCATTTCAAGAGGACTACAATACCAAAGCAAAGGTGTGATATTGAGGCTTTATAAGGCACTGGTGAGGCCTCTCTTGGAATATTGTGAAGTGTTTTTGGCCCCTTATCTAAGGTGGATGTGTTGACTTTGGAGCGGGTTCAAAAGGGGTTCAAAGAAGTGATTCCAGGAATGAAAGGGATACCATATGAAAACCAATTGAAGTCCCTGGGCCTATACTCACTGGAATTCAGGAGAACGGGGGGGGGGGGGGGGGGGGGGATCACATTGAAATCTGTCGAATGTTGAAAGGCCTCAATAGAGTAGATATTGGGAGGATGTTTCCTATATTGAGGAGTCTAAGACCAGAGGGTACCGCCTCAGAATAAGACCATAAGATAAAGGTGCAGAGGTAGGCCATT
Source organism: Hypanus sabinus (assembly GCF_030144855.1). Classification (NCBI taxonomy): domain Eukaryota; kingdom Metazoa; phylum Chordata; class Chondrichthyes; order Myliobatiformes; family Dasyatidae; genus Hypanus; species Hypanus sabinus. Next base: position 136,261,324 of record NC_082715.1, on the reverse strand, counting down.
CAGCCCATTGAGTCTGGTCCACCATTCAATCATGGGATGATCCACTTCTTCCAGTCATCCCCACTCCCCTGCTTTCACCTCATACCCTTTGATGCCCTGGCTAATCAAGAACCTATCTATCTCTGCCTTAAATACACCCAATGACTCGGCCTCCACAGCTGCCCGTGGCAACAAATTCCACAGATTTACCACCTTCTGACTAAAGTAATTTCTCCGCTTCTCAGTTCTAAAAGGACGTCCTTCAATCCTGAAGTCATGCCCTCTTGTCCTAGAATCCCCTAACATGGGAATTAACTTTGTCATGTCTAATCCATTCAGACCTTTTAAAATTTGGAATGTTTCCCTGAGATCTCCCTTCATTCTCTTGAACTCCAGGGAATACAGCCCAAGAGCTGCCAGATGTTCCTCTTATGGTAACCCTTTCATTTCTGGAATCATTCTCGCGAATCTTCTCTGAACCCTCTCCAATGTCAGTATATACTTTCTACAATAATGAGCCCAAAACTGCACACGATACTCCGAGTGTGGTCTCACGAGTGTGTTATAGAGCCTCAACATCAAATCCCTGCTCTCATATTCTATACCTCTAGAAATGAATGCCAGCATTGCATTCACCTTCTTCACCATCGACTCAACCTGGAGGTTAACCTTTAGGGTATCTTGCACAAGGACTCCCAATTTTCTCCCCATCTAAATAATAATATGCCTGTTTACTTCTTTCACCAAAGTGCATGACCATACACTTTCCAACATTGTATTTCATTTGCCACTTCTCTGCCCTTTCCTCTAAACTATCTAAGTTTGTCTGCAGGCTGTCTGTTTCCCCAACACTACCTGCTCCTCCAGCTATCTTTGTATCATCCGCAGATTTAGCCACAAATCCATTAGTATTGTAGTCCAAATCATTGACGTACATCGTAAAAAGCAGCAGTCCCAACACCGACTTCTGTGGAACTCCGCTGGTAACCAGCAGCCAGCCAGAATAGGATCTCTTTATTCCCACTCTCTACTTTCTGCCAACCAGTCAAAGCTCCACCCATCCTAGTAACTTCCCTGTAATTCCATGGGCTCTTATCTTGCTAAGCAGCCTCATGTGCGGCACCTTGTCAAAAGCCTTCTGAAAATCCAAGTACACCACCTGTACTGCATCTCCTTTGTCTACCCTGCTTGTAATTTTCTCAAAGAATTGTAGTAGATTTGTCAGGCAGGATTTTCCTTTCAGGAAACTATGCTGGCTTTGGCCTATCTTGTCATGTGCCTCCAGGTAGTCCGTAATCTTATCCTTAACAATCCATTCCAACAACTTCCCAACCACTGATGTCAGGCTAACAGATTTATAGTCTCCTTTCTGCTGCCTCCTACCCTTCTTAAATAGCAGAGTAACATTTGCAGTTTTCCAGTCATCCGGCACAATCCCAGAACCTATTGATTCTTGAAAGATCATTGTTAATGCCTCCACAATCTCTCCAGCTACCTCCTTCAGAACCCGAGGGTGTATTCCATCAGGTCCAGGAGATTTATCCACCCTCAGACTATTAAGCTTCCTGATCACCTTCTCAATCAAAATTTTCACTGCACGTACTTCACTTCCCTGACACTCTTGAATGTCCGCTATACTGCAGATACCTTACACTGTGATGACTGATGCAAAAAACGCATTCTCTGCCTCTCTCATTACAATATCTTCAGTGTCATTTTGTATTGATCCTATATTGATCAATACATCATATTGATCATTTTATATTGACCCTTGACTCTCATTTACCCTTTATATACTTAAAAAAACCTTTTAGTATCTTCCTTGATATTAGTCGCCAACATCCTCTCAAAATTCATCTTTTCCTTCCTAATGACCTTCTTAGTTTCCTTCTGCAAGTTTTTACAAGCTCCCCAATCCTCTATCTTCCCATCAGTTCTGGCTTCCTTGTATGCCCTCTCTTTTACTTTTACTTTGGCCCTGACTTCACTTGTCAGCCATGGTAGTGTCCTCCTTCCTTTTGAAAATTTCTTCTTATTTGGAATATATCTGTCTTGCACTTCATTACATTTTTCTCAGAAACTCCAGCCATTGCTGCTCTGTTGTTCTTCCTGCAAATGTCCCTCTCCAATCAACTTTGGCCAGTTCCCCGTCATGCCATTGTAATTTCCTTTATTCCACTGAAATACCAACACATTGGATTTTATTTTTTCCCTCTAAAATTTCAAAGTGAACTCAATCATATTGTGATCACTGTTCCCCAAGGGTTCCTTAACCTTAAGCTCTCTTATCACCTCCGGATCATTGCACAGCACCCAATCCAGTACAGCCGATCCCCTAGTGGGCTCAACAACAAGCTGTTCTAAAAAGCCATCTTGTAGACATTCTACAAATTCTCTCTCTTGAGGTCCAGTACTGACCTGGTTTTTGGAGTCCACTTTCATGTAAAAATCCCCAACAGTTATCATGACATTGCCTTTCTGACATACCTTTTCTATTTCCTGCTGCAATTTGTAATCCACATCCTGGCTGCTGTTTGGAGGCCTGTATACATCTGCCATTAGGGTCCTTTTACCCTTGCCATTTCTTAACTCAACCCATAGGGACTCTATACCTTCTGATCCTATGTCATCTCTTTCTAATGATTTAATATTATTTCTTATAAACAGAGACACACCAGCCCCTCTGCTTATTAACCTATCTTTCCGATACACCGTATATCCTTGGACGTTCAGCTCCCAATGGCAGCCATCCTTTACCCAAGTTTCAGAGATGGCCACAGTGTCATATTTGCCAATCTGTAGCTGAATTTCAAGACTGTCCATTTTATTCCTTATGCTGTGTGCATTCAAATCTAACACTTTCAGTCCAGTACTTGTTGCTTTCTGTTTTAACTGCACCACACCTCTATTGCTCTAAAACTCATGCCTCTGGCTTTGATTAATAGGGGAACATCCATTCAGAACCAAGCTAAAGAGAAATTTCTTCAGCCGGAGGGTGGTGAATCTATGGAATCGATTGTCACAGGAGGCTGTGGAGGTCAAGTCATTGTGTATATTTAATGCTGGATTGTTCAGGGATGAAGGGATACGAGGAGATGGCAGGAAGGAGGTTATAGCTGAAAAGGAAATGGATCAGTCATGATTAAACAATGGAGCAGACTCAATGGACCAAATGGTCTGATTCTGCCTCTATATCTTACGGTCTTTTAAAATTCATCAATTTTCACGGCCATCATTCATGGAGAAGCAGGAAGTCACACATGTTTTCTTTGGGAGATGCTTGAGCCTGTGTAATATAATCACACGCGGGAATCTGTTCCAGTATGGTGCAAGTGGATGCAGAGCTTTCTCCAGGACACTGATGGGGACTGTTGACGTGATCCTGACCAAGGGAAAGACTCAAGGATTAAATGTGTTTTGGAAAATTGCTCAATATTTGTGTTACTGTATATTCTGAGTCACACAATGATAAAATGAAAGTGAGAGAGGAGGGGAGGAGAGGGGAATCCCTAGCGTGCCTGTCAAAGGTTTTCTGTGCGCTTATGTCGTAATTCTGAATTACTGTTACAGATGACTCATCCACCAGTGGACAGATTCCAGGAGCGGCAGGCACAAAGCTCAATTGTGAGCATTTGTTCTTTAAAAACATTGGGGACATTTTCCACAGCTGGACCCACGGGTAATGCGCAGTGAATGACAAGACTGTCTATACCGACCAGCCCTCCAGCAGAGCAACTTCCTAAGCCCTTTTTGTAACACAGCCCATCTTTCCAAACACAACGTACATACAGTTCCCTCCAGAAGTCCACAACAGGCTCTCCTTCTGAGAAACTGAGGATATAAAAAAAATCATTTTGAACCTATGTAACCTCTGGCTAAAAGAATAATTGGGACTGAATAGGAATTTTTGGACTGTTTCTTCAGCAGTTAGCTAAGACAGCCTCATTATCAATTCTCCACGGCTTGCAGAGGGACATTGAGAGTTTGATAACGTTGTACATTGTACCCTCGATTGAGTAGGGGAAAGAGGGCTCACTGATAAGGACTGGACATCACATCCATCTGTAATTAAGCCTTGATCTAACAGATTCTCTTATCTGTAACTAAGTTTTGCACCAACAGACTTGGTGGGCGTACCAGTTCAAATGCCACCTTGCAGCAGGCTTACTATGTATAAATATACGGCTGTAATCGGAGAGAGTTGGCCCACTTCTGGGATGGTGGCAGTACTTACGTGCCTTCCCTTCGACAACTGGGTCTCAAATTCCTGCAGGAGGGTGTGTGAGAAACTGTTGTAACTATAAGAAGCTGGTCTCCCGGGTTTTACTCAGATTCGACTTTAACACTTCCAGCATCAACTGGAGCACCAACTTTCCAGAATCCAGCATATGTGCCTTGTAAAAATACCTCAATAAACTACTCCTCCTTCTCTCTTGCACCGACTGGGAGAAGATTGAAAGACCCATTGACCAGACTCAGAAACCGTTTTGCTCTCAGTACCGGGCCAACTACCTGGTCGAAATCACCGTCCCACTGTTGCTGCCACCTTCTTGGACCCCTACATCGTGTTATTGTGACGTTGGCATTTCTTTTTGCATGACCGCTTTGTGGCATTCCTTTGTTTTGGACTCTCTGCTGCATGATCTATGACACTGTGACTCATACAGCACAGAAACAGGCCTTTCAGCCCATCTAGTCTGTGCCAAAATATTATTCTGCCTAGTCCCATCAACCTGCACCTGGACCATACCACTCCCATCCATGTACCCATCCAAACTTCTCTAAAGTGCTGAAATCAAACCCTCATCCACCACTTTCGTTGGCAGCTTGTTCCACATTCTCACCACCCTTTGAGTGAAGTTCCCCCTTATGTTCCCCTTAAATATTTCACCTTTCAGCCACAACCCACAACTTCTAGTCTCACCCAACCTCAGTGGAAAAAGACTGCTTGTATTCAAACCTATCTACACCCTCATAATCTTGTACACCTCTATCAAATCTCCCCTTATTCTCCTACCTTCTAAGGAATAAAGCCCTAACCTTTTCAACCTTTCCCTGTGGCGCAGGTAGTCAAGTCCTGGCAACATCTTGTAAATTTTCTTTGAACACAAGAGATTCGCAGATGCCGGAAATCCAGAGCAATACACGCAAAATATGAAGGAGTTCAGCAGGTCAGGTAGGGAGGGATCTATGGAAATGAATAAACAGTCAGCATTTGGGGCCTTCCTCAGAAATTTTCAATCATATTGATACCTTCCCTGGGGGTTGTGACCAGATCTGCACACAATACTCCAAATTAGGCCTCGCTATTTATTGTTTCATTTGTCAATACTCTATATACTGGTCACTCAATTTCACACAAGCAAAGGATTTCACTGCCGCCTAGCGTACACGAAGATAAATCAGTCTGACACGAATCTGCTGGATAAAAATGGACGACGGACATTGTAATGCTGCCAGTAGGTGGCGCTCTCGTCTCGTAGAAACCTTCGACGCTGACCAAGCGAACGAAGGAAACGTTCGCCAGTGCAGATGGATGGAAATTTTATTTTATCTGCACTGTGATCGATAATTGCTATCTGCAAGCTACCAGAAAGAAATCAGCCAGAGAGGATCTGCACAACTGTTTCCTTCTGTCAGCACGGACACACCCTTTCGGCCCATCTAGTCTGTCCTGAACAATTTAAACTATCTAGTCCCATCGACCTGCACCGGGACCAGAGCCCTGCACATCTACCTATTCACTTCTCTAAAATATTGAAATCAAAATCACATCCACCACCTCAGTCCACACACTCACCACCCTCTGAGTGAATAAGTTTCCACTCATGTTCCCCCAAACCTTTCACCTTTTACCATTACCCCATGACTACTAGTTGTTGTCTCAGCCAACCTCAGTGGAAAAAGCCTGCTTGAATTTACCCTATCTATACCCCTCATAATTTTGTATACCTCTATCAAGTTTCCCCTATATCCTCTATGCTGCAGTGAATAACCTAGTGAATAACTCAGGTCCTCAAGGCCTGCCAACGCCCTTGTAAATTTTTGCTGCATCCTTTCAATCTTATTTACATCTTTCCTGCAGGTCATCTTTTCTGACCAAACCTGGACACAACACTCCAAATCAGGCCTCATCAACAACATCTCAAGACCATAAGGCAATAAGGTATAGGAGCAGAATAAGGCCATTCAGCCCATCGAGTCTGCTCATGGTGGATCCATCAATCTATTCTGCCCCATATCCTTTCATGCCCTGACCAATCAGGAATCCATCTTCTGCTTTAAATATTCATAAAGTCTTGGTCTCCACAGCTGCCTGTGGCAAAGAATTCCACAGATTCGCCAATCTCTAGCAAAATAAATTCCTCCTCACCTCCATTCTAAAATGATGCCCCTCTATTCTGAGGCTGTGTTCTCTGGTCCTAGACTCTCCCACCAGAGAAAATATCCTCCCCACATCCACTCTATCAAGACCTCTCACTATTCAATAGGCTTCAATTAGGTAACATTTCATTCTTCTGAATTCTGGTGAATACAGGCCCAGAGCAACAAAATGCTGCTTATATGACAAGCCATTCAATCCTGGAATCATTTTGGTGAACCTATTTTGAACCCTCTCCAGTTTCAGCCCATCCTTTCTAAGATAAAGGCCCAAACTGCTCACAATACATGGTGAGGAGTCACCAGTGGTTTATAAAGCATCACCATTAAACCCTTGATTTTATATTCTAGCTCTTGAAATGGATGCTAACATTGCATTTGCCTTCCTCACCAGTGACTCAACCTGCGAATGAACCTTCAGGGAACTCTGCTCAAGGGCTCTCTAGTCCCTTTGTGACTCACATTTTTATATTTTCTCTCCACTTAGAAAATAGTCTTCACCTTTATTTCTTCTACCAAAGTGCATGACTTCCCAACACAGTATTCCATCTGCCACTTATTTGCCGCGTGGCCTGAAGGTCACTGGTTCGAGCCTCAGCTGAGGCAGCGTGTTTGTGTCCTTGAGCAAGGCATTGTTAACATTGCTCTGCGACGTCACCGGTGCCAAGCTGCATGGGTCCTAGTGCCCTTCCCTCGGACAACATCGGTGGTGTGGAGAGGGGAAGGCCTGCAGCATGGGCAACTGCCGGTCTCCCATACAACCCTGCCCAGGCCTGCGCCCTGGAAACTCCAGGCGCAGAACCATGGTCTCTCAAGACCGACGGATGCCACCACTTATTTGCCCAATCTCCTAATCTGTCTAAGTCCTTCTGTAGCCTCTCTACTTCCTCAATACTACCTGCTCCTCCACCTATCTTCATATCATCTGCAAACTTTGCAACAAAGCCATCAATTCCATCATCCTAATCATTGACATATAATATAAATAGAAGCAGTCCTATATAACGCCAGAAAGAATCGGTCCCAACACAGGCACCACTAGCCACTTGCACCCAACCAGAAAAGACTCCTTTAACTCCCATCTTTGTCTCCTGTCAATCAGCCACTGCTTTATCCATCCTAGTACCTTTCCAGTAATACCACAGGCTCGTAACTTGTTTAGCAGCCTCATGTTCATCACCTTGTCAAAAGCCTACTGAAAATCCAAGTACACAACATCAACCAATACTTCTTTGTCTATCCTGCTTGTTATTTCTTCAAAGAATTCCAACAGATTTGTCAGGCAAGATTTTCCCTTGAGGAAACCATGTCTATTTTATCATGTGCCTCCAAGTACCCTGAAACCACATCCTTAACAATCGACTCCAACATCTTCCCAACCACCAAGGTCAGACTAACTGGCCTATAATTTTCTTTCTTCTGTGTCTCTCCCTTCTTGAAGAGTGGGGTAACATTTGCAAATGTCCAGTCTTCCAGAACCATTCCAGAATCTAGTGATCCTTGAAAGGTCATTTCTTATGCCTCCACAATCTCTTCAGCCGCTTCTTTCAGGACCCTGATATGCACACTATCTGGTCCAGGTGACCTATCTACCTTCAAGCCTTTCGATTTTCCAAGAATTTTCTCCCTAGTTATGGCAGCTTCACACACTTCTGACCCCTGACACTTGGCTCTTCCACCATACTGCTAGTATCTTCCACAGTGAAGACAGATGAAAAATACTTACTCAGTTTGCCTGCCATTTCCTCGTCCCCCATTACTACCTCTCCAGCATCATTTTCCAGCAGTCTGATATCCACTCTCGCCTCAGTTTTACACTTGATATCTGAAGAAGCTTTTGATGTTCTCTTTAATACCATTGGCTAGCTTACTATCATATTCCATCTTTTCATTCTTAATGACTTCTTTAATTGCTTTCTGTAGAAATCTTACACAATTTCAACACTACATCCTAAATCCTGTACTCAATACCTTGATCTATGAAGGCCAATGTGCCAAGAGCTTTCTTTATGACCCTATCTACCTGTGATGCCACTTTCAATGAATGGTGGAGCTGTATTCCCAGACCTCGGTTCTAGTCCACTCCTCAGGGACCTTCCACTCACTGTGTAAGACCTTCCCTGGTTTGTCTTCCCATAGTGCAACACCTCACATGAGTCTGCATTAAATTCCATCTTCCACATTTCAACCCACTTTTCCAGCCGGTCCAGATCCCACTCTGATAGTCTTCCTCGCTGTCCACTACACACTCAGTCTTGGCAGTTTACCACATTATTAACCATATTGTTGATATAGATGACAAAGAACAATAGACCCAGCAGTGATCCTGCGGCGCTCTGCTAGTCACAGGCCTCTGGATAGTGAAGCAACCATCTACAACTGCTCTTTGGCTTCTCCCGCAAAGCCAACGTCTCATCCAATTTGCTCTTCACTTTCTGTTTTCACTGTAATTTATTTACTTCTTCTTGTGTTTGCAGACTGAGATACGTGACACAGTATGTATTGTTCAAATAGAACACACGAACGAATCTCACGGTAGTATATGGTGACACATATATATACTTTGATAACACATTCACTTTGAACGATTCAACTTGAATCTATCCTATATCACACCAGTAGAGTCATGGTCAGGTCCGTGAATTCTGCGTTCCGGTTCACGGTCCAGTCCGTGGACTCCGGACTCCGGGTCTTCTGGCTGTCCATTGTTTCAGTTGGGTTTAATCACAGGCACCTGATTCTCATATTGGGGCTGGAATATAATTGGCCCTGGGTTCGTGTGCGGTGGCTGGTTCGTCTTGTTGGTATCCTGACCTTGCCTCTGTGGGGTAAGTCAGGCGTCCTTGCTGTTACCTCACGGTGGGATCTGTCCCTGCCTCCATTGGGTAAGTCAGGCTGTCTGCTGTTACCCTGAGGCTGGACTGTTCCCTTCCTTCCCTCTGAAGCCCTGCTAGCTACCCACACCTGAAACCCAGCCAGCAACTTCGCCTGTGTCCTCGCCTGTCCTGAGTCTGTTTAAAGCCCCAGCCCTATGTCCTGCTCCCGAGGAGGGGTCCCAGCACTGTGTTCTGTGTTCCTGTGCTCCAGTCCAAGGCTCCGAGGAGGTTCCAGTCCGTATCCAAGTCCAAGTTGTAGCCTAGACCCTGAGTCTTGGTCTTGTCCTGGGCCAGTGTCTGTGTCCAGCTACACCTCTCCCCGCTTCTGCTTTGCTCCCCCTCGACCCAGGCGCGGGGTTCCTGCTCCCCCTCGACCCAGGCGCGGGGTTCCTGCTCCCCCTCGAGCCGGGCGCCGGGTTCCTGCTCCCCCTCGCCCCGGGCGCCGGGGTCCTGCCTCCCCCTCGCCCCGGGCGCCGGGGTCCTGCCTCCCCCTCGCCCCGGGCGCCGGGGTCCTGCCTCCCCCTCGCCCCGGGCGCCGGGTTCCTGCCTCCCCCTCACCCCGGGCGCCGGGTTCCTGCCTCCCCCTCGCCCCGGGCGCCGGATTCCTGCCTCCCCCTCGCCCCGGGCGCCGGATTCCTGCCTCCCCCTCGCCCCGGGCGCCGGATTCCTGCCTCCCCCTCGCCCCGGGCGCCGGGTTCCTGCCTCCCCCTCGCCCCGGGCGCCGGGTTCCTGCCTCCCCCTCGACCCAGGCTCTACGGACCCAGGGTCAATCAAGACCAAGTCTGAGCTTCATGTCCTCATCCAGCCTTGCAGTCCCACGTCCTGCCCCCACGTCCAGTCCTCGTCTGGATCCGGAGTCCGAGCCCGGGTCAAGAGCCAGGTTCCGGGTCCCTGTCCAATCTCTGGCTCGGAGTCCTTGTCCGGGTTCCTAGTTCTTAGTTCCCAGTTCCTAGTTCCTCGTCCAGGTCCTGCTTTTCTACTCTAGTCCTAGCCCATGCCCTGTCTCCTAGTCTTGGCCAGGGCCTGTGTCTTGTCCAGCGTCGTTTCTTCCCCACTTCCCTTGCTTTCTTGATACACCATGTCCTCTCCCAAGTACCTCAGTGTCTGTGTCTTTCATTTGGGTCCATTCCCAACGCCCACCTTATGACAAGTGTTGTCCACAACCCTGATGTCTGGTGCCCAGAACTGGACACATTAGTATAGATGGGAACTAACCACAGCCCAGTCCAGCTGTGAGCCACTTCCTTTAACCCCGGCAGTCCTTGTAGATCCCCCAGTGGTTCTCTGCTGGTGAAAATCCAGAAGTGAAACTCAGTCACCATTTCTTGCAGATAGGTGAATTAAGACAGGAATTCTTAGTCTCAGTTTTACATCTACCACAGCCTGCTGTGCTCTCACCTGCCCCAGGGACTTCAGTTCAGCTGAACAAACTGTCCCTTTAGAGTGTGGGAGCCCAGTCAGTACATGTGGAAAGTTAAAATCACCTACTATTACAATCTTATTTCTTATAACTGTGTGCAAACTTCTCTACTAATTTGTTCCACCAAATTCTACAATATACAATAAATTCCATTGGCCTGTCCTCCCATTCTTATTCCTCAGTTCCATCCATATAGTCTCAGTGGACAAGCTCTCCAGTCTGTCCTGACTGAGCACCTACTGTAACATTTTCCCCGACTAGTAATGCCACCTCTCCTCCTTTAATCCCTCTCATCCCATCACAACAGGACCCCTGAGCATTGCGCTGCCAGTCCTGCCCCTCCTTTAACCAGGTCTCACTAATGGCAATAATGTCATAATCCCCAGATGCTGATCCATGCCTTAAGCTCAGCCACCTGACGTCCAATACTCCTTGCAGTGAAATCGAGAAAACGGAGAACGTTAGTTCCACAGTGCTCAACCTTTCCAAGAAGAATGATATCAAAGAATATGATGCCTGCACGAGAGAGCATGTTTAATATGAGGTTGAGTGAGCTCGGACTTTTCTGTTTGGAGCAAAAGAGGATCAGCAGTGACTTGATAGAGGTGTACAAGATGATAAGAGGCATGGAGAGCCAGCGATTTTTTCCCAGGGAGGAAATGGCTAATACTCAGGGACATAATTTTAAGGTGACTGGAAGGAAGTACGATGTGGTGGGGTGGAGGTTTGGAGGATATCAGAGGTAAGGTATTTTCACACAGTGTGATGGGTGTGTGGAACCCTTCCTGGAGTGCAGATGCATCCGGAACTGATACACCTAGGTGATTGAAACGTGATGGGCAAGGAACGGCTGGGTTGATCTTAGAGTAAGGTAAAAGGTCAGCACAACACAATGGGCCCAAGAGCCTTACTGTGTTGTAGTGCCATATGTACTATAGCTCTGTGATGCACAGCTAAAGTGTCAATCTTTGCACAGGTGGAGAGCTAGGAAGAAAAATAGAATAGTAATTAATTTAAAAAGTAAGGATCTTGGGCACTTTTTTTTCAGATGACACATAATTTCTTCTTTTGTTTTGAACTATACAGAACTCTGTCATCACCTCGAACATATGAAACCTGAAACCCAATCCTCTTACTGCTTGTATACCCAAATTAACATCCCATGATCGCTGTTGATAAATATGGTGGAGAGAAGTCTGTGACACGGGGCATAGAGGGAGCCTGAATGGATAGAAATTAACAGATTTAACATCACCTTGTGGACTGCCAGGGCTGCTTTCAATTAAATGTAATTCTGGTAATAATATTCTGTAAAACGTTTGGGTAGGTATTTGTTTTATCCCCCTTTCCATCTCCATTCCCCTAATCTGTCTGCTTCCTCAACACTACCTACCCTTCCACCTATCTTTGTATTGTCTGTAAACTTGGCCAAAAAGCCATCAATTCCACCATCCAAATCATTAGCATATAGTGTAAAAAGAAGTGCACCCTGCAGAACACCACCAGTTATTGGCAGCCGACCAGAATAGGCTCTCTTTATTCTCTCTCTTTGCCTCCTGCCAGTCAGCCACTGCTCAGTCTATGCTGGTATCTTTCCTGGAATAGCATGGGCTCAACTTGACAAGCAGCCTCGTGTGTGGCAACTTGTCAAAGGCCTTCTGAAAATCCAAATAAACAACATCCATCAGTTCTCCCTTGTCTATTCTGCTTGTTGTTTCTTCAAAGAATTCTAACAGAAAGATCATTACTAATGCCTCCACAATCTCATCAGCGACCTCTTTCAGAGCCCTGGGATACAGACCTTCTAATCCAGGTGATTTAGCTTCCTTCAGAATTTTCAGGTTCCCAAGCACCTTCTCCTAATGGCAACCTCACATGCTTCTGACCCCTGACCCTCTTGAACTTCCGGAATCTCCTGGTGTCTTCCACAGTGAAAATTATGCAAAATACCTGTTCAGTTTCTCTGCCATTTCTTCCTCCCTCATTGCTACCTCTCCAGCATCATTTTCCAGTGGTCCAATATCCATTCTCATCTCTCTTTTAGACTTTATATATCTGAATAACCTTTTGTTATCATCTTTAATATCATTAGCTAGTTTATTCCATCCTTCTTTATGACTTCATTGTCTGTCTTCTGTTGGTTTTTAAAAGTTTCCCAGTCCTCTAGCTTTCCATTAATTTTTGTGCTATTATTTCCCCTCTCTTTGGATTTTATGTTGGCCTTGACTTCTCTTGCCAGCTACAGTTGCATCATCATGCCTACTAATTCTTTGGGGTGTATCTATCCTGCACCTTTTGAATTGCTCCCAGAAGCTCCAGCCATTGCTGCTCTGCCATCATCCCTTCCAATCAATTTTTGCAAGCTCTACTTTAATGCTTCTATAATTCCCTTTACTCCACGAGAATACTGATACATCTGACTTCAGCTTCTTCTTCTCAAGTTGCGGGGTGAATTCCATCTAATTATGATCCTTTACTCCTAAGGGTTCCTTAACTTTAAGCCATGGACCCCTACCATTAACCAAGGGGACCCCTTGGTTACCCCTGATAAAGAGTAACTTGGCCCCTACAAGTTGAGGCAGGAATTGGATGAACTCCGGATCATTCGGGAGGCTGAGGGAGGGTTAGATAGGACACATAGAGAGGTAGTTACACCCTAGGTGCAGGACATGGGTAACTGGCTGATTGTCTGGAGGGGTAAATGCACAGGCAGCCAATGCAGAGTCCCTCTGTGGCAGTTCCTCTCAACAAAGGGTATACTGCTTTGGATACCCTTGCAGGGAGATGACCTAGCACAACTCCGGCTCTGTGTCTCAGAAGGGAAGGTGAACTGCAGTGATAGGGGATTCATTAGCTAGAGAAACAGGAAGGAGGTTCTCTGGACAAGAGTGAGATTCCCGGATAGTTTGTTGCTTCCTGAGTGCTGGGGTTAGGGACAGCTCGGACTGAGAAAAGTATTCTTCAGTGGGAGTGTAAGCAGCCAGAGCTTTGGTCCACTTCAGTACCATTGACGTGCGGAGAAGGAGGGACAAAGTCCTGCAAAGTCAGTTCAGGGAGTCAGGTGCTAAGTTAAAGGACAGGAACTCCAGGGTTATGACCACACGATTGCTACCCCGGCCACGAGCTAGTGAGGCCAGAAATAGGAAGATCGAACAGTTTAACATATGTCTAAGGTATTGGTGTAGGAGCGAGGGCTTCAGATTTTTAGATCATCGGGCTCCCTTTCAGGAAAATACGGGACTTGTACAGAAGGGACGGTTTGCATCTGAACTGGAGGGGAATCAATATCCTAGTGGGAAGGTTTGCTAATGCTGCACGGGAAGGTTTAAATAGAGTTACAGGGGGATGGGAACCAGAGCCCCAGAACAGATAGTATAGTGGTTGTGGAGAAAGATGATGTTAGGCCTACGTACAAAGTCAGGAATCAGAAGGTTGAGCTTGGTGGGACTGATGTTCTGAGCTGCGTATATTGCAATGCAAGGAGTTTTGTAGGAAAGGTGGATGAGCTTAGGGTATGTATCAGCATGTGGAATTATGACATTGTAGCCATTAATAGGAGGGGCAGGACTGGCAGCTCAGTATTCCAGGGTTCCATTGTTTTAGATGTGATGGAGTGGGAGGCATGAAAGGAGGAGGGGTGGCATTACTAGTCTGTGAAAATGGATGAGCAGTGCTCTGTCAGGACAGACTGGAGAGCTCGGCTATTGAGGCTTTATGGATAGAATTCTTCTTGTGCCCTTAACTCCTGGCAGAGCCATTGGGGCGCCATCACGACAAGCTGTACACCAGTTTGGTGTGCCCATCATGCGACGTGTCTTGGGCATCTGAAACCTGGTGCAGCCCATCCCTCTCCAGGTTAGGGATAGAATTGAGAAATAAGAAATCCCTTGTCAATGGATTATATTACTGACCACCCTAAAGTCCACAGGATTTGCAGAGAGATTGCAGACTGTTGCAAGAAGTGTGAGGTTGAGATAATAGGTGCTTTTGCCTTTCCACATATTGTCTGGGACTCCCATCTTGTAAAGGGGCTTGATGGGAAAGAGTTTGTCAAATGTGTTTAGCAAAGTTTCCTTAATCAGTTCATGGATGTCCCAATGAGAGTGTGTGATACCAGTTCTCCTATTAGGGAATGAGTCAGGGCAGGTGGAAGAAGTTTGTGTGGGGAAACACTTTGCTTCTAATGATCATAATGCCATTACTTTCAAGTTAATTATGGAAAAGTATAGCTCTGGTTCTCGGATTGAGATTCTAAGTTGGAGAAAAGCCAATGTTGATGGTATTAGAAAGAACCTGGAAAGCGTGGATTGGGACAATTTGATTTCTGCCAGAGGTGTACTTGTAAAGTGAGAGGCCTTCAAAAGTGAAATTTTGAGAGCACCAGATTTATTTGTTCCTGTCAGAATAAAAGTCAAAATAACAGCTTCAGGGAAGCTTTGTTTTTGAGAGCTTGGCCCTGGTTAAGAAAAAGAAGCTGCATAGGAGATGTAGGCAGGTAGAAACAAATGAGGTACTTGAGGGGCAAAACTGATGAGGGAAAGTCAACATGGCCTTGCGCGGTCAGTCAAGCCTAACCAACCTCAGAGGAACTTACCAGGGAAGTTGATGAAGGCAAGGCAGTGGCTGTTGTCTTCATGGATTTTCGAAAGGCTTATCCCAGATGGGAGGTTGGTAAAGAAGGTTCAGTCACTCAGCATTCAAGTTGAGGTGGTAAATTATGGGCGAGGTTAGAAAGTGGCAGTAGATGGTTGCCCCTCTGACTGGAGGCCTGTGACTAGTGGTGTGCCACTGCGGTCAGTGCTGGGTCCATTGCTGTTTGTCATCGATGTCCAAGGTCTGGAGGAGAATGTGGTAAACTGGATGCGGATGACACCGAGATTGGTAGTGTGGTGAACAGCAAGGAAGTCCATCAATGCTTGTAGACGGACCTGGACCAGCGAGGGAAAAAAATTGGGCTGAAAAATGGCAGATGGAGGTTAATGCAGACAAGTGTGAGCTGGTGCAGTTTGGGAGGACCAGCTAAGATAAGTCATACAAGCAGAGGGGCCGAATACTGAGTAGTGCAGTGTAACAGCGATCTGGGTACGCAGATCCATGATACATTGAAAGTGGCCTCACAGGTAGATAGGGCCAAAAAGGAAGCTTTTGGTACATTGACTTTTATGAATCAATGTATTGAGTACAGGATTTGTGATGTTATGTAGAAATTGTATAAGACACTGGTAAGGCCTAATTTGGAGTATTGTGTCCAGTTTTAGTCACCCACCTACAGGAAAGATATGGATAAGATTGCAAGAGTGCAGAGAAAATTGACAAGAATGTTGCGAGGCCTTGAGGATCTGAGTTAAAGGGAAACATAAGAAATAGGAGCTGGAGTAGGCCATCTGCCTGTCGAGCCTGCTCCACTAGTCATAAGATCATGACTGATCTGAACATGGACTCATCTCCACCTACCTGCCTTTTCCCCACAACCCTTAATTTCCCAGATTGAATAGGTTAGGGCTTTAGTCCACAGAACATGGAAGATGGAGGGGGGATTTGACAGAGGTATAGAAAACTATGAAAGGCATACATAGAATCACTTATAAGCAGGCTTTTTTTCACCGAGCTTGGGTGAGACTACAGCTAGAGGTCGTGGGTTAAGGGTGAACTGTGAAAAGTTAAAAAGGAACGTGAGGGGGAACTTCTTCACAGCAGATGGTGAGAGGGTGGAATGTGATGAATTTGGGGTCGACTTCAACATTTAAAATGTAACGCCCTGGGTCGCCTCAGGCTCGCTCGGCTCGTTCTTGTCTAGGGGGAGCAGCCTTCGGCCCCACCAAACTGGGTAATCAGCTGGTGTGGATGCTGTGTGATGTCCCCGCCTCGCCCAAAAACAGACAGTACACCATATGCGATTAAATGAGTACAATTTATAAAGGTTACTATAACTAAGTGATTAATAACGATACAGTATATATGAAGAGAAAATTAAAGAAAAGACGCCAAACTTATCAAAGTCCAAACCACTTCGTGCACAACCGTTGGAGCTCAATTACTGAAGTCTTCTGGCCACCATTCGATCCCCTCCGAACTCCTCGACTCGCAGCTCAGGACCCTCCGAACTCCTCGACTCTCCAAACAGCTCAGGACCCTCCGAGTGGTCAACCAAGCACATCTAGCTTCATCCCCCCCCCCCCGGAGAATCTTCCGGCCTCGGACCCCCCTTTGGGGTCCGATCCTCGCCCCACTTACAGCATTACGTCCTCTCTCTCGACCCCCTCGCGCCGATCTGCCCAAAAACCCGTCAACAAAAGCTTACAGACTCAGAAGAAAGAACATTAATCCCCATTTGTTTTACAAAGGAATACCATTCTCGTTATCAGTAAATTAGCATTCCTGCTAGTTAACAAAAAGAAGAAACCCTCTTTACAAAAAGAAATCAGGAGATGTACAGAGATGGAAAGGGGTGCGGAGGACTGTGAGCCGTGTGCAAGGCAATGGGACTAGGCAGATTAATAGTTCAGCATGGACTAGATGGACTGAAGGGCCTGTTTCTGTGCTGCAGTGTTCCATGACTCAATGACTCTACTCCCTCTGTGGGAGCAAAGATCTCCAGCTTCCCCACCAAGTGGGTGAAGGAATTACTTCATCTCCCGACCTTTAAGCAGAGATTTTGACATTTCTCCAGACAGGAGAAATATGCTACCCTCGTTTGGTCTACCCAACCCTTCTGAATGTTACCCCTCTGAACAACATCTTCTCTCATTCTTCTAATCTCCAGGGAACACCAACCTCAGCTAACTGATCTCTCCTGGACAGCAGTCCTGTCGCCCCAGCAAACTGTTTGGGAAGCCTTTGCTCCTCTCCCTGTGTTCAATTCAAGACTGTTTGTTCTCATTCTTCAGCACACGAGTGTAAAAGAGAACAAAATAATTCTGGCTCCGAATTCGATGCAGCACAAAAAACACAACAAGCATAAAGAACACAGTTTAAAACACAGTAAATATACAAAATAAAAGCGATCCTATAAAACACAATACACAGGCAACTCTTTGAGTGTGGCCACATGGATTAGATTATAAACATCGACTGTTTGTATGTAAAGTGACGTCAGATGCAGGAGTATCTGTACAAAAATAACAGATGACAGAAATGACGGATTTCCTGACAGGAAGTGACGAAGTGACTTTGGCAAGAGAATCTCTCTAGGCAGCAGCGAGGCACATGAAAACACAGTAGGGCAGTAACTGTGTCAGTGTGGGTACGAGGTGTGGAGTGACAGTGAATGGGGGATGAAGGGGTGGTGAGGGACTGTGGAGAGGAGTGTGTCAGTGTGGGTAGGAGGTGTGGAGTGACAGTGAATGGGGGATGGAGGGGTGGTGAGGGACTGGAGAGGAGTGTGTCAGAGTGGGTACGAGGAGTGGAGTGACAGTGAATGGGGGATGGAGGGGTGGTGAGGGACTGTGGAGAGGAGTGTGTCAGTGTGGGTACGAGGTGTGGAGTGACAGTGAATGGGGGATGGAGGGGTGGTGAGGGACTGTGGAGAGGAGTGTGTCAGTGTGGGTAGGAGGTGTGGAGTGACAGTGAATGGGGGATGGAGGGGTGGTGAGGGACTGTGGAGAGGAGTGTGTCAGTGTGGGTAGGAGGTGTGGAGTGACAGTGAATGGGGGATGGAGGGGTGGTGAGGGACTGTGGAGAGGAGTGTGTCAGTGTGGGTAGGAGGTGTGGAGTGACAGTGAATGGGGGATGGAGGGGTGGTGAGGGACTGTGGAGAGGAGTGTGTCAGTGTGGGTACGAGGTGTGGAGTGTCAGTGAATGGGGGATGAAGGGGTGGTGGGTCTCTGGAGAGGAGTGGCTGATAAAGATTGTAGGGGATGTGGAGGGGTGGGTTAGAGGGTGGAGGTGTTGGTTAGCCTTACTGCTTGGGGAAAGTAACTGTTTCTGAGTCTGGTGCTTCTGGTGTAGCCTCTTCCCTGATGGGAGTGGGACAAACAGTCAAATAGCAGGGTGGAAAGTATCCTTCATGATGTTTCTGGCCCTTTTCCATAATTTACTCTTTGTGCACGAACAGTTCCCAATCCAACACCATTTAGGGTGCCTTTCGGACATTTGATATTTATTCATGTTAAACTGAAAGTTACTTTGGTTTTGTTTTGCTCCTTCCTCTCAATTCATAGACCACCTAGTCGGAATCAGAATCATGTTTATGTCATCGGCATATGTCATGAATTTTTTTGTTTTGAGGCAGCAGTACATTGCAATACATAATAAAAGCTAAATTATAGTAAATATATTTGTGTGTGTGTGTGTGTGTGTGTGTGTATATAAAGCTTAAAAACTTAAATTTAAAAAATAGTGCAAAAACAGAGGGAAAAAAAGTACTGTGATAGTGTTCATGTGTTCACTGTCCATTCAGAAACCGTTCCTGAATCATTGAGTGTGTGTCTTCAAGCTCCTGTATCTTCTCCCTGATACTAACAATGAGAAGAGGGCCTTAATGTTGGATGCGGCTTTTCTGAGGCATCTCCTTTTGAAGGTGTCCTCAATGCTGGGGAGGCTAGTGGCCATGAGAGAGCAGGTTGAGTTTACAACTCAGCTTGCCCTCATGATGTTCCCTAATTTTACCCATTCGGAAGTCCACAACCAGTGGACTTTGGTCCTACCGACGTTGAGTACAAGGCTGTTGTTGCGACACCACTCAAACAGCTGATCTAGTTCACTCTTTTGTTCCTTCTCATTACCATCTGAGATTCTGCCAACAATAGCTGTGTCATCAGAAAATTTATAGATGGCATCTGAGCTGTGTCCAGCCACACAGTCATGGGGATAGAGAGAGTAGAGCACTGGGCTAAGCACACATCCACGAGGTGTGTCAGTGTTGTCAGTGAGGTAGAGATGCCATTTCCAATCCACACAGATTATGGTCTTCTGGTTAGGAAATTGAGGATCCAGTTGCAGACAGAGATACAGGTTGTGGAGCTTTCAATCAGAACTGTAGGAATGATTGTGTTAAATGCTGAGCTGTAGTCAATCAACAGCATACTGACGTAGGTATCTGTATTGTCCATGTGATCCAAGGCCGCATGAAGAAGCAATGAAAACGCATCCACTGTAGAGCTATTGTGGCGATAGGCAAGTTGCAGTAGGTCCAGGTCCTTTATTAGGCAGGAGTTGATTCTAGCCATGAGCAAGCTCTCAAAGCATTTCATCACAATAGATGTGAGTGTTACTGGATGATAGTCGTTAAGGCAGCTCACCCTGGTCTTCTTGGGCACTGGTCTAATTGTTGCCCTTTTAAAGCAGGTGGGAACTTCTGACTGTAGCAATGAGAGTTTGAAAATGTCTCTGAATACCCCCGCCAGTTGGTTGCCACAGATTTTCGAAGCCCTACCAGGCATACCATCGGGGCCAGGTACCTTGTGGAGATTCACCCTCTTGAAAGAAAATCTGACATCAGCCTCTGAGACAGAGGTCACAGGCTCACCAGGTGCTGTAGGGATCCTCAATAGCTGCAGTTCCATTCTCCCTTTCAAAGCAAGCATAAAAGGCATTGAGCTCATCTGGAAATGAATCATAACAGCCATTCATCATTTTAAGTTTTGCTTTGTAGGAAGTAATGGCCTGCAAACCCTGCTAGAGTTGGTGCACATCTGATTCCATAAGACCATAAGACAGACAAGCAAAAATAGGCCATTCAGTCCATTGAAGCACCATTTCATTCATAGCTGATCCATTTTCCTCTTAATTCAATTTTCCTGTCTTCTCCCATAACCTTTCACACCCTAACTAGTCAAGAACCTGTCAACCTCTGCCTTAAATGCTCCCAGTCACCTGATCTCCATAGCCATCTGTGGCAATTAATTCCACATATATACTTACCAGCTTCTGGCTGAAAAAAAATCGCTCTGATCTATATGGACATCCTTCTATTTTGAGTCTGTGCCCTTTGGTGCTAAACTCGCCCACTGTCAGAAACATCCTCTCCACATCCACTCCATCTAGACCTTTCAACATTCAATAGGTTTCAATGAGATCCCCTCCCCCCATACTTCTAAATTTCAGTGAGTGCAGGCCCAAAGCTTGGTCGCTGCTCGTATGATAACCCTTTCATTCCCGGAGATATTCTTGTGAACCCCCTCTGAACCCTCTCCGATGTCAGCGCATCCTTTCTTAAATAAGCGGCCCAAAACTGCTCACAATACTCCAAGTGAGGCCTCAGCAGTGCCTTCTAAAGCCTCAACATTACACCCTTGCTTTATATTTTAGTCCTCTTGAAACGAATGCTAGCAACTCATTCGCCTTCCTCACAGTGATTCAACCTGCAAACTAACCTTCAGGGAATCCTGCACTAGGACTCCCAAATCCCCCCGTACCTTGGATTTTTAAAATTTTCTCCGTTTAGAAAATAATCTATGCTTTTATTCCTTCTACCAAAGTGTATGACCGACTCTTTTCTGCCACTAAGCTAAATCAGAATTGTTCTTATGCTCTTTAGATCATCCTCCATAAGTCGTACCTGACCACCTTGTGTAGTCCTGGATTACCAGACTTGAATGCCACAGATTTAGCCCTCAGCAGACTACGAATCTCCTGGTTCATCCATGGCTTTTGATTTGGGTAGGTACAGTATGTTCTTGTAGGCATACACGCATCCACACAGGTTTTAATGACAACTGTGACGTATTCATTCAGACTCGAAGATAAATCCCTGAGTATAGTCCATCCACCAATTCAAAGCAGTTCTGTAAGCACTTCTACACCCCCCCTTGTCCATACTTTCTTAATCCTCTATAGTGGTGCTGCAGTCTTCAGTCTCCACCTGTACTCAGGAAGTTGAAGTACAGCCAGGTGATCAGACTTCCAAAGTGCGGGTGTGCGATGGCATGGTAAATACCATGTGGGCGTTTGGATTAGTTTAGTGACAAGGGGAAATTTTGAAGAACAGAAGTTGTTTCATTTGTGCATTGTTATATTTTAGAAAGATCTGAGATCCAGGCATTTGTCTGCAGTTATATACTGCCACCCTGAAAATATACATCAATAGCAAGAGAGCAGAGAATATTTCTATTCGACATTTCCTGTCTGTGACAATAAATTACCTCTAATACCAAAAAATCTAATTTTATACACCAGTACCTTATGTGGGACTTTGGATTGTGAAAAGGTTTTCTGAAAACCACACCCAGTTGTGTCTGCTTATCTATTCTACAAGTTACATCTTCAAAAAATTCCAAGAACATTATCAAATTTGATATCTCTCAACTTTTATCAAACTTTCAATAACTTATGCTGTCTTTCTGTTGTATCAGGATGGGTTGTATTTGCTCTATGCCCTCTCTTCCTCTTCATGTTCCAATAAACCGGAGGACACAGTGTAACAGGCACTGCTCACCATTATCAACACTACACAGGGAAAGCTATCTAACCATTCCATATTGACATTATTTCACCCCGTTATGGAGATCCTTTTTGTTCCACCCATTACACTCCCCACTGCAGAGGATGTCATCAAAAAGCAATGCCTCAAAAAGGTGGCTTCCATAGAACCATAGAACATTACAGCACAGAAACAGGATTTTTGGCCCTTCTTGGCTGTGCCGAACCATTTTTCTGCCTAGTCCCACTGACCTGCACCTGGCCCATATCCCTCCATACACCTCTCTTCCATGAACCTGTCCAAGTTTTTCTTAAATGTTAGCAGTGAGCCCCATTTACAACTTCATCTGGCAGCTCATTCCACACTCCCACCACTCTCTGTGTGAAGAAGCCCATCCCTAACGTTCCCTTTAAACTTTCCCCCCTTCACCCTTAACCCATGACCTCTGGTTTTTTTCTCCCCTGGCCTCAGTGGAGGCAAAGTACAGCCCCAAGGCCATATTTACATGTGCTGATGACACCACAGTCATTGGCTGAATCAAAGGTGCTGACGAAGGAGGTAAAGGATTGGAGGGGAGTTGCACTAATAATCAGGGATAACCTCATGGCTGCACTCAGGAGAGACATAATGGAGGGTTAAAACACTGAGTCCATTTGAGTGGAACTCAGGAGTAGGAAGAGAGCAATCACACTGATGAGGTTGTACTACAGCCACCGAGACATCGAGGAACAGATACATAATCAGATTAAGGAAACGTGTAAAAATAATAGGGTTGTTGCCATGGGGGATTTTATCTTCCCTAATATAAACTGGGATCTTCTCGGAGCAAGGGGTTTAGATGGGATAGAAATTGTTGGGTGTATTAAATCAATATGTGGGTGGTCCGATGAGAGGAGAGGCTGTTCTGGACCTGGTGTTGGGTAATGAACCTGGCCAGGTGAGTGACCTTTCAGTGGGTGAGCAGTTAGAGAACAGCGACCACAACTCCTTAACTTCCAGGATAGCCATAGATAAGGATGGGTATGGTCCAAGAGGGAGAGTCTTAAATTGGAAACACGAGGAAATCTGCAGATGCTGGAAATACAAGCAACACACACAAAATGCTGGTGGAACGCAGTAGGCCAGGCAGCATCTATAGAAAGAAGTACAGTCGACGTTTCAGGCTGAGACCCTTTGTCAGGACTAACTGAAATAAGAGATTTGAAAGTGGGAGGGGGAGGAGGAGATCCAAAATTATAGGAGAAGACAGGAGGGGGAGGGATGAAGCTAAAAGTTGGGAAATTGATTGGCAAAGGGGATACAAGGCTAGAGAAAGGGGAATATCATAGGATGGAAGGCCTTGGAAGAAAGAAAGGGGGGGGAGCACCAGAGGAAGATGGAGAACAGGCAAGGAGTTATTGTGAGAGGGACAGAGAGAGAAAAAAAGAAAAAAGAAAAAATAAATAAACAAACAAATAAATAAATAAGGATGGGGTAAGAAGGGGAGGATGGAAGTTAGAGAAATCAATGTTCATGCCATCAGGTTGGAGGCTACCCAGACGGAATATAAGGTGTTGTTCCTTCAACCTGAGTGTGGCTTCATCTTGACGGTAGAGGACATATCAGAATGGGAATGGGACATGGAATTACAATGTGTGGCCACTGGGAGATCCTGCTTTCTCTGGCGGACAGAGAGTAGGTGTTCAGCAAAACAGTCTCCCAGTCTGCATCGTGACATATCGGAATGGGATTTTCTGCAGGGATTGCTCCCTACGTGACTCCCTTGTCCATTCGTCGTTTCTCCCCCTCCCACCATCCCTTCCCACCAATCTCCCTCCTGGCACTTAATCTTGTAAGTGGAACAAGTGCTACACCAGATGTCCATGAGCCAGTCCTCATCCAGGGATCGGGGTGGGGAGGGTCAGCAACTTTAAGTTCCTTGGTGTTACCATTTTGGAGGACCTGTCCTGGACCCAGCACAGAAGGCAATTACAAAGAATGCAATGCCTATACTTCCTTACAAGTTTGTGAAGATTCAGCTTGACATCTAAAACTTCAACAAACTACTATAGATGTGTGGCTGCCTCAGCCTGGTATGGAAACACCAATGTCTTTGAACAGAAAATTCTACAAAAAGTAGCCGATGCAGTCCGGTCCATCACAGGTAAAGCCCTCGCCAACATTGAGCATATCTACATGGAGTGCTGTCACAGGAGAGCTACGTCCATCGTCAGGGTCCCCCACCACCCAGGGCACGCTCTCTTCTCGCTGCTGCTGTCAGGAAGAAGGTCCAGGAGCTTCAGGATCCACACCACCAGGTTCAGTAATAGTTATTACCCCTCAAGCATCAGGCTCTTGAACCAGTGGGCTTGGCTTCAATCAACTTCACTTGCCCACCATAGTGAACTGTTCCCATAGCCCATGGACTCATTTTCATCTTCATCTCGTGTTCTCGATATTTATAGCTTATTTATCTATTATTATCATTTCCTCTTTTTGGTGGATTTGCACAGATAGCTGTCTTTTGTACCTTGTTTGTTTGTCCATCCTGTTGGGGCAGTCTTTCATTGATTCTTTAGTGTTTCTTGGATTTGCTACTTTGAACTTTAAAAGTGATGTTCCTTTCCTATGTGCTCACCTTTGGCACATTGTACATGTAGTTCTATGTCAAAACTAGGTGATAGAAAAATTGAGGGCTATGCAGGAGGGTAGATTGAGTTTAGAGCAGGTTAAAAATTCAGCACACCATTGTGGGCCGAAGGGCCTGTGCTGTACTATTATGTTCTACGTTGCTGTGTTCCAAACTGTGGATGCCACAAAATCAGAAACAAATAGGAGGTGCAGTGGAACTAATATTCAGCCCAGACCATCTGCCATTTGCACCCCACCCTGCCCTACCTGACACCAGCAGCCTGTCATTTCGCACCCCTCCTCAGTTCATCAATCGCCCCAGAATCCTTTCTCACCCACTTCTTATATCGACCATCTCCCCTCTCCACACTCAATCCTGATGCAGGCTTTCAACCCGAAACATCGATAATTCCTTTCCCTCCACGGATGCTGCTCGACCTGTTGAGTTCTTCCGGCAGACGGGGTGTTATGAAAACACATCTTCTTGGTGTCACACAACGTTTTCGGTTCCATTTTCCTGGTTTCCAGTGAAGAACATTGTGGAAGTTTCAGGATATGTATTTTGTATCTCTGGGTTATGAAATGAGGAGAGACACATCTGAACATTGTCTTATGATCTGGTGATCACCGGGCTCTCGAATGCAGATAAATACCGACAGTCTTTCTGTTCAAATTCTATCCTGCTAATTAATTTTAGATGCATTTTGAACATTATTTTATAAAGATCTTTGGATCATCTGTACACCTCGATGTCCAGTTGCTCATACATTGTGCAGCCTGTGTTCTGTATCAGATCATGACAACTGTATTGCCTTTTTATAATATCCTCAGAGACGATCGCAGAGCTCAAAGTAAATTTACTTTCAAAGTATGTGTATGTCACTATACATAACCCTGAGTTTCAACTTCTTGCGGTCAATAAATCCATAGAATAATAACCATAACAGAATCAATGAAAAACTGCACCAACTTGGGCTTCCAACCAGCGTGCAAAAGAAAACAAACTGTGCAAATACCAAAAGAAAGAAAGAAATATAGAGAACATGAGATGAAGACTCCTTGGAACTGTCGCCTTCTTCCTGATGACCTGGTCGGTGGGGGTTCCCTGATGATGGATGCTGATTTCCTGCGACAACGCGTCATGTAGATGTGCTCAATGGTGGCAGAGGGCTTTACCCATGATGCACTGGGCCTTATCCACTACTTTTTAAGGGATTTTCCATTCAAAGGCATTGGTCTTTCCATACTAGGATGTGATGTAACCGGTCAATATACCCTGTGCTGTTCATCTACAGGAGTTTGTCAAAGTTTTCGATGCCATGCCAAATCTCTATGAACTCCTAAGTAGGGGCAATGCCGTGCTTCCTTTGTAATTGCACCTACCTGCTAGACCCAGGACAGCTCCTCGTAAATAACACTGAGGAATTTAAAGTTGCCAAGTCTTTCCAACTATGATCCCTCAATGAGGACTGGCTCATGGACCTCTGGTTTCTTTCTTCTGAAGTCAATAATTAGCTCCTTATCTAACATCATAAGCATTATTCAGATATTTAACAAACGCAGTGTACAGAATACACAGTTCCATTATAGAAACCTCCCATGAATATTACCGTAACAAATGATTGATGCTATTTGATGTTAATTTTAATTTATTTGCATTTGTATCAAGAAGTAACTAATTACCATCTTCACTATTGAAATGAAATATTTAGTAACTGACCTAGATACACAACTGTTTGTCAGTATTTCTACCCAGAGAATTGCTGATATGATTAATTGGCAGAGCTGGGATTATCGAGAGCGTGATATGAAATATGGTGGTAGCAAGACAATAATAATAGTTACTGTCAGAAACACACTGAGTCTCAGCAATTTGCAGAACGGTAAACTTTATTTCTCGAGTCTGCAGAGTCGGACCCAACCAGCTCCTGCTAGATTGAGTGCCGAATTACACTTTGCACAGTTTTTTATACCCTACTTGTTTACGACTTTGTGAGTTGCACCCATGTGAGGTGCAGACATTCTTCCTTAATCTCATTACAAAATTACAAATGTGATTACCCTTTGGCCCACTTATCAGCCTCAGCGCATTTTGACCGTTATTGTTCAACCGTTAAGCATGTCTTCCCGTTACCCGTATCGCTTCTTTAATCAGCAAGCTATTGTTTCATCCTCATTTTGCAAATTGGTTTATACGTTGCCCTGCAAGTTGCTTTGCACGCTCTTTCTGTGTCAGCACATTCTAAATGGACTCCTTAAGTACCGTCTTTAATTTAATCATTTCTCTCAGTTACAAATGCCTTTGAGGTAGACAAAATAGAACAGAACTACTTATCAAGTGTACTGTAGATTTTTATATATTTTAAGGATTGCTTGACTCCACTAATAATTGTCAGATTGTGGCGACCCACCTTCTGCGCAGTGGGGAAGACTTCGGTGATGCGCCGCTGAAGTCATTGCCGCCCGGAGAGGGCGGGCGGGCGCCGCGAAGTTTGAATAAACTAGTCTCGAAACGACTTACCGGCTGCGTGTCGTTATTTCAGCGCTGTGTGTAGCACATCGCCACAAGATATTATAAGAGCCATAAATCAAGTATCTCTCTTGCGTTCCCATGCATACGTTCTGTAGGCACAGTAAAGAACAAAGAAAGTCACTTTTCCCTCCCAAGTGTTTTGTGGCGTGCCTGAATGTCCTTTCCTTCATACGGGTGTTGAATACAGTGTGGGTGATTAGAATACCATGCCCTTCTGCCCATAACTTTGCTTATTTTCCAAAACAGACAAGCATGCCTGCAGTATGCTGGGCTCCAAGATAAACAATAATGCTGTCACATAAAATTCCGTATAGCAGTCTCGGACTTGCATGAGAAATTGACTCATCGGCTAGATATGCAAAGCATCAGTGGGGTGGGTTGAAAGGTGAGAAGTAAGGGTGAAGAAATTGGATCATGGATCAGTACATGCAACTACAATGACATGCCCATTACGGAGACTTGCCGGTCACAGGGCCATGAATAGCTGCTGGATGTTCTGGGATTTCGGCATTTTAAAAAGGGACAGAGAGGGAGGTTACAGAGGTGGGCGGGTGACAGCTGCGGAAATGGAGGATGTCATGGATTGTGTACTGAGGCGGTGTAGATTGAAGTCAGAAACAGGAAGGGAGCAACAACTCTATAGGAAATATTTTATAGAGCCCCCCGCCCCCCACAGTAGCAACAGAGAAACTGAGGAATAGATCAGGAGGCAGGTTTTGAAAAGGGGCAATAAAAAAGGTTGCCATCATGGGGTCTTCGACTTCTCTGATATTGATTGGCACCTCCTTAGTGCAAACAGTTTAGATCACGGCGCACTTGGCCGTAGCTGCCCCGCTGGGTCCAACGAGTGGTGCAACTGGTTGTCTTAAATGTTTTCCTCGCGATCACAAGAGCCTGTTGGACATGGTAATACAAAGTACCACAAGTGCGATTCGTTGGTGAGTCCGAAGGCGGGGGAGCTGCATGGACCCTAACCGTTGCGTGGACATGCCGCGGCATCACCTATCACAGCCGCCCAGTGGAGGAGCCGGAGGCGGTGTGGGAGACAACAGGGGTGGCAGCCGCGCTGGGTTCGAGGCCGGAGGCTGGACTCCAGTCAGTGCTGCGCTCCAAGATGCACATCCCTGGAAGTCAGGTTGGGTCGCCTCAACCTCCAGTTCCAGTCTCACCCAACCGCAGAGGGAAACGCTGCTTATATTTACTGTGTCCCTCACAATTCTGAATACCTGTCAGGGTGCTAGAGCAGGGATCCAATTCCAGACCCAGGATTGTAAACACAGTGATGTTAATTGAGTAACAAGTCCGAGGTGTGAACAAAGTCAGCGTCAAAGTTCAGGCAGAGATCAAAACATCCAGAGAAATCCAAAATCGGGAAACAGGCGGAGTCGATATTCAGACAGAGTACAGATACAAATGCTGGAAAGGCTCAGGAAAATTCACTGGCACAATCTAACAACAAACAGGTGAAAACACAGGATTGAGATGCACTGAGCAATAAACAGATGATAGGTGGAGCGCAATGAGACACGGGCGACAACAATACCAGTAATAATGAGAAACAGATGAGAGACGGAGGACTCAGTGATACAGGGGCTGGAGTAGAGCAGGAGCACATGGCAATACAAAACCACAGACTGACAGCTAGGGGGGAAACACACAGAAAGACAGAGTTCAACTGGAGGTATTGACAGTACCCCCTCCCCACTACAGATGCCTCCTGGTATCAGGGCAGGTAGAGCTGGGTGTTGGTGATGAAAGTCCCTGATGAGAGAGGGGTCCAGGATGTTACGGACGGGGACCCAGCACCTCTCCTCAGGACCATAGCCCTCCCAGTCCACAAGATACTGGAAGCCACAGCCCCGGCGATGAACGAACACCGTGAAGGCCTCTGACCCATCGATGAGCCGTAGGGGAGCAGGGTGTTTGGGGACAGGATACGGGATGGCTCAGGAAAGGCTTGATGCAGGACACATGGAAGGTGAGATGAATGCAGCGGAGAGTGGAGGGGAGCTTGAGACAAAGGGCAGCACGGCTGATGTCTTCAGCAATGGGAAAGGGGCCGATGAATCGGGGGTGAGCTTGCAGGAATCCACCTTGAGAGGCAGGTCTCAGGTTGAAAGCCACACATACTGTCCCTGGCAGCAACGTAGGGCCTTGGAGCGATGGCGGTCAGCTTGACGCTTGATCCTAGCAGAGGCATGGAGAAGGGTAGAGCAAGAGTGTGCCTCTAAATCCCCTGATAACAGCCGATAGATGCCTCAGCAGATGGAACTCCAACCTCCTCCTCCTGGGCAGGGAACAGTGGAGGTTGGTAGCCAAGGCAGCACTCGAAGGGGGAACAGGCCGTTGGATGAGGACAGATGAGAGTTTATGACGTACTCGGCCCAGGGTAGCTGCTGACTCCACGAGGAGGGGTTCTGGGATTCCAGACACCGCAATACAGTCTCTAGCTGTTGGTTGGCCTGCTCTATCCGGCCATTGGTCTGTGGGTGGAATCCTGAAGACAGACTCACAGAGGCACCCAGAAGATTACAGAATGCCCTCCAGAAGTCAGATGTGATTTGAGAGCTCCTGTCTGACACAATATCTGCAGGTAAACCATGTAATTTAAAAACATGCAAAACTAGTAATTTGGCAGCTTCTTTGGCAGAGGGGAGTTTAGGTAAAGGAATGAAGTGTACAGACTTGGAGAAACAATCAACTACAGTGAGGATGGTGGAGTTACCATCTGATGGGGGGAGACCAGTGACAAAGTCCAGGGCTATGTGGGACCAGGGTCTCTTGGGGATAGACAGGGGTTGTAACAGACTAGCGGGTGACCGGTTAGAATTCTTGCCCTGAGCACAGACCAAGCAGACCGAGACAAAGTTGCAGATGTCACCTCCCATGGAGGGCCGCCAGAACCACTGACTGATGGAGGCCTGTGTAAGCTTGGTTCCAGGGTGATGGGATAACCGGGAAGAATGACCCCAATGCAATAGACAGAGCTGGGAACGTAAACATGGTTAGTGGGGCATTGACTAGGGGCTGCCTCGCTCTGTTGAACAGCTTGCACCATGGCTTCAATGTCCCATTGCGCTGCACCCACGTGACAGTGAGCAGGGACGATGACATCGAGGACCTCAGGGGTCTCAGAGGAAAGAAATCTTCAGGAGAGGGCAGTAGGTTTTCCATTCCTGGAACTGAGACGGAAGAACAGTGTAAAATTGAATCTCGAGAAAAACAGGGACCAACGAGCTTGATGGGAGTTGAGACACCAGGCCGTATGGACATATTCCAGATTCTTATGATCAGCCCAGACTGAGAATGGCACCTTTGCCCCCTCCAGTCAATGCCTCCACTCTTCCAGAACTAGTTTCACAGCCAGCAACTCCCGGTTTCTGGCATCGTAATTCCGCTCCATGGGAGTGAGGCGGTGAGAGAAGGCACAGGGGTGCACCTTCTCGTCCTTGGCCGAGCACTGAAAGGGAACAGCTCCTACACCAACGTCAGACGCATCCACCTCCACAATGAACTGCCGGTCGGCGTCGGGTTGAATCAGGATGGGGCAGAGGTAAAATATTCCTTCAGGTCAGAGAATGCTTTTTTGGCAGCAGGGGACCAGGAGAATCTGACAGCTGATGAGGTAAGAGCAGTGAGGGGTGCAGCCAGTGTTCTGTAATTTCTGATAGAAGTTAGCAAAGCCCAAGAATCATGGTAACTCCCGACCAGTTGGAGTTTGGTGCCAGTCGACCACTAACCTGACCTTCCGTTGGTCCATCTGAATGGAACCACCTGAAATTACAAACCCCAGGAAGGAGACTGTATTGCAATGAATCTCACATTTCTCAGACTTCACAACAAGCTGGTTCTCCAGAAGGCACTGGAGAACTCTGCGGACATGACCTGTGTGTTCAGCAAGGGACTTAGAAAAAAAATTAAAATGTTGTTGAGATACACAAAAACAAATTGATTCAGCATGTCCCTAAGAACACCACTTACCAGGGCTCGGAAGATGACAGGGGCATTGGTGAGACCGAATGGCATGACCAGATATTTGTAATGGCCCGAGATGGTGTTGAAGGCTGTCTTCCACTCGTCCCCTTTGCAGATGCGGGCAAGACGGTAGGCATTACGGAAATCAAGCTTGGTGAAAAACAAGGCTCCTTGTAATAGTTCAAATGCCGAAGTCATGAGCGGAAGAGGGTAACGGTTCTTAACAGCGACTTCATTCAGGCCCCGGTAATCAATGCACCGTCCTTCTTTTCAAGAAAGAAAAAAAACCGGCACCAGCAGGGGAGGAAGACGGCCGGATGATGCCTGCGCCAGAGATTCTTGAATGTATTTACTCATGGCTTCTGTTTCAGGTGCGGACAGGGAGCACAGGCAGTCCCTTGTGGGAGATGTGCCAGGCAAGAGGTCATTGATGCAATCATATGGACGATGAGGTGGCAGGGAAGTGGCCCGGGACTTGCTGAACACAGCCTTGAGGTCCGTGTATTCAGGAGGAATGGCACTAAGGTCTGGAAATTCGTCTGGGGGATCTGGGCTTGGAGACAAGGGGATCCGAACACAGCGGAGGCAGGGGGAGTGACAGAATGGGCTCCAGTCTACAATCTTGTGACTAAGCCAGTCATTGTGGGGGTTGTGTCTGACCAACCAGGGATGGCCCAGGACGATGGGAGCTTGGGGAGAGTCAATAACACAAAGGGTTAACTGTTCAGGATGGTTGCCAGATAAACTGAGACTCACTGGGTGACATGGGTGTCGTTCGCCAGTCTCTGACCGTTCAAGGCATTGGCCATTAATAGCAGATGTGGGTGATCTCCACTGGAAAGCCCCCACTGGGTAGCCAAGCCAGAATCGATGAAACTCTCCTCCGCACCGGAATCAACCAAGGCGGAGACTGCTCGCCGTTGGACGCCCCCCTCCAGAGAAGCAGGTATGAAAGTGAGTGGTGTCGAGGAGGGCAGGACAGGGGTCACGCTTACCAATACTCCTCGTCCTGCTGGTGAGCGCTTGGCTTTTACTGGGCAGGTGGAGATGAAGTGGTCTGGTTGGCCACAGTACAGACAGGAGCGGGTGCTGATTCTCCTTTGTCTTTCAGTCAGCGTCAGGCAGGTACGGTCAGCTTGCTTAACCTCGGGCTCTGCAACGGGAATTGTAGGTTGGGGCAAATGGCAGGGCAATGCAGACTGGCGAGGAGCTTGGAGCTCACCCAGTCCCCCCAGGGACCCTCTGGAACGCCTCCCTCTGCAGCACTGCTGAAGGCAAACATCAGTACGGATGGCCAAATCCACCAGGGCTTCGAAAGTAGCAGGAAAGCCCTGGGTGACCAGCTCATCTTTGATGTCTTTGGAGAGGCCGTTCAGGAAGGTGTTGTACTGTGCCTCCGAGTTCCGGCCACTAGGGGTAGCTTAGGGTCCGGAAATCTTTGGCGTATTCTGTCACAGATCTGTGCCCCTGGTGCGTGTGCAGCATTTCACGGGCAGCCTCTCTCCCATGCTTGGAGCGATCAAACACTTCTCTCATCGCCTCAGAAAATAACCGAAAACTACTGCAGAAAGGGGAGCCTGCCTCCAAGACGGCTGGTCCCCATTCTCTCGCCCGACTGGAAAGTTGGGTGATGACGTAGGCCACCTTGGCTCGATCAGTTGGAAAGGTAGTTGGTTGTAATTCAAAAATGAGGCTGCACTGGGAAAGAAAAGAGCGGCAGGTACGGGGCTCACCTGAGTACTTTTCTGGAGGAGGCAGATGGGGCTCTTGGACAGGAGGAGTGAGTGAGAACGCTGAGGGCAGGGCAGAAGATGCAGTCGCAGAATGTTGATGGGCACTCTGGAACAGCTGGAGTGACCGAGTCTGGGTCACAAGATTAGTTACATTGGCAGAAAGCAACTCCACTGCCCTGAACACAGAGTCCAACTGGTTCTGGTGTCTCCCCAGCTTCACTCCCCATTGTTCCAGGTCAGCTCTCAGATGACTGGGGTCTGCTAGATCCATTCTGGCAAGATTGTACTGTCAGGTCATGGGAGCAGGGACCCAATCACAGACCCATTATTAATTGAGTAATAAATCCCAAGGTACAAAGTCAGCGTCAAAGTTCAGGCAGAGATCAAAACATCCAGAGGAATCCAAAAACCACAATCGGGAAACAGGCAGAGTCGATATTCAGACAGACAGAGTACAGATACAAATGCTGGAAAGGCTCAGGAAAATTCACTGGCACAATCTGGCAACAAACAGGTGAAAACACAGGACTGAGATACACTGAGCAATAAACAGAGAGGCAGATGATAGGTGGAGCACAATGATACACGGGTGGCAACAATACAGGTAACAATGAGAAACAGGTGAGAGACAGAGTACTCAGTGATACAGGGGCCGGAGTAGATCAGGAGTGGGGACAGGAGCACGTGGCAAAACAAAACCACAGACTGACAGCTAGGGGGAAACACACAGAGTTCAACTGGAGGTACTGACAATATCTCTATCAAATTTCCTCTCGATCTTCTACATTATGGGGAATAAAGTCCTAACCTCTTCAATCTTTCCCTTTAACTCAGGGTATTAAGTCCTGGCAACATCCTTGTAAATTTTCTATGCACTCTTTCCTGTAGGTAGGTGACCAAAACTGCACACAATGCTCTAAATTAGGCCTCGCCAAGGTCTTATACAATTCCAACATAACATCCCAAATTCTGTACTCAGTACATTGATTGATGAAGGCCAATGTGCCAAAAGCTTTCTTTATGACCCTATCTAGCTGTGATGCCACTTTCAAGGAAACTTTATTCCTCGATCCCTCTATTCTACCGCACTGCTCTGTGTCCTACATTTCGCTGTATAAAAACTATCCTGGTTGATCCTCCCAAGTGCAACACCTCACACCTGTCTGCATTAAATTCCCTCTTCCATTTCTCAGCTCATTTTTCCAGCTGGTCTGGATCCCACTGTAACCCTTTGATATCCTTCCTTGTTGTCCACTACACACCAGTCTTGCTGTCCTCTGCAAATTTACCATGTTATCATCCAGGTCATTGATACAGATGACAAACAACAATGGACCCAGCACTGATCCCTACGGCACTCCACTAGTCACAGGCCTCCAGTCAGAGAGGCAACCATCAGCTACCACTCTCTGGCTTCTCACATAAAGCCAATGTCTAATCCAATTTACCACCTCACCTTGAATGCTGAGCGACTGAACCACCTCGACTGGCCTCCCATGCAGGACCTTGTCAAAATCCTCGCTGAAGACCATATAGACTACATCCACTGCCCTGCCTTCATCAGCTTTCTTGGTAACTTCCCCGTAAAGCTCTGACTGGTTAGACACTAGTTACCAAGCACAAAGCCACATTGACTATCCCTAATCAGTCCCTGTTCATCCAAATACTTAGATATCCAGTCCCTTAGATTACCTTCCAATAACTTTGTACTACTGATGAGAGGATTACTGGCCTATAATTTTGGGATTTATTCCTAGGCCTTCGTAAACAATGGAACAACATTATCTATTCTTCCATTCTCTGGCACTTCACCTGTAGCTTAGGATGTTTTAAAAACCTCTGCTAGTGCCCTTGCACTAGCCTCCCACAGGGTCCAAGGGAACACCCTGTCAGGCCTTGGGGATTTATCCACCCTAATTTGCCACAAGACAGCAAACACCTCCTCCTCTGTAATCTGTAGAGTGCCCATGAATTTGATGCTGCTTTGCTTCACCTCTGTAGACTCTCCTTCCACCTCCTGAGTAAAAACAAATGCAAAAAATCTATTTAAGATCTCCCCCATCTCCTTGGGCTCCACGCATAGATGACCACTCTGATCTTCCAGAGAACCAATTTTGTCCTTTGCTATCCTTTTGCTATTAGCATATCTCTTGAAGCCCTTAGGATTTTCCCTCACCTTGTCTGATGTCCAACCTCATGTCTTCTTTAAGCCCTCCTGATTTGCTTCTTAAATGCTATTTTGCATTTTTATACTCCTCAAGTACCTCATTTATTCCTACCTTCCTATAGCTGCTATGTACCTCCTTTTCTCTGAACCAGGGCCTCAATATCTCTACAACCTATTATTCTTGTCTTTTAGTCTGAGAGGAACATACAAACTCTGTACTCTCAAAATTTCACTTTTGAAGGCCTCCCACTTACCAACTACACCCTTGTCAGAAAACAGCCAGTCCCAATCCACACTTGCCAGATCCTTTCTGATACCATCAAAATTGACCTTTCTTCAATTTAGAATCTCAACCCAATGACCAGAACTATCTTTTTCCATGATTACCATGAAAGTAATGGCATTATCATCACTAAATGCAAAGTTTTCCCTGCACAAACATCTTCCACCTGCCCTGTCTCATTCCCTAGTCAGAGAACTTGTATTGCACTCTCTCTCTCATTGGGACATCTATGAACCGATTAAGGAAACTTCCCAGAACACATTCGACAAACTCTTTTCCCATCAAGCCCCTTTACAGTATGGGAGCCCTAGTCAATATGGAGAAAGTTAAAATCATCTACCATCAAAACTTTGTGCATCTTGCAATAGTCTGGGACCTCTCTACAAATATGCTCCTCTAAATCCCACGGATTGTCGGATGGTCCGTAATATAATCTCATTAATGTGGTCATACATTTCACATACCTCAGTTCTACCCATTAAGCCTCATTGGTTGAGCTCTCCAGTCTGAGCACTGATGTGACATTTTCCCTGACTAGTGTGCCACCCCTCCCTCTTTAACCCCACCCGCTCTAGCACATCTAAAACTACAGACCCCTGTAACATTGAGCTGCCAGTCCAGCCGCTCCTGGAACCAAGTCTCACTAATGGTTACAATGTCATAATTCCACGTGCCAGTCCATGCCCTAAGCTCATCCACCTTTCCTACGATGCTCCTTGCATTGAAATGTACACAGCTCAGAATATGAGTCCCACCACACTTGACCTTTCGACCCATGACTTTGTATGCAGGCTTAACAACATTTTGCTCCACAACCACTCCACTATCTGTTCTGGTGCTCCGGTTCCCATCCCCCTGCAACTCTAGTTTACTCATAATAAATCTAGTTTACTCATAATAAATCTCTTACTATCTTTCCTTTCGGTTAGTCGTGACGAAGGGTCTCGGCCCGAAACGTCGACAGTTCTTCTCCTATAGATGCTGCCTGGCCTGCTGTGTTCCACCAGCATTTTGTGTGTGTTGTTCTTTGAATTTCCAGCATCTGCAGATTTCCTCGTGTTTGCTGGATATACGATCATCTTGTTTTCTTATTTTGAACTATCCTGAGTTCAGTGTGTCAGCAGACTGCAACTCCACAAAGATTTACCGTATATTTATCAATCATACTTTTTCTGCATCCCGTCCACAGCCCTCACTCCACCCCACACCATCATCTAACCACTTGCCCTCCTGACCCCAGCTTCAGGCTGGGAGAACGGTCCGTTTCTCATCATTTTGTTAAACCTCAGTGTCTCGGAACAGAACAGTGACATTAAGAAGGGTATGTTAACACATCAGGTATGTCCATAATTTGGATCACAAGTTTGTGAGGTTATAAAGTTTAGGAAGTCTGAAGTGCTAATTGTCTTCCAAGTGTGCCCTTTCTCTCTGACCTGCGTTCCTCCTTCCATCCTTCACTCTGATTTCACACTCCTGTCTTGTCTTCTCCTCTACAGCTCCAAACCACCAGCCCTCAGCCCTGGTCTGGGCTACATTCCCTCATAACCCTAACCCTCAGCGATGGGTTTTGCTGAGTTCAGTCACCAGAGTGTCCATACATTTCTCAATTTAAGCCTCCATTTGGAGGAGCAGAAGACAAGCTGGCATGTGCAGGGGTTGTCTGGGATTGAGTCACCTCTGACCTCCAATTGTTCCATGTGTGATCATTTGAGTGAAACTAAAATGAGAGAGAGAGGGGGAGAGAGGCAGGCTGCAGGACAATAAGCAGGAATACAAAGTGCTACCATTGGTGGACACTGGAAGGTAAAGAAGGTGAGAATTGGAGTCTTTAGGAGAGAGGCGATT
This sequence comes from Hypanus sabinus, assembly GCF_030144855.1. Classification (NCBI taxonomy): domain Eukaryota; kingdom Metazoa; phylum Chordata; class Chondrichthyes; order Myliobatiformes; family Dasyatidae; genus Hypanus; species Hypanus sabinus. The sequence continues at coordinate 136,224,163 of NC_082715.1, read as the reverse complement.
GGAACCAGATGGGGATGGCTGGGTTTGAGGGAAAGAAGGCATAAATGAAGGGAGCTGAGAAGGATCAGTAAGAGAGAGAGACGGGAAAAAGGGGAACATACATACTGCATGGAATGGGTTCCTATAATTGAAAAACCCAATGCTCATGCTGTTGAGTTGTGGACAACACCGGCAGACTGAGGGGCTGTTTCTCCAGACAGGGTGGCAACCAGAACTGTGCGTACAAGTCCATGTGAGGCCTCAGTGGTGTTTGCAAAATTGTCGCAACACCTCCCTGTCCTTACACTCCATTACACTGGCTAATGAAGACCAGTGTCACGTACACCACCTTTACCTTCCTGTCTTCCTTGTGCATTTCAGGGAGTCCTGACCTGCAGCAGAGTATGACCCAGCATCTCCACATCCTGAGAGGCTGGGGGAGATTCAGCATCTCATCAAATGCTCCAACTTCAACAGACGTACTGTCGAAAGTATTCTGAATGTTTGCATCACAGTCTGGCCCAGCAACTCGAACGCTCAGGAACAGAAGAGGCTGCAGGGAGTAGTGGACACTGCCAATTCCAACATGGGTATGGCCCTCTATACCCATGCCAATAACAGGAGCCAACGTCTGCAAGAAGACAAATCTTAAGGTTGTATACGTACCTTGATAATAAACGTGCTTTGAATTTTGAACAATCCATCAAGAAGGCAACATTCATCATCAAAGACCCACCATCTAGGCCATTTGTTCTTCTCACTGCTACTATCAGACAGCAGATACAGAAGCCCAAGTCCCAAACCACCAGTTTCAGGAACATCTACCCCCCCCCCCCTCCAACCATTCAGTCCTTGAACCAACCTCAAGTATAACCTGACCTTACCAGGTGAACACTACAACCTTCTCTTGAACTATCATGGACTGTTGCACTTGTTTTTTGCATGCTTTCTCACCTTACGGCATAATTTCCTGTAGATTTTGTGTTCTATGTGTGTCGTCTGTACCTATGTGCCTCTGATGTAGATGCAGGCAAGTTATTCACAGTCCATGTACTTCACCATACTTGTGCACAGAACAATCAACTCAATTTGCCTTGAACTTGTTTCTCAGTACTCCCCAGATCAGGTTATGTGTATCTTACCCTTGTACACCGAGGTCCCCCTGTCCCTCAACACTCCCCACCATGCATGGTGTGTGTCCTACCCTTGTACACTGAGGTCCCCCTGTCCCTCAACACTCCCCACCATGCATGGTGTGTGTCCTACCCTTGTACACTGAGGTCCCCCTGTCCCTCAACACTCCCCACCATGCATGGTGTGTGTCCTACCCTTGTACACTGAGGTCCCCCTGTCCCTCAACACTCCCCACCATGCATGGTGTGTGTCCTACCCTTGTACACTGAGGTCTCTGCCTCTCAACACTCCCCAGCATTCATGATGTGTGTCTTGGCCTTATACATCAAGGTCCCTCTGTCCATTGATACTCCCCATCATTCACGGTGTGTGCTCTACGCTTGTACATCGAGGTCCCTCTGTTCCTCGGTGCTCCCTGGTCCCACCTAGCTCCTATGAGAGATAGAAAATGTTTCTTTGTGAACCTCCTCTGGACTCTCTCCAATGGCACACATCCTTTCTGAGATATGAGGCCCAAACTGTTGACAATACTCCAAGTGCAGGCTAATCAGTGTCTTATAAAGGCTCAGCATTATCTCCTTGCTTTTATGTTCTATTGCCCTTGAAATAAATGCCAGCATCACATTTGCCTTCTTTACCACAGACTCAATCTGTAAATTAACATTCTGGGAGTCTTGCACTAGGACTTCTAAGTCCCTCTGCACCTCTGATGTTTGAATCTCCTCCGCAATTAGATAATAGTCCACACTGTTATTCCTTTTATCAAAATGCATTATCATACATTTTCCATACTGTACTTCATCTGCTACTTTTTTGCCCATTCTTCCAAATTTGTCAAAGCCGTGTTGCTTCCTCAGCATATTCTTCCCCTCCACCTACCTTCATATCATACTACAAGATGGCTGTTTAGAGCAGCTCTTGGTTGAGCCCACGAGGGGGTCAGCTATTCTGGATTAGCTGTTGTGCACTAAATTGGAATTGACTAGAGCTTAAGGTAAAAGAACCCTAGGGGGAAGTGATCATAATTTGATCAGATTCTCCCTGAAATTTAAGAAGAAGCTAAAGTCAGTATCACAGTGGAGTAAAGAGAATAACAGAGGCATGAGAGAGATGTTAACCCAGAATTGACTGGAAAAGTACACTGGCAAAGATGACAGCAGAGCAGCAATGGCTGGAATCGCTGAAAGCAATTCAGAAGGCACAGGATATATATATATATATATATATATATACACACACACATCTCAAAGAGGAAGAAGTATTCTAACGGCAAGATGAAACAGCCATCACTAACAAGGGAAGTCAAAGCCAAATAAAAGCCAAAGAGAGAGCACATAATGGAGCAAAAATTAATGGGAAGGAGGTGGATTGGGAAGCTTTTAAAAACCAACAGAAGGCAACTAAAAAAGTCATTAAGAAAGTAAAGATGGAATACCAATATTAAAATAATATTAATTATAATAATATTAAACAGTATATCAAAAGATTCTTCAGATACATAAAATGTAAGAGAAGCAAGAGTGGATATTGGACCACTGGAAAATGATACTGGACTGGTAGTAATGGGGGAGATGGAAATGGTGGGCAAACTGAATAAGTATTTTAAGACCATAAGATATAGGAGCAGAAGTAGGCCATTCAGCCCATCGAGTCCGGTCCACCATTCAATCATGGGCTGATCCACTTCTTCCAGTCATCCCCACTCCCCTGCTTTCACCCCATGCCCTTTGATGCCCTGGCTAATCAAGAACCTATCTATCTCTGCCTTAAATACACCCAATGACTTGGCCTCCACAGCCACCCAGTCTTCACTGTGAAGGACTTTAGCAATATGGTGGAAGTTCCAGGTGTCGAGGATCATGAAGGGTATGAAATTACTACCACTAGAGAGAAGGTTCTTGGGAAACTGAAAGGTCTTCAGGCAGATAACTCTCCTGGACCAGATGGTCTACACCCCAGAGTTCTGAAAGCAGTGACAGAAGAGATTTGTGAAAGCATTTGTAATGAACTTTCAAGAACCACTAGATTCTGGGATGGTTCTAGAAGACTAGAAAATTGCAAATGTCACTCTACTTTTCAAGAAGGGGTGGGGGGGGGGGAGGCAGAAGAAAGGAAATTTATAGGCCAGTTAGTCTGACCTCAGTGGATGGGAAGATGTTGGAATCGATTGTTAGGTTGTCAATTTGGGGTACTTGGAGACATATGATAAAATAGACCATGGTCAGCATGGTTTCTTCAAGGGAAAATTTTGTCTGACAAATCTGTTGGAATTCTTTGAAGAAATAACAAGTGGGATAGATAAAGAGGAATGGCTTGAAGTTGTGAGCCTGGATTTTCAGAAGTGCCACTCATGAGGCTGCTTAACAAGCTACCAGCCCATGGTATTACAGGAAAGGTTCTAGCATGGATAAAGCAGTGGCTGATTGGCAGGTGATAAAGAGTGGGAATAAAGGGAGCCAGTGACTAGTGGTGTTCCACAGGAGTCTGTGTTGGGTCTGTGTCTTCTATCTGAGATGTCAATAATTTGGATGATGGAATTATTGGCTCTTTGCAAAGTTTTCAGAGAACATGAAGATATGTGGAGGGCCTAGAGCTTTGAGGAAATGGGGAGGCTATAGACAGATTAGGAGAAAGAGCGAAGAAGTGGCAAATGGAATACAGTGTCTGGAAGTGTGTGGTCATGCACTTAGGTAGAAGAAATGAAAGGGTTGACTATTTTCTAATCTAAATGAAGAGAAAATCCAAAAATCTGAGACAAAAGGGGACTTGGGAGTCCTTGTGCAGGATTCCCTAAAGGTTGATTTGAAGATTGAGTCTGTGGTGAGGAACAAATGTGATGTTAGCATTCATTTCAAGAAGACTAGAATATAAAAGGAAGAATGTAATGTTGAATCTTTATAAAGCATTGGTGAGGCCTCACTTGGTGTATTGTGAGCAGTTGTGGGCCCCTTATTTTAGAAAGGAAATGGTGAAACTGGCTTGTCATTTGAAGAGCATTTGATAGCTCTGGAAATTCACAGGAATTTTTAAGGCAGGAGCTTAGTGTTGAGAGGGGAACTGGATCGGCTGTGATGAAATGGCAGAGCAGACACGATGGGCCAAATGGCCTAAATCTGCTCCTGTAGTTTATGGTTTTAATGTCTTATCGTCTGTTCACCACTCGCAGCAGCCTGTCCTTTCTTCGTTCCAAACCCTTCCTCTCGGCTGTCAGTCTGGCTTCAGCCAATGGGAGCACGCGGCGCGGCCCCGCCCTGGACAAACGGGAGAGGCTCGTTGTGCGGGCCGATTGGCAACTGCGATGTCAGGCATGGCGCTGGCAGTGCAACGAGCGCGGCTGAAGGCGGGGGGCCTGGGGTCCGCCCAGCGAGCGCAACCCTTCCTTGGACAGGACTTCGAGGCGCTGCGGGATCACAGCCGGGGTACCGGCAGCTTGTTTCAGGATCCTGCCTTCCCCGCCGCCGTCACCTCTCTCGGGTACCAGGAGCTGGGCGCCGGCTCGCACAAGACCCGCGGCGTGGAGTGGCTCCGGCCCCAGGTAGGCGGTGGGGAGGGGAAGAGGGAGTGGGGAGGGGCACAGGGGGAAAAAAAATCCCGGGGCGGAGGGATGAGGAGAAAGAAAGTTTGCAAAAGTTTACCGAGAGACAAAGTTTACACCCAGGTGACGGTAATGTCCCCGCTATCACGCTAGAGCTCCCCCCCTCCCCAACACGCATATTTGGGGGGACGACAAATGTTTACGCGAGATTCGGTCGCCACACGAGATCAGTAAATGTTGGACCTGACAGGGCGTGGACTCAGAAAAGTTAAGCGTACCAACGCCCAATTTAACTACTGACTCACAGACTCGGCACGACCAGTACCACACGCTAGTGTCAGGCAGTAACAGACGCGCCTAGATCGATACTGTTTCCCGGTTTTATACAGTGACAGACCCGTTCCCATTGGTACTGTACCCTGGTGTAATATAGTGACTGTCTCACTGGTACTGTACCCCAGTGTTATACAGTGACAGACCTGTCTGCAGTTGTTCTGTACCCCAGTGTTATACAATGACAGACCTATTCCCACAGGTACCATACCCTGGTGTTATACAGTGACAGTCTGCCTCACTGGTACTGTACCCCAGTGTTATACAATAACAGAACCATTCCCACAGGTACCATACCCTGGTGTTTGTTATACAGTGACAGACTGCCTCACTGGTACTGTACCCCAGTGTTATACAATGACAGACCTGTCTGCACTTGTTCTGTACCCCAGTGTTATACAATGACAGACCTATTCCCACAGGTACCATACCCTGGTGTTAAACAGTGACAGACTGTCTCACTGGTACTGTACCCCAGTATTATACAATAACAGACCTGTCCACACTTGTTCTGTACCCCAGTGTTATACCGTGTAGACCCTCCCCACTGGTTCTGTATACTGGTGTTTCAGGTCATCACTCTCCTCACCCTCTCTCCACAGGAACTGTGCTCAAACCCAAAGTTCATTGTGGAAGGAGCAACGCGAACTGATATCTGCCAGGGTGCCCTGGGTAAGTGGGCTCTCTGCTCCTGCCCCACCCGAAGAGCTGGCCTTCAGGTTTTTGGGGCAGCAGGGTTATGGATGGGTCTGAGATCAGCGTGTGGGATCAATATGGTTATGAACAGGCTAGAGATAAGGGTCAGGGATTGGCAGCGTTATGGAGGGATTCAGTAGAAAGGGCCAATAAAAGTAGCACAGGAACAAGTGGAGTGGTCAATCTTTTCAGCGTGCCAGTGTTTAGAGTGGCTTTGGTTCATCAGGATTGGGTGAAGTAAAGTCTCCCCCTCATCTGTTTGGGCATAGTAGTGTAGTGAGAATGGCTCCAGGGGCAGTGTTTTGTACCTTTGCACTGTGTGTGAGATGAGGGTATACTGGGAGACAAACACACCTGCACCAGGTGCACCAAGCTGCAGCTCCTCAGAGGACATATTAAGGAAATGGAGCTCCCACTTCAACTCATACGGGAGAATGAGGAGGTGATTGACAGGAGCTACAGGGAGGTTGTCACCCCTAGGTTACAGAAGACAGTTCACTGGGTGACGGTCAGGAGAAGAAGGGGAAATGCACAGTCAGTGCAGAGTATTTCTCTGGCTGTTCCCCTCAAAAATAATTATACATCTTTAGATACATTTGAGGGGGATGACCTCCTGGGGGGAGGAAGCCACAGTGACATAGTGTTGAAAGGAGATTCCATAGTTGGAGGAACAGAGATGAGCTTCTGTGGATGCGATGGAAGCATCCAGATGGTATGTTACCTCCCTGGTTCCAGGATCGGGAATGTCTTGGATCGGGTCAATAGCATTCTCAAGGATGAGCACACAGATGTCTTGGTGCACATTGGCACATTGGCTTGGTGCACCAGAGCAAGTCCTGTAGAGAGACTTTAGGGTGCTCCTTATAAAGTTGAGAAACAGGCCCTGCTGGATAGTAATTTCTGAATTACTGCTTGTGCCACGTGCCAGTGAGGGTAGGAATAGGATAATTTGGTGGGTGATTGTGTGGCTGAGGAACTGGTGCAGAAGTGTGTGTTTAGATTTATGGATTATTGGGATCTCTTCTGGAGAAACTATGTACGAAAGGGTTGGGTTACCTGAACCCAAGGTGGAACCATTATCCTTGCAGGCTGGTTGGCTAGAGTTATTCGGGAGGGTTTAAACTAATTTGGCAGAGGGTTGGGAACCAGAGTGATAGTGCTGAAGATGATGTAGTTGGTTTACAGACAGAGGCAACGTGTAGTGTTGATACTGCAAAATTATAGTCAACAGGAAGAGTTGCAACGTAAAAGGTGGATAAAATTGAAAAGGGTGTATACAGGACTGAAGGTGTTACATTTAAATGTGTACTGTGTACGGAATAAGGTAGATGAACTTGTAGCAAAGTTACAGATTGGCATGTATGATGTTGTAGGCATCACTGAATCATGGCTAAAAAGATTATAGCTGGGAGCTTCATGCCGAAGGATACACGTTGTATTGAAAGGACAGGCAGGAAGGCAGAGGGGGTGGTGTTGCTCTATTGGTAAATATTGAAGGTGACATAGGGTCAGGAGGTATTGAGGTAAGGAACTGCAAGGGTGAGAAGATCCTGTTTGGAGTTACATACAGACCCTCAAACAGTAGTAAGGATATGGTCTTCAAGTTATGGGAGATTGAAAATGCATTTCTAAAGGACAATGTTAGAATAGTCATGGGCAATTTCAGGTAGTTTGGGGAAAATCAGGTTGGTGCCGCAATCCAAGAGGGCACTAGCTGGCCAGAATGCCATATGTAGAATGCCAACAAGCTGGCTTTTTAGAGCAGCTTGTGGTTGAACACACTAGGGGATTAGCTATTCTGGACGGGCCGTTGTGCAATGAGCTGGAATTGATTAGAGAGCTTAAGGTAAAAGAACCCTTAGGGCAAGTGAACGCAATATGATCGAATTCTAACTGAAATTTGCGAGGAGAAGCTATCAGTATTACAGTGGATTAAAGGGAGTTAGAGAGGCCACAATTGATTGGAAAAGAACACTGGCAGGGATGATGGCAGAGCAGCAATGGCTAGAATTTCTGGGAGGAATTCAGAAGGCACAGGATATTTATACATCCCAAAGAGGATAAAGTATTCTAAAGGCAAAATGAAACAACCATAACTAATGAGAAGTCAAAGCCAACATAAAAACCAAAGAGCAATAGAGCAAAACTTAATGGGAAGTTGGAGGATTGGGAAGCTTTTTTTAAAAAGAATGACACAACTAAAATAGTCATTAAGAAGGTAAAGATGGCATACAGAAGTAAGCTAGCCAATAATTTTAAAGAGGATACCAAAAGTTTCTTCAGATACATGAAGGGGAAAAGAGGGATGAGAGTGGATAGTTTGTGAAGTTACCATTACTAGGGGGAAGGTTCTTGGGAAATGGAAAGGTCTGAAGGTAGATGAGTCAGCTGGACCACATGGTGTACACCCCAGGGTTCTGAAAGTGGAGGCTGAAGAGATTGTGGAGTCATTTGTAAAGATTTTGCAAGAATCACTGGTTTCTGGAATGGTTCTGGAAGACTGGTAAGTTGCAGATGTAATTCCACTCTTCAAGAAAGAAGAGATGCAGAAGAAAGGAAATTATCGGCTAGTTATTCTGACCTCAGTGGTTGGAAAGATGTTGTACTTGATTATTAAGGATGGGGTCTCAAGGTACTCGGGAGGCACATAGTAAAATAGGCCATAGTCAGCGTGGTTTCCTCAAGACAAAATCTTGCCTGACAAATCTGTTGGAATTGTTTGAATAAATAACAAGCAGGATGGACAAAGGGGAATATGTTAATTTTGTGTACATGGCTTTTCAGAAGGCCATTGACAGGTGCCACACATGAGGTTGCTTAACAAGCTACAAGTCCATTGTATTACAGGAAAGATTCTAGCATGGATAAAGCAGTTGCTGATTGGCAGGAGGAAAAGAGTGGCAATAAAGGGAGCCTTTTCTGGTTGGCTACCGATGACGTGGTATTCCACATGTGTTTGTATTGGGAGCGATTCTTTTTATGTTATATGTCAGTAATTTGCATGGTGGAATTGATAGCTTTGTTATGAAGTTTGCAGACAATATGAAGATAGGTGGAGGGTTAGGTAGTTTTGAGAAAGTAGAGAGACTACAGAAAGACTTAGACCGATTAGGAGAAATGGCAAAAAAGTGGCAGGTGGATTATAGTGTTGGGAAGTATATGGTCATTCTCTTTGGTAGAGGAAATTAAAGGGTTGACTATTTTCTAAATGGAGAAAAAATACAAAAAACTGAGGCACGGAGAGACTTGGGAGTCCTTGTTCAGGATTGATTTGCACGTTGAGTCAGTGGTGAAGAAGGCAAATGTGATGTTAGCATTCATTTCAAGAGGACTAGAATATAAAAGCAAGAATGTAATATTGAGAGTTTTATAAAGCACTGGTGAGGCTTCACTTGGAGTATTGTGAGCAGTTTTGGGCCCCTTAGAAAGAATATGCTGAAACAGGAGAGGTTTCAAATGAGGTTCATGAAAATGATCCCAAGTTTGAATGGATTTTCACATGAAGAGTGTTTGGTGGCTCTGGGCCTGTATTCAATGGATTTCAGAAGAATGAGGGGTGGCCTCATTGAAACCTGTCAAATGGTGAAAGGCCTTAATAGAGTGGATATGGAGATGATAAAGTCTAAGACCAGAGGATACAGCCTTAGAACAGAGGGGCATCCTTTTAGAATAGAGATGAAGAGGAATTTCTTTAGCCAGAGAGTGGTGAATCTATGGAATTCTTTGCCCCAGGCAGCTGTGAAGGTCAACTCTTTATGTATATTTAAAACAGAGGTTGATAGACTCTTGATTGGTCAGGGCATGAAGGGACATGGGGATAAAGCAGGAGATTGGGGTTGAGAGGAAAATTGGATTAGCCATGATGAAATGGCATATCAGACTCAACGGGCAAAATGACCAAATTCTGCTTCTCTATCTTATGGAGGGGTCAGAGATCAGAGTGTGCAGTTGTCAGGTTTATGAAGGGGTGAGAGATCAGGTTGTCGGGTTGGCAGAGTTATGGAGGGGACAGAGATCCAGGTAGAGGTTTGGGAGAGTTACGGAGGGTGTGGGGTCAGCAGTTTTATGGAGGGGCCCAAGTTGTGATTTGGTGGCATTGAGGTATTGTAGGGCTGAATTCATTGTCCGGTAGACACAGGAGCTGTCAAACCTGAGATGGACAGTGACTTGGGGAATGGAGAGAGGGCCAGGGAGAGATCAAACAGTCACTCAAGAGAGGTAGATGACAAGCCATGGTGAGTAGCTTTCAAGATTCTCCCTTTCTTTAAGCTGGGCAGCAGAAATACAAGTGAGCCTCACATCTATGGTCACAGACTTGTACCATGTGGAAACTGGCCCAACAGCCCACCTGGTCCATGCTAGGGAAATTATTGGAGATACTGGGGTAGGATCTGCTCACTTCTGGAAACACAGTGACATTATGGACACTTGGCTCTGTTAATCTAATGTCTTATGGTCCTTGAGTTTTTGAGGAGGTGATTGATGAGGTTTGGGAAGTGGGTATCTCCAGCATGAATTTTAATAAAGCTTTTGACGAGGTCACTCACCTAGGCTGCTTCAATAGATTGGCTTGTGTGCAATCTGTGTGGTAGATTGGGTCCAAAATTAGACTGACCAAGAATAGGAGCAGAAGGTGTGAGAGAGTATTTAATTGGAAAAGGATCAATTAAAAGTCATTGGGCAAGACCTTGGGAGCAGATGTTCTCAGGGAAATGCACTGCAGAAATGTGGAGACTGCTTAGGGAACACTTGCACAGGATTCTGGATAGGTTGGTCCCATTGAGGCAGGGGAATGATGGTAGGGTGATGGAACCACAATTGACAAGAGATGTGGAACATATCATCAAGAGGAAGAAGGAAGCATACTTACGATTCCAGAAGAAAAATCAGATCGAGCTCTTGAGGGTTATAAGGCAGCCAGGAAGGAGCTTATGAATGGACTTGGTAGACAGAATGGGTAGGGGAGGTCAAATCAAATTAAGCTTATTGTCATTTAACTGGTGGTGGCATCCTTTGGTCTTGAGAGACCATGGATCTGTGCCTGGAGTTTCCAGGGCACAGGCCTGGGCAGGGTTGTATGGGAGACTGGCAGTTGCCCAAGCTGCAGGCCTTCCCCTCTCCATGCCACCAATGTTGTCCAAGGGAAGGGCACTAGGACCCATGCAGCTTGGCACCGGTGACGTCGCAGAGCAATGTGTTGTTATGTGCCTTGCGCAAGGACAGAAACACACTGCCTCAGCTGAGGCTCAAACCAGTGACCTTCAGGTTACTAGTCTGATATCTTGCCCACTAGACCACGCACCAACGCAATGTCATTTAACTACTCACAGGTATATAATGTATATAGAAATTAGACAACATTTCTTTGAACCAGGGTGTCAAGCACTTAACACACGATAACTTATGAAGGTAATGATTAAATCTACAGATGAATCTCACATACTTAACAAACTGAAGTGCATTAATATTAAATACTGTAAAGTACAGAACAGATTAACTAGAGACACTTGGAATGTGATGTGGCTGGGAGTTCAGAAAACTAATAGCCCAGGGGAAGGAACTGTTTCTCATCCTGACCATTCTTGTTTTTTATGAGTTGGAGTCTCCTGACTATTGGTAGAAAGCCAAAGAGGATGCTGGATGGATGGGTGGGATCTTTAATAATACCAAGGCCCCTGCAAATGCAGTGCCTCCAGATAAACATCCCAGATGGATGGTAGAGAAACCCCTATGATCCTCTCAGCTGTTCCCAAAGTCCTTTACAGGGACTTCAGGTCCGATGCTCGGCTGCTCCCATACCAGATGAAGATGCAGTTTGCCAGGATGCGCTCAACGGTGCTCCTGTAAAACACAGTTATGATGGGGTGTGGGAACCTTGCTTGTATTAATCTTAGGAAGTGCAGGCGCTGCTGAGCCTTCTTGTTCAGCGAGGTGAAATTAAGAGACCAGGTGAGGTCATATGTGAACTCCCAGGAATTTGGTGCACTTAACTCTCTCTACGGAGGAGCCGTGTATTCGCAGAGGGAGATGGGTCATCTGCACCTTCCTGAAGTCCACAATGATTTCCTTTGTCCTCTCCACGTTCAGGCTTGGGTTGTCCTCACACCAATCCACCAGCCACTCCACTTCCTCTCTATACTCCGTCTCATCATTGTTCTTGAGGAGACCAATGACTGTTGTGTCATCTGCAAACTCGATGGCACGGTTTGAGCTGGATCCTGCAACACACTCGTGGGTCAGCAGCGGGCTGAGCACACAGCCTTAGGGAGTGCAGTGTTCAGCATAATGGGATGAGGGACATTGCTACTCACACGGACTGACTGTGGCCTTAGTGTTCAGTATCCCATTGCAGAGGGAAGTGTTAGGACACAGCGAGGGCAGCTTCCCCACCGGTTTCTGGGGTATGATGGTGTTGAACGCCGAACTGAAGTCTATAAACAGCAGCCTGGCATATGGGACCCCATTTTCCAAGTGAGACAGGACAGAGAGGAGTGCAGAGACTATTGCGTCATCAGTGGATCAATTTGAACGATAAGTGAACTGGAATGAGTCCAGTGAAGCTGGGAGAAAGGCCTTAACATGCTCTATGATCAGCCACTCAAAATAGTGGTTGATGTAAATGCCACTGGACAATAGTCATTTATCCAGGTTACTGTCACCTTCTTTGCACAGGAATGATCTTTGGCACCTTGAAAACTGAGAGGACAATAGACTGTTCTAGAGAAATGTTGAATATACCCATCACCACCTCCAACAGCTGGGCTGCGCGGTCTTTCGGAACTGGTATATTATCGAGTCCATTAATTAACTTCCGTTATTGCCCCTCCTCACCTTCTTACCCCATCCCTGACATATTTAGTTGTTTTTTTTTTCTCTCTCTCTGCCCATCACTCTGCCTGTTCTCTATCTCCCTCTGGTGCTCCCCCTTTCTCCCAAGGCCTCTTGTCCCATGATACTTTCCCTTCTCCAGCTCTGTATCACTTTCACCAATCACCTTTCCAGCTCTCAGCTTCACCCCACCCTTTCCGGTCTTCTATCATTTTGCATTTCCCCCTCCCCCCACTACTTTCAAATCTCTTACTATCTTTCCTTCCGGTTAGTCCTGACGAAGGGTGTCGGCCCGAAACGTCGACAGTGCCTCTCCCTATAGATGCTGCCTGGCCTGCAGTGTTCCACCAGCGTTTTGTGCGTGTTGTTTGATATTATCGGGTCCAGTACTTTTGTGTGGGTTGACTCTAGCTGGGGTCTTCCTCACCTCGGCTTCAGTGAGACGGATTGCGTCTGCTCCCCTGGGGGGAGGGATGCTTTCCTCACCAGCATTTTGTTCTGCATATCAAATCAGGCGTAAAAAGCAATCAGCCTCTAAGGGGGTGAAGCATCCCAGTCACTGACCAGGATGTAATCCTCTGGATTCTTTGCCAATGCTCCTTGTGTCTCTGGTATTGCAGAAGTGACTGTAAATTCGCTGAGAATACTCCCATTTCGCCTTGCTGATGGGAGTGGGAAAGCACAGTTCTTGCTTCTCTGAGAGCTGTGCATCCTCTGATCTAAAGGCAGCATCACCATTCCTCAGCCGTGTACACACCTCTGCAGTAGGCCATGGCTTCTGATGTATTTTGTGATGGTAACATCCTCAGTACACTTCTCGACGTAGCTGGTCACAGAATGTACATGTTCCTCAATGTTAACATGGCTGCCATGGGTCTTTTGAACATTGTCCAGTTTGTATTATCGAAGCAGTCCTGCAGTGCAGAGATTGCACCTTCATGCCAGGTTTTCATCAGCTGTAGAATTGGTTTCACCCATTTGATCACTGGTTTATGTGCTGGAATTAACGTTATAGATAAGTGATCGGAGAGTCCACTGTGGGGTTCAGAGACTGCTTTATAGGCACCTGGTGTGTTAGAGTAAACCAGGTCAGATGTACATCCACCTCTGGTAGCAAAACCACCATGCTGATGGAATTTAGGCAGGACTGTCTTTAGGTCCACAGGGTTAAAATTGCCTGTGATAATGAAGATACAATCGGGATGTTTGGTTTGAAAGTCACAGGTGGCATTGTAATGCCTTGTCAGTATTAGCAGAGGCGGGGAAGGGGGAGTGTAGCGGGCGATTATATACAGTCTTGAACAAATACTTTGCTTCATTGTTCACCAGCGAGAGGGACCCTGATAAATGTGAAGTCAGTTCTGAACAGACTAATGTTGAGGTTAACAAAGAGACAGTGTTTGAGATTTTGAAAAACATTAGGATAGATAAGTCCCTGGGGCCAGACAGGATATAACCCAGGTTACAACAGGAAGCCAGGAAAGAGATTGCTGCACCAACTTTGGCAAGGATCTTAGCATTCTCACTGATCATAGGAGTAGTACCAGAAATTTGGAGGGTTACAAAAGTTGTACCTTTGTTCGAGAAAGTTAATAGGGATAATCCTGTGAAGAATAGACCAGAGAGGTAGGCTGTGCCTCACAGAGGTGATTGACTTTGTGAGAGGCAGGTCATGCCTCACAGGCCTGTAACTGTTTTGAGCAAGTGACAAATAAATTTTTAACCTTATGGAGTAGGTTAAAGGGTCAGTACAGCATTGTGGGCTGAAGGGCCTGCACTGATCTATGAAATTTCTTTACCTGAACGAACCACCAGAGGAAGTGTTTGAGGAGGATACAATTGATACATTTAAGCTGCATTTGAATAAATACATGGAGACGTGGGACTTGGAGGATTATGAGCCAAACACAGTTAACTGCGTCTGGCAGTGAGGATGTTGTGTTCAGCATGGACTAGATGGGCCAGAGGGCTGTTTTTGTGCTGTATTATGCTGATTGATGCAATGTACTCAATGAGTACCTTGCCCACATCCACTGATAAATTCCCTCGTTTATCCCTGAGTGGTCCTACCCTCTCCCTTGTTAGCCTCTTATTTTAATGTAGGTATAAAATGCCTTGGGATTCTCTCTAATACTACTTGCCAAGGACATTTCACAGGGCCTTGTCCTTCTTTTCTATGGGAACATGCCTGTCCTGTGGTCTGTAAATACACTCCAGATGTCAGACATAGGCTTTCACAAGATGCCTGTTTCCAGTTAACTCCCCAGCTCCTAACACTGTCGGAACATGCCCTTCTCTCCTCGCAATTTCAAACCTTCCCACAAAATCAAGACATGTTTATTCATGACTGCTTTAAGGCTTAAGGGATCAATTTTGCTCATTATTTTCTTTGGAATGGCAGAGGCAGATAGGAGACCTGACAAAGGTTTATAAAAAGCACAGACAGAATTGGTTTTCCCAGGGTTGAAATGTCTAATTGCAGAGGGCATGCACTTAAAATGCGAGGGGAAACGTTTAAAGGAGATGTGTGGGGGCCAAGTTCTTTTTCTACAGCGTGGAGGGTCCCTGATGGACTGGAGGCCCGGAGACCAGTCCTGGGGTGTAAGGCCTGTCCGTGCATGGGAAAGCGGGTGTTATGGTTTTGAACACGGAACCACGTTGGCACTGCATGCGCTGCCCATTTAAACCCAAGTGACCAATCAACCTACTGGCCCGAAAGTGTTTGCTCGGACTGTGGGAGGAAACCAGGGCACCTGGGGGAAACCCACGCAGTATTGACTCCTTGCAGATAGTGGTGGGAATTGAACCCTAGTTGCTGCTCTGTAAAATGATGCGCTAATCACTCCACTACTGTGCTGCATTGGCGACAGAATGTGTGACAACACTTTTGGGCTGCCCACAGCATGCTTTTAGTTGTGTTGGTAGTTGATGTAAACGATGCCTTTAACTGTGTGTTTCAGTGCATCTGATATATGAATCTGAATGTGCTGCCAGGGGTGATGGTGGATGCCGATACAATTGCAGTTTTTAAGAGGCTGTTAGACGGGAAATCAGAGCAGGCAGATGGAATTAGTTTAAATTATTGGCACAGGCACCGTGTATGGAAGGAGCGTTTCTCTGCTACAATACCACATGAAGGATTATGTTTCAGAGCTGTGGGCTGCATTTAGGTGCCCTTAAATTGGTGTTTGGGAGGGACTGGTGGTCCCAGGGTAGGACTTCGGGCTGGAGGGGGTCGATGTGTTTCGCTGGAGGGCAGAGGGAGGCTGAGGTTGGTGGCTGGGTGGGGTGTTGGCTGTCCTGGGCAAGTATCCAGGTTTTTGAACAATGTGGAATGTTGTTCAGTGAGGTGGGAGGGTGCTTCTCATGGACCAACTGCTTCTCATGGATGTCAGCAGGCCCCACCCCATAGAAATCTCAGCCACTCCTCCCAGCTGCTTTCTGGCCCCTTCAGCTCTGTGGTGACACCAGGGTGCTTTCCTGCAGTCAGGAGGGACCTCCCTACTGTCCTGTCCCACAGAGCTGTGGGGAGGAGGCTGGTTCCATCCCATCCCTCATGGTGTGGGGGGAGCAGAGATTGCCTAGAGTCTGAATTCACTCAGGGCCGAGGGTATTTAATCGCATCTGACGCCCTGGCCCCCACCCTCCTTCATCAGCCCTCTCTCAACCTCCCCAGCCACCCCTCACCTCCGCTCCTCCCCCTCACTCATATCTCCCTCGCCCTTCTCGCACCTGCAGCTCTCACGTCTCAGCCCTACCTCTCGCTCCCCCCTCATCCTGAGCCCCTCACTCACCTCTCCTCCTCCATCTCTGCAAGCAGCCCTTTCTCTGTCTAACCCGCTTTGCCTGTCTTTGTATCATCCTGTTAATTAACAATTTACGCATTCAGAATTCCTGTGAGCACGATCGAAGCTCAATACAAAGCCCCAGTGGTCCCACAACCCTTCTAGAGAGCCTGTGGACATGGCCTGCTCTCTCTCCAGGGACCTCGGGTACAGACAAACCCTGGGGAGAGGTGCAGTAGTTGTCTCAAGCAGGACCCTCAGTTCCAGGAGGGGATCTGAACTCCAAACCCCTCCCTACGAGGTGGCTAGAGTTCAGGAGTGGAGCCAATCTTCACATTAACAGTGGCTGCAGCTTCTCCATTCCTAGGGAATATGAACTGCCCCGGGCTCTACAAGAGACAGGAGCCCTGGGAGCGTATAACCCAACTTAATAACGTACCCACTGTCACCCTCATCCTGATGACCTCTTTCGCGTGTAGCTGCATCAGGCTGTGTGGAACCTAAATGCCAGGGCACCAAGTACCTATACATGCAGTTTGATTATCGCCACAGTAAGTCTACAGCAGATGCAACCTCACTGGCTGTCCACTGGGCTGTGGCAATACCTGACATCAGACTGCTGTTTATTGACTACAGCTCAGCGTTCAACACCATCATCCCTCGGTGCTAATCAATAAGCTCCAAAACTTGGGCCTCTGTACCTCCCTCTGCAACTGGATCTTTGACTTCCTCATCGGGAGACCACAGTGTGTGTGGATCAGAGATAACATCTCCCCTCACTGATAAATCAACACTGGCGCACCTCAAAGATGTGTGCTTAACCCCTGCTCTACTCTCTCTACATCCACAATTGTGTAGCTAGGCACAGCTCAAACACCATCTGTAAATTTGCCGAAAGCACAACTACTGTTGGCAGAATTTCAAATGGTGATGAGGAGCTGTACAGAAGTGAGATAGCTCAGCTGGTTAAGTGGTGTCACAACGCAACTTTACACTCAATGTCAGTGAGACCAAGGAATTGATTGTGGACTTCAGGAAGGGGAAGTTGAGGGAATACACACCGGTCCTCATTGAGGGATCAAAAATGGAAAGAGTGAGCAGTTTCAAGTTGTTGAGTGTCAACACCTCTGAAGATCTAGCCTGGGTCCAACATATTGATGCAATTACAAAGAAGGCGCAACAGCGGCTATATTTGTTCAGGAGTTTGAGGAGATTGGCTATGTCACCAAAGACACTCATAAATTTCTACAGATGTAGTGCATCACCTTCCGGTATAGAGGGGCCACTGTACAGGACTGAGAAAAACTGCAGAAAGTTGTGAACTTGGCCAGCTCCATCATGGGCACTAGCCTCCTCATCACAGAGGACATACTTCTTCTCATAGCTATCATCAAGGAGGAGGTACAGGAGCCTAAAGACAAACACTTAACGTTTTAAAACAGCATTTTCCCCTCCCCCTAACAGATTTTTGTGTGTGTGTGTGTGTTTATAATAATTAATAGTTTTTTACTATTCCAATGACCCCTGCCACACAAAAACAAATTTCACAACACATGCCGGTGATAGTGAACCTGATTCTGTTCTGAGGTTCTGTGTGTCCCCAGTGTTGTGAAGGTTGTGCCTGGTCCTGTTGTCGCACAACAAACCAGTCAGCTGGGCACTGTCGCATTACCTGTTCTTTGTGGGCAAAGTTCTTCTGAATGAACACATTTGACTACAAGACCATCAGGCAGTGGTCAGCACAGAATGTCCTGCAGACACATGGGGAAGGACTCCATAGACATGGGGTGATTTCCTGAACAGGCTGTCCAGACCATCTGGCAGAAATCCTCATCCCAGGCCTCTCCAATAAGCCCCAGGACCTTGCCTGGCTGGTGAGAGGGGTCCTCCCAGTCAGATCTTTTCTGCATACCTCTTGCAGTAAGCTGCCAGCAGGATACTTGTACTGGGGAAGGGACAGTAGCTCACCTGTTAGTAGACCTTGGGTTTGCAAAGAGGGCGTGGAGAAAGATGAAGGGACCTGATTCGCATTTCATCCCCGGCCCTGCGTGTCCGCGTACTCTCTGATCTACTGGCTGTTCCCAGGGACACACAGAGAGACAAAGATCAAGTGTTGCTAGCAGATCATCAGCTCAGTGAAAGATCATAAACCATAGGAGCACAATTGGGCCATTCAGCCCATTGAGTCTGTTCCGTCATTCCATCATGGATGATCCCGGATCCCACTCAACCCCATACACCTGCTTTTTCGCCATATCCTTTGATCCCCTGAGCGATCGTGAAATGATCAGCGTCCACCTTAAATATACGCATGAAATTGGCCTCCACCACAGCCTGTTGCAGAGCTTCCCATCGATTCACTATTCTCTGGCTAAAAAAAATTACTTTTGTTATAAAAGGTCTGCCCTTTAGTTCTGGACACCCCCTCCTTAGGAAACATCCTGTTCAATCCACCTTATCTCGTCCTTTCAACAATTGGTACATTTCAACACAATCTCCCCGCATTCTTCTAAATTCCAGTGATTACAGGCCCAAAGCTGCCAAACACTCCCCAGAGGTTAACCCCTTCATTCCTGGAATTTGTGAACCTCCTCTGTCTTTCTCATCCTTTCTGAGATAAGGAGCCCAAAACTGTTGACAATACTTCAAGTGCGACCAAGTGTGTCCTTTAAAGCTTCAGCATCATCTCCGTGCTTTTATATTCTAATCCCCTTGAAGTCGTGTTTTGGTCAGTCCAAAACTTGTTGGTCTGCCAACATGTTAAGATGTCCGTGGAGCAGTGCTGTCAACTAGCACTTCTAGGCTGCCAGAGTATATTCTGAGAGACGGACTGAAGCTTGGTGGGCAAGAACCAGAGTATAGATTTCTCTTGCTGCTGAAGAGGGAGGGAATGATTGGGTATCGAAGCACTCAATTGTAGTAGTGTACCAGCCCAGGGGACCACATGAGTGGTGACAGTGCTGGTGGTTTTAATCAATGTCATTTCATGCCAAATGCATTGTCTATGAATAGAAAAGCATTGCATAGTTTATTCTTGTTAATGCTTTTTATAATGAATAAAGTTTACTTTGGTTAATGATTTAAAAAATACTTAATTACTTGTGTCTCGGCACTGCTCTGTGCAAGTCTCAACCCCAGGTTCCTGGTGTAAAGGGTGAAGGCTCAGTGAGATTGCCATTGCCCCCCCCACCCTCACTGCTGGGGGGTAGAGCAGACTGTCTCAGGGTGCCCAGACAGCGGGCAAGGGGGAGGGGGGGAGAGGCTACAGGGAAACCCTGGTGGAATGGTTTCTGAGGGATGTCCCACGTTGTGTGTAGGGTTGGCTCACAAGGCAAGTTCAAGGTCTGAATTTCCCTCTACGTCACAGTGACAGGACAGCTGGATGCCTTGGCCAGAATCCCTAGTGGTGAGAGGCTCCCTCAGCTCCATCCACTGGCCCAGCTGCTCTGCACAGCTGTTATCTGAGTATAGGAGTCAGAGAGTCACATTGCAGCTCTCTGGGCGGGCTGAACTTGGAGTATTGTGTACATTTCTGGTCACCCCTCTGTAGGAAGGATGTTGAGGCTTTGGAGAGGGTGCATAAGAGGTTTACTGGGGTGCTGCCTGGATCAGAGGGCATGTGCAATAAAGAGAGGCTGGACAAACTTGGGTTGTTTTCTCTAGAGTGCCAGAGGCTGAGGGCAGATCTGCTGGAGGTTTATAAGATTAGGAGAGGCATAAATTGAGTTGACAGCATCTTTTTTCCCAGGGTTGAAATGTTTAGTATGAGAGAGTGTGTATTTCAGGTGAGAGGTGGTGGGTCTGAAGGAAATGTGGGGGCAGGTTTTAAGTGCCTTGAATAAGGGTGATGAGGGTTCACACTGACACCTCTGGTCTGTGTTTGCAGGAGACTGCTGGCTCCTGGCAGCCATCGCCTCCCTCACCCTCAACTCTGAGGTCCTAAGCCGCGTGGTTCCAGATGGACAGGGATTCGGGGCTGGGTACGCTGGCATCTTCCATTTCCAGGTAATCCTGACCTCTGACCTGACAGCATGCTGTTTACTCCCTCGCTCTGACCCCTGGCTGGTGTGCCATCTGCATTCTGACCACAGCCGGGTACACTGTTTACCCCTGACCCCTGGCTGGGAATGGCGTCTGCTCCCCGACCCCTGGGGGGGGGGTTATGGTGCGGAAGGGAGCAGTGTGGAATCAATGGACAGATGGACCAGTGGTCCCAGACCTATTGGCAGGCATAGGGTGGAGGGTGGTGGTGGGGGTGGGATTTCAGAGTGGACACTGACCTCCTTGCCCTTGTGCCCAGTTCTGGCAGTTCGGGGAGTGGGTAGACGTGGTGATCGATGACCGTCTGCCCACTCGGAATGGGGAGCTGCTCTTTGTCCACTCGGCTGAGCGGAATGAATTCTGGAGCGCCCTGCTGGAGAAAGCCTATGCCAAGTGAGTGACGACCACTGACCCGCCGGCCGACCTCTGTCCCATTGACCCATGAACTCCGCTCTCCGTTTCCCAGTGTGGGATCGCCCTTGTACATACTGTTGCCCCCTGCTCCCTGCAGGTTGAACGGCAGTTACGAGGCGCTGTCGGGCGGATCAACGACCGAGGGGTTTGAGGATTTCACGGGAGGGGTCGCCGAGTGGTTCGAGTTGAAATCTCCACCTCCCAACCTGTTCAACATCATCCAGAAGGCATTGGAGAGGGGCTCCCTCCTGGGCTGCTCAATCGATGTGAGTCAGGGTTGCAGGATTGAGGGCTCACATGACTCGAGGGGAAGGATGTGAAGGGACGTGTCCCAGGAGTTGCTGTTGGGGCATGAGGTGGGGTGGGGGAGAGAGTGTGGGGTGATCCAGGGAAAGGAATGAGAGGGCGGGTTCTGGGATGGTCACAGGGAGGGAGGTGGGTAGGATTTGGTTCAGAGTTGGTGAAGGAGGTGGGTGGGGGTGATCCTGGGTCGGAGGGTTAGGTGGATGGAGGAGGTGGTCTTGGCATCGGTGGGAGGGCGGTGGGGGAGGGTTCCCACATGCCCGGATGTGACCATCATTTCTCTGTATTCAGATCACCAGCGCGTCGGAAACGGAGGCGATCACATCCCAGAAACTGGTCAAAGGTCACGCCTACTCACTGACTGGTGCCGAGGAGGTGGGTGGGTAGAGCTGGGGGGGGGAACAAGGTGTTGGGGGTTGGGGAGGGGTGACTTTGGTAAGTGGGAAGGCCAGGGTGGGGGAGGATGTTGGAAATGGGTCCCAGATCTTGTGTTGGGGAAGAGTGATCATAATGTGATGGAAATCTCCTTGTAGACCGGGTGCGGCGGTAGGGGTAAAGGGTGAAAGGAGTTGTATAGGGATGGGGGGGTGAGGGGAGTTGTGTGGGATTGGGGTTGGGGTGTGAGTGGAGTTGTGTGGGGATAAGGGATGGGGTGTCAGGGGAGTTATGTGGGATTGGGGATGGTGATGAGGGGAGTTGTGTGGGGATGGGGGATGAGGGGAGTTGTGTGGGATTGGGGATGGGGGTGAGGGGAGTTATGGGGGGTGAGGGGAGTTGTGTGAGATTGGGGTGGGGTGTAAGGGTCACTAACAGATCTCTCTCCCCCTCAGGTGATGTTCCGAGGGAGCCCAACGCAGTTGGTGAGGGTCCGTAACCCCTGGGGAGAGGTGGAGTGGACAGGAGCCTGGAGTGACAGGTAGGTGAGGGCTCGGGGGTGGACCTGGAGTTAGGGTGTGGGACGCATCAGTTGACAAGTGGACTATGGTGGGGGTGGGATATCTTGGGGCAATAATGGAGTCTGGTGTCCCAGGTGGGGGTACATGGATGGTTTGAGGTGTAATGGGAACTAAACCATTCTTGCCCCATTGTTTGTATTGTGGGTGTCACAGGGGATGCAAGGGTGGGGTTGTGTGGGGGTAGGGTGCTGGGGGAATGTGTGTGGGTGAGGGTGAGTTTGTGTCTGTGGTGATGGGTAGGGGTTGTGCTTGTGTCCTGTATGAGTATGCGGGTCAAGGGGTGGTTCTGCCTATGTGTTTGGGCGGGTGAGGATGTCTGGGGTAGGGTTGGGCAGTGTGTTTGTTGGGTGGGTAAACTGGTTTGTGTCAGGGTATGGGTGTTGAGAAACAGCCAACTGACCACATCCATTGCACCACCTACAGCTCGGCCCAGTGGAACGGTATCTCGTCCGAGGATCGTGAACGACTGCAACAGCGCACGGAGGATGGGGAGTTCTGGTAGGTCCCTCCCGAGGGAGATTGTGCAGAGAACAGGGACTAGGGACCATTAGAAGGGGGGGGAGGGAGGGAGGAGGAGGAGGAGGAGGAGGAAAAAAAAACCTGGGGGTGAGGGGGAGTCCAGGAGAAGGGGTGGAAGAGAGAAGGCTGGAGAGGGCTAGAACAGAGAACTGGTGGGGTGGGGGGGGTGTAGTCTTTGAGCTGTCTGACTGTCCCAGGGCAGGGTGGGATGGTCAAACAGTGGTGGCTGGAGTCTGACAGAGGTTTTATGTCACGGTTATCGAGTGGAGTCACAGCTGACAGCAGCAGATGGCAGACTCCCCAGGGCACTTGATGGGGTCCTGCACAATGGGCTGGTCTGGAAGGTTAGATCACAGTCCCAGGAGAGCCAGTTGGCTGGATTCCTCGCTGCCGGTGGTTGGGAGCTGAAGGGCTCTGTGGAGGTTGTTTCTTGCACTGGGAGGCCTACGACCAGGGGCGCACCCTAGCGATCAGTGATGGGCCCACTGCTGTCTGTCAGATGAGAATGGACAGGCATGGTTAGCACATTTACAGATGAGTGGACAGTGAAGAAGGGTGTTTGAGATCCTGATCTCCTGGGCTGGACCCTTCGCACTCACCCCTTGCCCACCACCCCAAGCAGGTCCCTCCACCCAGTCACTGGAAGCCCACCCACCCGCACTCACTGGGTGAGGGAGCTGCTCTGCTTGAAGACCCTTAGGGTGAAGTCGCTATCCTTGTGGGGCTCGAACTTAGAGGGTAGAAGCACCGAGCTGTAGGAGGGTTTACCAAACTGCAGGAGGCTTTACCGAGCTACAGGGGCGTTCACTCAGCTACAGGAAGTTTGCCGTTCAGCTGCCGCAGACGGTGCAGTGAAGCTTCAGAAGGAAGTTACCGGGACTGGAGGGCTTGTTGAATGGAGAAGACTTGACAGGCTGGGACTGACCTTATTGAGGCGTATAAAATCCTGAGGGGCAGAGGTCACAGTCAGGGTAGGGGAGTCCAGTTTCCCTGGTGTAGAAGTCAGACTCTCAGACAAGGGATTTGGGGAGACAGGGGGAAGCATTGTGCTGAAAGGGAGAAGCTGGTGTGTTTAAAGCAGGACAATTGCTTTTGGTGCACCAGCCTGGTGCTAGTGGGCTGACTGGCCTGCTTTCCTGTACTGACAATTGAGTACAGGGTGGGGATTGGTGTGTCGTGGGAGGGGCTGATATCTGGTGGCCTCCTTTTGCTGATGTGATGCTCCCCCCACCCTCCTATTTACATGGTCCACTGGTTTCCCACAGGATGTCATATCCGGATTTCCTTCGCCACTACTCTCGGCTAGAGGTGTGTAACCTCACACCCGACACCCTCAACAGTGACCAGGTGCTCAAGTGGGACTACAGCCTGTTCACCGAGAATTGGAGACGAGGATCAACTGCTGGGGGGTGCCGTAACTACCCAGGTATGGGCCTCAGATCGTCCAACAACCCCCCTCCCCCCACCATCCCCTCCACCCCACCGTGGGGATGTGAGGAGGTGTAGAAAATACCCAGGTACAGTTCCCACTCCCCTACAGTTGGTCCTTCCATTTGATACGAACCATGTACAGTCGGAGTGGAGTGATGCGGACTGCACGGGGGAAATGCGTGGAGTGGAGAAACGCGGGCAGGGGGTGGAGTGACGTAGACCGTGCGTGGGAATTGCGGGGAGTGGTCTGAATTGACATCGTGGTTGGCTCAGTCATGGGTGGCCATAGGGCCAATTTTGCACTGGTGTCCTTGTTCTTGTGCGTAACGCTCCATGTCCCTGTTTTTGATTATCTGTGTTCTGCGCGATGTCCCGTGTGCAGGGACGTTCTGGATGAATCCACAGTTTAAGATCACACTGGAGGAGCCGGACGAGGATGACAGTGATGGGAAATGCAGCTTCGTGGTGGCGCTGATCCAGAAGAACCGGCGTTGCCGGAGGAAGATGGGCGAGGACATGCACACCATCGGCTTTGCCGTCTATGACGTGAGTCCAACCAAACACTGTGATGGGACCTGTACCCATCTGCACCTCTCTCCAATAACTCCCCACCACAGACACTATGCTCACAGCTGTAATGTCCTGGAATATTCCTACTTCCCTTCTTCAACAAAGGAACAACATTGACTTCTCTTCAGTCCTCTGGGACCTTGTCTATTGCTGGTGACGATACAAGGATCTTTGTCAAGGCCCCAGAAACCTCCTGTCTTGGCTCCTTTAATAACTTGGTTAGATCCCATCAGGCAATGGGGACTTAACCACTTTCTTGCTTTTTGGAAGACCCAGCACCACCACCTTCCTGATCTCAAAATGCCTGAACACATCAGCACATCCCACATTGCCCCCTCCTTCCTCCATATCCTTCTCTTTGGCATATACTGATGCAAGATACTCAGTACCTCACCCACATCCTCTGGTAAATTCTCTCCTCTATCAGGACTGGTCCTACACTCTCCCTTGTAGCCCTCCTGTTTTAATATGTATAAAATGCCTTGGGATTCTCTTTCATCCTACTCCAAGGGCCCAGCTAGATTTTATCTTCCGAAACCTTCCATATGCTCCTTTTCTCCTCTTGACTAAATTTACCCCTGATCTCAGCATCCAAGATTGGGTTCCTCAGCCTTGCCGTTCTCTCTCTTACTGTAACTGTCCCGGGCAACGTGCAGTTGTTCTTTGAACACCCTCTATGGGTTGGATGTGGACATGTTTCAACAGTAAAGCCCCCTGCTCCTGTTGTGGGGCTGTAACCCACATTGTTTTCCTACTGAAGAGGGAGGGCTGGGTTGGGAGAAGACCTCGATTGTTATTCTTGCAGTTAGTATATGACCCCAGGGGGCCTCATGAGGGGCCAAATTGTTATTAGTGTGTAAGAATGTGTGTACATGGAAAGTATTGACTAGGAATGGAAAGGTTTACAATGGTATCTTCTTGTAAATAATTTCTTTTGATAAATAATGTTTATTTTCTTTAAAAATATACATCTGTTAACAGGTTCCCGCTGAGGTACGTGGAGGCTCTCCCCACACTGATGGTCACCACTGCAGAGGGTCCGGTACAGGGGACGCGGGGGGGGGGGGGGGGGGGAGGGCGAAAGATAGGATTAGTGCCAGGGGGAGGGAGACAGAGGGTGGAAATGGGGGGGGAAGAAAAGAGGTGGAGGAGGGAGACAGGTGTCGTGCCGGGGGCAGGAGAGGGTTGGTGAAGATTGGGGGCAGTAGTGCCAGAGTAAGGGGAGGGGGCAGTGCCAGGTGAAGACACGATGAAAGGGGAATGGGAAGATGGGTGGGGGAGGGGACGGAAGGTGCCTGAAGTGGGAGGGAGGAGAGTGAGTGTGTATCTCTGTTGGGGGAGGGGAATCACTGCACAAAGTGTCCTGCGGGCCAGCACGGAGCTGATGGGCGGAATGGGAGGGATACAGGGGATCTGACAATTGTGTGATTTATTTCGTCTCCCCCACCTCTTCCTTTTGCTCCCTACCCCAGTACAATTCAGTGAACAATGTGCACCTCGATCGCTCATACTTCACCACCCACGGGTCCCGCGTTCGCTCCGAGAGCTTCATTAACCTACGCGAGGTGTCAAGCCGCTTTGCGCTGCCCCCTGGTCAGTACCTGGTCGTCCCCTCTACGTTCGAACCCCACAAGGATGGTGACTTCGCCCTGAGGGTCTTCACACAGAGCAGCTCCCTCACCCAGTGAGTGCGAGTGGGTGGGCTTCCAGTGACTGGGTGGAGGGGCCGGGCTGGGCCGGTGGTGAAGGGGTGCGAGTTGGGTCAGAGATCAGATGAACTGGCTGATGCCATCCAAACTTTGAACATGGATGTTTTTTATCATGGGGTTTGTGAAAGGGAAGTGAGAGGGAGGGGGGAACTGTAGGTGGGTCAGGAGTTAGACATCTGCAGACTTTAATTTGCCTTCCCCATCTCTCCACAGGCCAATGGACACTGAGGAGATTCGAGCAGACTTCGAGGATGAGGTATGTGTCTGATCCTTTGGGGGGATAGGGGGAGATGACTTCTTTCAGAGGGTAGTGCAAGCGCGAGATGAGTTGCCTGTGGAAGTGGTGGACGCGGGTTAGATTGCAGCATATAAAAGAAGTTTGGACGTGTACGTGGATGGATACCTACTGTATCCCTCTCATCTAACCAATCTCTGGCCCCTTGACTGACCTCCTCCCCCCACCAAATGCACCGACTCCCACCTCTGTTGCCACCTTCCCTCCACCTCCCCCTACCTCCCCATGCCTGCCACCACCCTCCCACCCCTCTGGACCCACAGCTTATGCCCTCTGTTGGTTCCAGGCTGAGGTGAGTGAGCAAGATGTCCCGGACAACTTCAAGGCCTTGTTTGGCAAACTGGCCGGCCCGGTGAGTGTGGCCTGGTGGTTTTTGTGTGGGGGCGGTGATCTGTGTCAGTGTTGTGGGGGGGGTGGTGTCTGTGTTGTGGGGGGGTGGTGTTCTGAGTCTGTGTCAGTGTGGGGGGGGTGGTGTTCTGAGTCTGTCAGTGAGGGGGTGGGTGTTCTGAGTCTGTGTCTGTGTTGTGGGGGGATGGTGTTCTGTGTCAGTGTGGGGGGGTGGTGTTCTGAGACTGTGTCTGTGTTGTGGGGGGGTGGTGTTCTGTGTCAGTGTGGGGGGGTGGGTGTTCTGAGTCTGTGTCTGTGTTGTGGGGGGTGGTGGTCTGTGTCTGTGCTGTGGGGGGGTGTTCTGTGTCAGTGTGGGGGTGGGGTTTGATGTGTGTCCCGAACACTCAGACTCACTGTTTCCCCCACACCCCCCTCCCCAGGATGGTCAGATCTCTGTTTTTGGACTCCAGCGGATCCTCAACAAAGTTGTGTCGAGCCGTAAGTATGGGAGTGGTGATCGGTCCAAGGGTATTCATCACACCATTAGCAAAACTGAATCACCCTCTCTCCCTCTGCCTCCGCACCTTGCCCATTCACGCCTGTCTCTTCCTACAGACCCCTGCACATCCCCATTCAATGTGCTTCTTCCTATAGCCCCCACCCACCCCTCCCCCAGTCACCCGTGTCTCTTCCTATAATCCCCCTGCCCCTCCCCCATTCACGTGTGTCCCTTCCTATACCCCCAGCCCTCTCCCATTCACATGCACCTCTCCCTATAGCCCCCACCCCTCCCCAGTCTCTCTAACTCGTTTGTTTCCCCTCCAGGGTCGGACATAAAAACAGACGGATTTGGACTGGAGACCTGTCGCAACATGGTCAACCTCCTCGATGTATCCACTCTGCCTGGTCCTGCGCAGTGGGGGGAGGGGAGGGCGGGTTTCCCCACACATTACTGGTAAGGTGGTGCAGGGGTCTCCACCTGCATCAGGTGAGATCTCTTGGGCCCGTGCAGCTGTCAGCAGTGTTCTTTCTTAACCACATGTGTTAGCGTGACGGGAATGGGAAACTGGGCCTGGTGGAATTCAAGAAACTGTGGGACAAGATCCAGAAGTTCCTGGTGAGTGGTGGGGCAGTTGATGGGGTTGGTTCGGGTGTTGGAGCTGCAGTCCCCCACGACAGGGGAAAGGGTTCCATGGAAGTCGAGGCCGATTTTATGTTGGGGATGTCGTGAAATTTGTAGATTTTGCAGCAGCAGGAAATGCGTCGTGTAAATGTGGTAGTGCTCGTGGACCGTTCAGACATCTGAAAGTAGGGGAATAATCTGTTCCTGAAACATTGAGTGTGTCTTCACACTCCTGTACTTTCCCCTGATAATAGCAATGAAAGAGGGTATGTCCCAGGTAGCGAGGGTCTTTAGTGATTGGTCCGTTCATAAATTTAGTACCTGATCAGGTATACCTTCTGGACCAGGAAGTTTGCATGGATTCAGCCTCTCGTAAAGATGCCTGTTCATCAGCTCAGAGACGGAGATGTGAGAGCTCAAGTCTCTATTCCTCACACACTCCTGACCTGTGGCTTGTAAATGGGGGAGCCAGGAAGTGAGTCACTCCCTTAAGGATCCCCAAGGGTGGTGCTGGAAAGTGGGTCACTCTACACAAGATCCCAGCCTCTGGCCATGTAGTCATGGTGTTCGTGGTGAATGGTGACAACACCCCTCACCAGGATGTTGAAGGTAGCAGACTTGGTACCGGTGAGTGGGCCAGTGGTTTGGAAGTCTGGAAGATGGTGGTTTGCTGATGCAGAGTTTGTGTTTCCTTCCAGAAAATCTACAAGAAGAACGACATAGATAAGTCGGGCACCATGAGCTCCAGTGAGATGCGGGTGGCTGTGGAGGAAACAGGTGAGGACTCCATTGAGGATGAGCAGGTGGTTGAAAACAGGACCTTCAGGATTCTAACCCGTGCATTAATCCTGGTACCACACACTATTGTGGCAGATGGATGCCTGGCTGAGCTGCAAGAGGGATGGATCAGCTTCTTGGACACTGCAATCCTTGCTGGACTAGGTGACCTGAAGTGGACAAGGACTAATACCCTCTGGGAAGATGTGATGGTGTTGCTTGGGGGTTTAAACTAGTTTTGGCAAGGTGGGGGGAGTCCTGAGCAGGAGGGTGAGAAAGTTGAGGCAAATACAAATATTAACATGAGCAGGTTAAGGAGCAGGCAAAGGTCTGAAAGGATAAACACGAGGAAATCTGCAGATGCTGGAAATTCAAACAACACACACAAAATGCTGGTGGAACGCAGCAGGCCACGCAGCATCTATAGGGAGAAGCACTGTCGACGTTTCAGGCCAAGACGTCGACAGTGCTTCTCCCTATAGATGCTGCTTGGCCTGCTGCGTTCCACCAGTATTTTGTATATGTGTTGTCTGATAGGTTAAGCTGCATTTATTTGACGAAAGTAGTCTGATAAGTAAGGCAATGAACTCAGGGTATGAGTACGTGGAACTGGGATATTGTGCCTGTTAGAACCCAGTTGAGGAAGGGACCGGACGGACTATGCAGTATTGTCGTATACAGGTGCCACAGGGGTGTGGAGAGTAATGTGTATGATGGTGGAGAACATCACTCTAATACCAAATATTATTCTGTGGGATTGTCCAGCAAAGTTACGTGGGTGGAACTTAGAAACAAGAAGAGAGTGATCACTTTATGGAATCGTACGTGTAAGCCCTGTAGAAGTAAATGTGGGTAAATCCCTGTTTATCCTAGGATGTTGTGCGAAGAGATTGCTGGAGGCTTGGCAGAGATATTTGTATTGTTATTAGCCACTGGCTGGTACCAGAAGACTGGAGAGTAGCAAGTAAAAGTATAAATATGTTAGAGCATCTATACGTCGAGGAGGAGGAAGTGTTGGGCCTCCTAATGAGTATTAAGATGGATAAGTCTGCAGGGCTGATGGGATTTACTTCAGATTATTAAAGGAGGCAAAAGTCCTCTCAAACTGCAAGAGAGGTCTTGGAGGACTGGCAAATGGCTAATGTGCCTCTATTTAAAAAGGAACAAGGGAAAATCATGGGAACTATCAACCGGTGAGTCTCACATCAGTTGTATGGAAATGTTTAAGAAAATTTTTGGGGATAGCATATGAGCATTTTGGAAACCCATGGCCTGATTAGGGAGAGCCAGCATGACTTTGTGCGTGGCAGGTTGTGCCTCACCCACTTGATTGAATTTTTTGACAAGGTGATGAGAGAGATTGATGAAGGTAGGGCAGTGGATGTTGGTAAGGACTTTGTCAAAATCCCTCATGGGAGGCTAATCCAGAAGATTAAGATGCATGGGGTCCATGGCAAAATGTCTGTTTGGATTCAGAACTGGCTTGCACATAGAAGACTAAAGGTAGTGGTTGAAGAGACTGATTCGAGCTGGAGGTCTGTAATTAGTGGAGTTCTGCAGGGACCTGTGCTGGGACCTCAGTTGATTGTGATGTGTATAAATGACCTGGATGAAAATGTAGATGGGTGGGTTAGTAAATTTAGAGATGACACCAAGACTGGTGGAGCTATGGATAGTGTAGAAGACTGGCAAAGAATACAGGACAATATAGATCAGTTGCAAATATTGGCAAAGAAATGGCAGATGGCGTTTAACTTGAATAAATGTGAGGTGTTGTACTTTGGGAGGACAAATGCAAAGAGACAGTACACTGTTGAGGGCAAGATCCTCAATAGTGTTGCTGAGCAGAGAGACTTTGGGATCCAAGTTCATAGTTCCTTGAAAGTGGCTACACAGGTCGATAAGGTGATTAAGAAGGTTTATAGAATACTTGCTTTTATTAGTCAGCATTGAATTCAAAAGTCCAGAGGTTATATTGAAACTTTATAAAACTCTGGTGAGAGCACATCTGGAGTATTGTGTACAATTCTGGTCACCACACTACAGGAAGGATGTTGACACTTTGGAGAGGGTGTTGAAGAGATTTACCAGGATGCTGCCGGGTTTAGAAGGCATGCGCTATCACGAGAGGCTAGTTTTCTCTGGAGAGCCAGAAGCTGAGGGGAGATCGGATAGAGATCTACAAGATTATGACAGGCATAGATAGAGTGGACAGAGTATCTGTTTCCCAGGGTTGAAAAGCCTCACATCAGAGGGAATGCATTGAAGGTGAGAGGGGATAGTTTCAAGGGGGATGTGAGGGGTAAGTTTTTTACTCAAAGTCGTGGTTGCCTGGAATGGGTTGCCTTATATGGTGATAGAGGGAAATACATTAGAGGCTTTTAAGCGACATTTGGATGGGCACATGAATGCAAGGAAGGTGGAGGGATATGGGCATGGTGTAGGTAGAAGGAATTAGTGTTTGGATATTTTTGATTTGCTTTTTAGCTGGTTTGGCACAATAATGTAGGCCAATAGGCCTGTTTCTGTGCTGTACTGTTCCATTATCTATGTACTATGTTCTTGAAGGGCTACAAGGACAAGCCAAGGAAGTACTGAAGCTTAACATCAGTGGTGAGAGAGTTACAAGAGGGAGATCTAAGAGACAGGACCCACCAACAATAGGACTGATTACAGTTATTCATCATGGGTTTGTGTGGGAAATCATTCACAAATTAGAATTTTCTGAAATTTTCAGCCAATGTGTTGTGACTGATGGTACAATTTTTGCACCTTGGACCTGGAAGAACACTGTCCTATTTAGCTGTAAACATGTGTATGATTGAATGACAATTGAACATAAAGGGGATAGTTGAGGGTGGGGTGGTTAGACATTGTCTATGTGGACCTCAGCAAGGAAGTCCATGAGAAAGTACTGCATGATAGCTGGTCCAGAAGGTTAGATCAGATGGGATCCAAGGTGAGCTAGTCAACTGGATATAGAATTGACTTGCTGGAAGGAGGCAGAAGAAAGCAGGGAAGGGTTGATTTTGTTTTGGATGGGGGGGGGGGGAAGGCACCTGAGACCGGTGGCATGCTGCAGGGGTCGGTGCTGGGTCCACTGTTATTTGCCATATGTATGGGGCACCACCATAGCGTAGCAGTTAGTGTAACGCTATTACAGCTCGGGGTGTCGGACTTGCGAGTCGGTGCGGAAGGGCCTGTTCTCTAATTAATAACTAAATCATGATTTGGATGAGGACGTATGTCACATGATTAATAAGCTAGTAGGTGACGTTAAGTTTGAACTGAACAAGATATTTGTGAGATCACATTGGATTACTGTGTGCATATCTGGTAGTCCAGCTGCAGGAGGGATGTTACTGAACTGGAGTGGAGATTCACAGGGATGTTATCTGGACTGATGCATAGGAGTCTGAGGAGTGACCTTGCTGAAGTTTAATCATGAGGGGCACAGGTAGGGAGATTGGTCAGTCTTTTCTGCAGCGTAGGAGAGTTTGAAATGAGAGCGTATAGGTTTAAGGTAAAAGGGAAAGATTGGAAGGCTTTTTATTTCCACACAGTGGCTGGATTTTGACTCAAGCTGCAAGAGTTGCAGAGACAAATATAATGTATAAAAGGTACAAACAGATACAAGGAGAGGCAAGGATCAGAGCAGGCATTGCCAACCTTAATGACATTAGTCCATGGCATCAAGAAGAGGTTGTGAACCCCTGATAGAGAGTTATATGGGTTCAGTTTAGATAGCATGGTACGCTTTCATGTGGAAAACCCTGACCCCTAAACCCACAATCTGCTTTCCTTTGTCATCATCAGCCAGTCTAAGGGTCTGATACTGACTGCACCCTCGCCCCTCCCCGCAGGTTTCCACCTCAACAACCAGCTGAGCCAGATCCTGGTGGCCCGTTACTCCGACGAGCAGATGATCCTGGACTTTGACAACTTTGTCTCTTGCCTGATCCGCCTGGAGGCCGTCTTCAGTGAGTGCTGAGTGTGGGGGGGGGAGGAACTGTGTGAAGTGCGTAGTGAATTGGGTAGTAGTTCACAAATGGTGGAAGGATTGTGTGTCAGAGGTAAACCACTCAGTGACTTTTCTTTCTGTACCAGAAATGTTCAACGCGCTTCCCAAAGACCAGAATGGAAACGTGGAGCTGGGACTGGTTGAGGTGAGAGGTCAGAGGTCAACTCAATTGTCACCATGGGCAACGGGCCTTCACTGAACCACTCCCACTCTGTCCCACTCAGAGACCAACTATTTCCCTCCCCTCATCCTCCCAGACAGACCCCTCGCAGACTGACCCCACTCTCCCTCCAAAACCCCCTCTTCCTCCCACAATGACCTCTCTTCCTAACACATTGACATCCTCTCTCTCCCTCTTGCACACTGTCTCCTCTCTCCTCCCTCAACACTGATCGCCTGCTCTCTCTCTCACACTGACAACTCTTACACTGACCACCTTTTCTCCCCCTGCGTATCATCTGATCTCTCTGTGCCCCCAACACTCACTCTTCTCTCCCACTGACCCTCTCCGACCTCTTGCTCTTTCTCTCTCCCACATTGACTGCTTTCTCTCACACTAACCTCTTACTCGCTCCCCCACACTGACACCCCCCTCACTGACACACCCCCTCTTGCACTGACCCCCTCTCTTCCCCCCGCACTGACCCCCCCTCACTCCCCCTCTTGCACTGACCCCCTCTTCCCCCCGCATTGACCCCCCCTCACCCCCGCACTGACACCCCCCCTCTTGCACTGACCCCCTCTCTTCCCCCCGCACTGACCCCCCTCACCCCCCTCTTGCACTGACACCCCCCCCCTTGCACTGACCCCCTCTCTTCCCCCCACACTGACCCCCCCTCACCCCGGCACTGACACACCCCCTCTTGCACTGACCCCCTCACCCCCGCACTGACACCCCCCTCACCCCCGCACTGACACACCCCCTCTTGCACTGACCCCCTCACCCCCGCACTGACACCCCCACTCACTGACACACCCCCTCTTGCACTGACCCCCTCACCCCCGCACTGACACCCCCCCCTCACCCCCGCACTGACACACCCCCTCTTGCACTGACCCCCCTCACCCCGGCACTGACACCCCCCTCACTGACACACCCCCCTCGCACTGACCCCCCTCTCTTCCCCCCGCACTGACCCCCCTCTCTCCTGCTCCGACCTCCCCCCCCCGCACCAACCTCCCCCCTCTCCCCCGCACCGGACCCCCTCTCTCCCTCACACTGACCCCCTCTCCCCTGCACTGACCTCCCCCTCTCCCCCCCGCACTGAACCCCCTCTCTCCCCTCACACCGACCTCCCCTCTCTCCCCCGCACACTGACCTCCCCCTCCCCCCACACCGACCTCACCCCCTCTCCCCCGCACCGGACCCCCTCTCTCCCTCACATTGACCCCCCTCTCTCTCCCACACTGACCCCCTTTCTTCCACCCAACTCACAGACCCCACTTTATCTCCCTCACATGACACCTCTCTGTCTCACATTGGACCCCTCTCTCTCCCCCCCACCCCCTTGCCCATACTGACCACTCTCTGTCTCCCTCTTCCTGCCGGTGTTGCCTCCTGTATATCAATGAGACCCAATGTAGATTGAGAGAGCCCTTCGCCGAGCACCTACACTCTGCCAGAAAACGTGGGAGCTCCTAGTGGCCACCATTCTAATTCCACTGCCACAAATATGTCCATCCATGGCAGCTTCCGCTGTGTGATGAGGCCACAGTTAGGTTGGAGGAGCAATGCCTTGTAATCCGTTTGGTTTGCCTCCAACCTGATGGAATGAACATCGATTTCTCAAACTTCCGGTAACGCCTCCCAACTCTCCCTCTCCTTCACCACTTCCCATCCGCTTTTCCCTCTCTCACCTTATCGCTTTGCCCACCCATCGACTCCTTCTGGTGCTCTTCCCCCCTTTTCTTTCTTCCGTGTCCTTCTGTCTCTTTCACCAATCAACTTCCCAGCTCTTTACTTCATCCTCCCCCCTCCAGGTTTCACCTGTCACCTTGTGTTTCCCCTCCCCCACCTTTTAAATCTACTCCCCAGCTTTTTTTCTCCAGTCTGCTGAAGAGTTTTGGCCCGAAACGTGGACTGTACTCTTTTCCTAGATGCTACCTGGCCTGCTGAGTTCCTCCGGCATTTTTTGTTTTTTTTTCTCTCTCTCTCTCTTTCTCTCCCTCTCCTCCTTCCCGCCCCCCACACTTTATTCCCACACTAATAACTCTCTCTCTCTGTCCCTTGCAGTGGCTGACATTGGTAATGGCCTGATGAGTCGCCGTGCTCCTGTCCCGCTCCGAATGTCATGTTACTGCTGTTCGTCGATCTGGAGCACAGGGTGTCCTTCCTGGCTGCTGTCACTCTGTCTGTACACTTCTTTGCTCGGCTGTGGGTGTTGGTGAAATGGGGCAGTGTCCCCCACTTGTCCTGTGTCTTACATTCCGGTCCACCCGCCGACAGTGCCTGTGGTCTGGGTGGGTGTGTGTGGTTCAGCGGAAGGGTAACGGTTATCTGCCTTCTCCAGGGCCACTGGTCTCTGCTGCTTGCTTTCCACTTTACTTCTGCGTTACCAATTAAACAGTTTTTAAACTGGATCTGTGTGC
The DNA here is from genome assembly GCF_030144855.1 of Hypanus sabinus. Taxonomy (NCBI): domain Eukaryota; kingdom Metazoa; phylum Chordata; class Chondrichthyes; order Myliobatiformes; family Dasyatidae; genus Hypanus; species Hypanus sabinus. The sequence continues at coordinate 136,188,798 of NC_082715.1, read as the reverse complement.
TGTTGTGAACTGCTCAGGTTGGCTCTAGAGAAGTGCATAACAGGCCAAAGGGATGGGTTTCATTTGGAATTGTTTGTTCCTGGACAAAGTCTGACCCAACAGTTCATGTGGCTCGGCCAGCACGGAGTGGTGTGGGGCTTCAGGGAACAGGCTGAAAGCAGCGGTCCTTTTGGGGAGGTGAGGTCTGCTCTCTGTGGGAGGGTGAACAATGCAATGTAGGGTCCAGGAGGAGCAGTGCTCGGTGGGGAGGGAGAAAGGTGAGGTGAGGTGAGGGTTGGGGCGGGGTGGTCCCCTCAGGACAGAGGGAGAACGCAGAGAGCCGGGGTTGAGGCAGAGTGGTCATTGGTGAGGTAGGTGAACGGTGAGAGGTGGGGTATGGTCTCGGTGGGATGGGGTAAAAACTGAGAAGTAGGATTTGGGAGGAAGCAGTGTTCTGGGGCGGATGAGTTGTGACGGGTGGGGTTGAAGGGAGGCAATGTTCTTGGTGGGCAGGGGGAACGGTGATAGGTGGGGATCAAGGGGAGCGGTCCCCTCAGTGGGAAGGGCGAATAGTGAGAGGTGGGGTTCAAGATAAGCAGTTCTCAATGGGGTTCAGAGGACCGCTCCCCCACATCACCCCTCCATTACCCATTACAACCACTCCCTACACCACCCCTCTATTACCCAAATACCACACCACAGATTGTCTCTGCAAGTCTTTATTTAACAATGCTTCAGCCCTCTTCAACACAACCCCCCCCCCCACCCCCACGTGGTCACACACACACACACACACACACACACACACACACACACACACACACACACACACACACACACACACACACACACACACCAGGGTGTACTGATAGACATACACACAGACGTACAGATATACACGCGCACACACACACATGTGCATGGGCACAGACATGCATAGAAACACGTGTGCGTGCACACGTTACAAATACACAGATGTACACACACACAATTTCAGGTGGAACTGCCAGTCTGCGCTGCTCCCCACCCACTGTTGGTCACAGGTGGGTCTGCTGGTCTCTGCTACCCGTGGACCTGGACTCTGTGTTCTCAAGGATGAGAGGAGGTGGGCTGTCTGGAGGTAGGGCAGGTCTCTCACCCCCAAGGTCACCTTCCCCACTGGGTCCGCGCCCTCCGTCTGCCAGCAACACTGCAGGGACGAGAGGGAGAGGTCAGCAGAGAGTTCATGACCCCAGTAGTCTACCTTTTCCCCCAGTGACAATCTCTCGCATATATCACCCCCTCTCCCACCAATATGTCTTCCCCTACCCCATCCTAGACTTACCAAGGCATCCTTCATCCCTCCCCAGTTGACCGAGAAATGGATTCTGTCAGAGGACAACCCCATCCTGTTGAGAGATGCCACTGGGTAGAATTGGAGGGAATGGGGAAGAGGGAGGGAGGGAAGGTAGGAAGAGAAGTAGTGGGAGGAAGTTGGGAGATAGGAATGGGGAGGGAGGGAGGGAAGGTATCCCACCTGCACTCACCCATGCGGGCTTGCAGTAACTGCTGCCGCTGTCTCCTGGCTGCCTCCCCCAGACCGGACACCATCCTCTCGATGCAGCTGTCCAGCACCACTGAGGGCGTCTGCCACTCGATGGGCTGCCGGCAAATGGGGCATTCAGCCCGACGGCGCCCCCACTCCCTGATACACAACCGGCAGAAGGAGTGCGAGCACCCTAGGGTCACCGCCTGGTGGGAAGGAGGAAGTAGGTCAATAGACGTGTCTGGGGATGAATGGGGGTAGGGTAGGTATTTATCCTGGGCGAGAAAGCATCAGGCAGATGTTCTAGTGGTGAGGGGGTGAGTCAGGTCTGGGGGTCGGTGATGTTTTCAGGGAGGAAGGATCCATAACACGTGGGACAGAAGGATTAGTGGGGGGAATGTTGGGGGTGTGGGGTGGGATTATGTCAATGGGGTGGTGTGTCGTTTGGGGGGGGGGGGTTCTCACCTGGATGAAGTACTCAGAACAGATGATACACTGCAGTTCATTCTCCAGCACCTCACTGATCCGTGTCTCTGCAACGTCGACCCCCACCCCGACCTGTGGGTAAGGTTACAGGTCAGACACCCCTGAAGCTACCCTCACCTCCATCGTCCACCCACCACCCTGACATCGTCACACGGACACCCTTCAGACACCCCCAACTCTCACATCCATCATCCTCTCCACTGCGTAAGGTCACAGTGTCAGACGCACCACCCCCACCCTGGCCTACAGAAAAGGTTATAGGTCAGATCCCCACAGACAACCCCATCGTTACCCCCACCCTCCACCAACCACCCCCACTCCAACCTGTGGTAGGGTCACAGTGTCAGACCCCACTGCCAGGAAACACAGAAACGACCAACCCACCACCCCATTACACCCTGCATCCCTCATCCCTATTCTCAGTTCCCTTCATGCCTCAGCCCCTACTCTTGCACCCATCGATTCTCCATATCGTCACCCCCTCACTGGACAAGAGCTTCCGTCTTTAACAACGAGGGTTCCAATGTTTGGGAGGAGAGGGGGAATTCAGAGGGGAGGCATGTGAGGGGGTATTTATTCGTGAAGGGGAGGATGTGAGGAAAGGCATGGGGTGGGTGTGGGAGGGGTAAGAGACACGGGGAACTGATGAGGTTGATGGGGAGGGTGGGTTGTTTTACTTGGCAGATCACAATGAACACTTTACCTGTGGTTGTTGCTCATTCGTGAGACATCGCTGTTCCTGGTCTCCATCTGTTGGCTCCTGAGTTATCAGGCATCTCCGATCCTGTTCCTGGTCTCCGAGAGTTGGGTCCCGGTCCACTGGAAGTTTTTGATCACAGTGTCCCTGTGTCTGTTCCCAATCTGTCGAGAGTTCCTGATCCTGGTCTCCGTGTGTCTGCTCCCTGTCTGTTGGGAGTCCCTGTTCCTGATGCCTGTGTGTTGATTCTGGATCTCGATCCTGGTCTCCATGACAGATGTTGGTGCAGGTAGAGGTCGGGGGCTGGCTGCTGGTGCCAGGTTGTGCCGTGTCCTCCCGACTCTGTGCACTCGCCGCCACTCTGTGCTGCACCGTGTCGGGCCGGTGTGTGTTCTCCCCGAGCCGCTGCAGTTTGCTGCTCCCCTCAGCTCTCTGCAGGACCCCAGTCGGAGAATCCTCGCAGCCCAGTTTCCGCTTGGCGCCGCTTCCCGTGCCTGGCGTACCTGGGCTCCGGCGCACCAGGCGGTACTCGTACTCGGCTCTTTCCTGCTGCTCCACCGGTACCCCCAGCTGCACCACATCACCCTCGACCAATTCCCAGGGCCGCAGGGGCTCCAGCCGCACTCCATTCACCCACACGCCGTTCAAACTCTGCACCAGCAACACAGCATGTCACCAAGAGCAGCAAGGACCAGCAGACCCACAACAGCTGACAACGATGAGTGGGAGACTGGTCCTGAGCCCCTGTGACCCCAAGGAAGGGACTGGATCCAAAGCTGAATTCCCATTCTGGTTCCCCTCTCATCTCTTCTCACCTGATTACTAGATTTTAAAGGCACAATGAGTGTAAGGGCAGTTTATCTGAATGCCCGTAGTATTCGTAACAAGGCCAGTGAACTTGTGGCACAAATCAGTATAAATGGGTTTGATTTAGTGGCCATTACAGAAGTGTGGTTGCAGGCTGGACAGGATTGGGAATTAAATATCCAAGGATATCAGGAAATACAGAAGGATAGGCAGGAAAGTAAGGGAGGTAGATTAGCTCTCTTAATTAAGGATTAGATCAGGGTGATAGTGAGAGATGATATAGGATCTGAAGAGAAGAATGTTGAATCCATCTGGGTAAAAATTTGGAATAGTAAAAGGAAAAAAAAAATCACTGGTGGGAGTTGTCTATCAGCCACCAAATAACAACATTACAGTGGCACAGGCAATAAACTGAGGAAATATTTGAGGTATGTAAGAATGGAACAACAGTTATCATGGGGGGGGGGGCTTTAACTTGCACATTGATTAGGTGAATCTTGACTTCATAGAATGCAAATGGCATGCACCTGAACCTACAAGAGAACATTCTGGTCCTGTGCAATGAGACAGGTAAAATTAGCTATCTTGTAATTGGAGATCCTCTTGGAAAGAGTGATCACCATTTCTCATATAAATGGAGGGTGCAATAGTTTGATCGGAAACGAGTGTTTTATGCCTAAACATGGGAAACTACAATGAAATGAGGAAGGAATTGGATAGGGTAGATGGGGAACACAGGCTATTGGGTGGGACGGTTGAGGAACAGTGGAAGACTTTCAAAGTGATTTTTCACAGTGCTCAACAAAAGTATATTCCAGTTAAAAGCAAGGACAGTAAGGGTGGTGAGAGCCAGCCATGGATAACCAAGGAAATAAAGGAAGACATCAAACTAAAAGCTAGTGTGTACAAAGTCTCCAAGAGTAATGGAAACTGGAAGATTGGGAAAACTTTAAAACGCAGCAAAGTGAGCAATAAAGAAAGGGAATATAAAATATAAAAATGGATAGTAAAAGTTATTTTTAACTATATAAAACAGAAAAGGGTAGCCAAAGTGATTGTAAATCCTTTGGAGGACGAGAAGGGGGAATTGATAGAGGGTAATGAGGCTTTGAGTGACTGTTTAGTGCTGGTCTTCACGGTGGAGGATGCATCTAACACACCAAAGACAGCTGACATGGATGTGATGGGGAGGTGAGGACCTTGATACACTGAAGAGGTAATGCAGAGCAAACGTGGGCCTAAAGATAGGCAAGTCCCCTGGTCCTGATGGAATGCATCCCAGGGTACTGAAAGAAATGGCAGAAGTTATAGTTAGGGGTTTGGTGATAAATTTATCAAAATTCTCTGGACTCTGGGCAGGTCCCAGCAGATTCAAAGAAGGTGAATGTCACACCACTGTTCAAAAAAGGATATGGGCAAAAGGCAGGTAACTATGGGCCAGTTAGTTTAACATCTGTAGTTGGAAAAATGCTTGAAGCAATCATTAAAGAAGAAATAGCAAGACATCTGGGAAAAAAAAATGGATCCATCAGGCAGACGCAGCATAGATTCAGCAAACGCAGGTTCAACTTGACAAACTTACTGGAGTTCTTTGAGAATATAATGAGTGCGTGGATAGAGGGGAACAGATGGATGTTATTAACGGATTTCCAGAAGACGTTCGATAAGGTATCACGTAAAAGACTTATCCATGAGATAAGGATGAATGGAGTTGGGGCTGATGTATTAGCATGGACAGAGGAGTGGTTAGCCAACAGAAAGCAGGGAGTTGGAATATATGGACGCTTCTCTGGTTGGTAATCAGAGGTCGGTGCTGGGCCCGCAACTGTTCACGATTTACATTTACGATCTGGAAGAGGGGACTGAGTGTAGTGTTTTAAACCATCTGAGGTTAGTAGAGGATGTAGGGGAGAACAAAGATATTAAGTGAGCAAAAAGGGGCCATTAGATGACCTTAGCAAGCACGACTCAGAATAATCCTAAAACTTTCAAGAAGTACATTTGGTACAAGAGGGTAAACCAGGAAAGGAATATTAGGGAGCGTGATCTGATTTACCACCCTCAGACTAAAGTAATTTCTCCACATCTCTGTTCTAAATGGACGTCCTTCAATCCTGAAGTTGTGCTCTCTTGTCCTGGACTCCCCTAACATGGGAAATATGGGGGTAGTTGATAAGACTGTGGGATAGATGGGTTAGGATAGAATTTGTGTAAATAGGTTTCGGATGAACAGTGTGAACCCAGTCAGCTATCTTTCACCACCTCTGAAATAACACAGACAGGCTATTGTAATGTGAGGTCAAGAGGCAATTCCAAAATTCAGGGCCTCAGGTGGGAACAAAGAAGGGGGCAGGTGGAATTGCTGAACTGGAGGTTAATATGTACTCGATGGGCTGAAGGGCCTTGTGCTCACTGAGTCCTGAGGTTCATTTCTGGTAGCACAGTGGTACAGCAGTGAATCGCAGCCCTCAGCAATGGCTCTCAGCTCCAGCAGCCCGGGTTTAGTTGGGTGCTGTCTGCACATGTATTTATGTTTTATTTAGAGGCACAGCATAGAACAGGCCATTCTGGTCCAACGGGCTGCAGCACCAGCAACCCAACCAATTTAACACTAGCCTAATCACAGCCAACTTACATTGACCAATTAACCTACTAACTGGTCCATCTTTTGACTGTGGGAGGAAACTGAGGAACCTGGAGAAAATCCATGTGATCATGGGGAGAATGTACAAACTCTTCACAGAGGATGCCAGAGTTGAACTCCAAACTCCTGATGCCCGAAGCTGTAATAGCACTGCACTAACCACGTTCCTGGCTGTGACTACACAAGTTTCCCCTGGGTGGCCTGGTGAGGGTTGCACTGAATCACACTCAGAGTCTGGGAACGTGAAGGGGGAGTGAAACAGGAGGAGGGTGGGGGATAGTGTGAGTGGGCGCCCTGCTGTCAGAAGGCCTGATCACATGATCTGAGACTCCAATACCTGTGGCCAGAGGAAGGCGCAGTCCTGCTATGATTTTAGTGCTGCAGCTGGGTACAGCAGCTACCTACCTGGTTGTCTGTGACGGTGCACACTCCCTCCAAGCTCAGGAGAAAGGAACAATGGTTGCGGGAGATCATCAGAGGACAGGTCTTGGCCAAGAGGCGGTGGGTCACGCCTAAACCTCGCCCGACCGTCACCTTCAACAACAGAGCACACAGAGCACAATAAGCAGCGCATTGGTACACCAATAGCAGATACAACTCACAGCATTAGCCCTCAAACACACAGTAAACACAGAGCAAATAACATCTTCAGAGAGTGACCAGTGGGGAAGTTGCACTACCAATCAGAGACAACATCACAGCTGCACTCATATGACATAATGGAGGGCTCGTCCACTGAATCTACATGGCTAGAACTCAAAAGTAGGAAGGATGCAATCACTCTGAAGCGATTGTCCTACAGACCCTCTCAGAAGGCATGAGACACTGAAAAACAGATATGCAGCCAGATTAAGTAAAGTGTATAAACAATAGGGTTGTTGTCATGGGGGACCAACTTCTCTAATATAAACTTCTGAGTGCAGGAGGTTTAGATGGGGCAGAATTGGTAATATGCATTCAGGAGGGTATGCATCTACCCATCTATTGGGTACTCCATCTATTGGATATGGGTAATGAGCCTGGTTAAGTGATCAACCCTTCAGTGGATGAGCAGTAAGGCAACCGTGACCACAACTCCTTAGGTTTTAAGATAGCAATAGGTAAGGATAAGAAGTATGGAGCCAGCAGGAGAGTATTAAATAGGAGCAGGGCATTAGGTATCAATACATTGACAGACTCCGATGTTATATAGTGACAGAACTGTCCCCACTGGTACAATATCTGGATGTTCCACGTTGACAGACCCGTCCACAGGAGTACTCTACCCCGGTGTTAAACAGTGACACCCGTCTACAGGAGTACTGTACCTAGGTAATATACAGTGACACCTGTCTACAGGAGTACTGTACCTCAGTTACACAGTGACACCCGTCTACAGGAGTACTCTACCCCGATGTTAAACAGTGACACCCGTCTACAGGAGTACTCTACCCTGGTGTTAAACAGTGACACCCGTCTACAGGAGTACTGTACCTAGGTAATATACAGTGACACCTGTCTACAGGAGTACTGTACCTAGGTAATATACAGTGACACCTGTCTACAGGAGTACTGTACCTAGGTAATATACAGTGACAGACCCGTCTACAGGAGTACTCTACCCCGGTGTTAAACAGTGACACCCGTCTACAGGAGTACTCTACCCCGGTGTTAAACAGTGACACCCGTCAACAGGAGTACTCTACCCTGGTGTTAAACAGTGACACCCGTCTACAGGAGTACTCTACCCCAGTGTTAAACAGTGTCACCCGTCTACAGGAGTACTCTACCCCAGAGTTAAAAAGTGACACCCGTCTACAGGAGTACTCTACCCCGGTGTTAAACAGTGACACCTGTCTACAGGAGTACTCTACCCTGGTGTTAAACAGTGACACCCGTCTACAGGAGTACTCTACCCTGGTGTTAAACAGTGACACCCTTCTACAGGAGTACTCTACCCCGGTGTTAAACAGTGACACCCGTCTACAGGAGTACTCTACCCCAGTGTTAAACAGTGACACCCGTCTACAGGAGTACTCTACCCTGGTGTTAATCAGTGACACCCGTCTACAGGAGTACTGTACCTGAGTTACACAGTGACACCTGTCTACAGGAGTACTGTACCTCAGTTACACAGTGACACCCGTCTACAGGAGCACTCTACCCCGGTGTTAAACAGTGACACCCGTCTACAGGAGTACTCTACCCCGGTATTATACAGTGACATCCGTCTACAGGAGTACTCTACCCCGGTGTTAAACAGTGACACCCGTCTACAGGAGTACTCTACCTCGGTGTTAAACAGTGACACCCGTCTACAGGAGTACTCTACCCCGGTGTTAAACAGTGACACCCGTCTACAGGAGTACTCTACCCCGGTGTTAAACAGTGACACCCGTCTACAGGAGTACTCTACCCCGGTGTTAAACAGTGACACCCGTCTACAGGAGTACTCTATCCAGGTGTTAAACAGTGACACCCGTCTACAGGAGTACTCTACCCCGGTGTTAAACAGTGACACCCGTCTACAGGAGTACTCTACCCCGGTGTTAAATAGTGACACCCGTCTACAGGAGTACTCTACCCCATTGATAAACAGTGACACCCGTCTACAGGAGTACTCTACCCCGGTGTTAAACAGTGACACCCGTCTACAGGAGTACTCTACCCCGGTGTTAAACAGTGACACCCGTCTACAGGAGTACTCTACCCTGGTGTTAAACAGTGACACCTGTCTACAGGCGTACTCTACCCTGGTGTTAAACAGTGACACCTGTCTACAGGAGTACTGTACCTCAGTTACACAGTGACACCCGTCTACAGGAGTACTCTACCCCGGTGTTAAACAGTGACACCCGTCTACAGGAGTACTGTACCTCAGTTACACAGTGACACCCGTCTACAGGAGTACTGTACCCCGGTATTATACAGTGACACCCGTCTACAGGAGTACTCTACCCCGGTATTAAACAGTGACACCCGTCTACAGGAGTACTCTACCCCGGTGTTAAACAGTGACACCCGTCTGCAGGAGTACTGTACCTCAGTTACACAGTGACACCCGTCTACAGGAGTACTCTACCCCAGTGTTAAACAGTGACACCCGTCTACAGGAGTACTCTACCCCAGTGTTAAACAGTGACACCCGTCTACAGGAGTACTCTACCCCGATGTTAAACAGTGACACCCGTCTACAGGAGTACTCTACCCCGGTGATAAACAGTGACACCCGTCTACAGGCGTACTCTACCCCGGTGTTAAACAGTGACACCCGTCTATAGGAGTACTCTACCCTGGTGTTAAACAGTGACTCCCGTCTACATGAGTACTCTACCCAGTGTTAAACAGTGACACCCGTCTACAGGAGTACTCTACCCTGGTGTTAAACAGTGACACCCTTCTACAGGAGTACTCTACCCCGGTGTTAAACAGTGACACCCGTCTACAGGAGTACTCTACCCTGGTGTTAAACAGTGACACCCGTCTACAGGAGTACTCTACCCTGGTGTTAAACAGTGACACCCGTCTACAGGAGTACTCTACCCTGGTGTTAAACAGTGACACCCGTCTACAGGAGTACTCTACCCCGGTGTTAAACAGTGACACCCGTCTACAGGAGGTCTCTACCCTGGTGTTAAACAGTGACACCCGTCTACAGGAGTACTCTACCCCGGTGATAAACAGTGACACCCGTCTACAGGAGTACTCTACCCCGGTGTTAAACAGTGACAGCCGTCTACAGGAGTACTGTACCTCAGTTACACAGTGACAGCCGTCTACAGGAGTACTCTACCCCGGTGTTAAACAGTGACACCTGTCTACAGGAGTACTCTACCCCGGTGTTAAACAGTGACACCCGTCTACAGGAGTACTGTACCCCGGTATTATACAGTGACATCCGTCTACAGGAGTACTCTACCCTGGTGTTAAACAGTGACACCTGTCTACAGGAGTACTGTACCTCAGTTACACAGTGACAGCCGTCTACAGGAGTACTCTACCCCGGTGTTAAACAGTGACACCTGTCTACAGGAGTACTGTACCTCAGTTACACAGTGACACCCGTCTACAGGAGTACTCTACCCCGATGTTAAACAGTCACACCCGTCTACAGGAGTACTCTACCCCGGTGTTAAACAGTCACACCCGTCTACAGGAGTACTCTACTCTGGTGTTAAACAGTGACACCTGTCTACAGGAGTACTGTACCTCAGTTACACAGTGACACCCGTCTACAGGAGTACTCTACCCCGGTGTTAAACAGTGACACCCGTCTACAGGAGTACTCTACCCCGGTGTTAAACAGTGACACCCGTCTACAGGAGTACTCTACCCCGGTGTTAAACAGTGACACCCGTCTACAGGAGTACTCTACCCCAGAGTTAAAAAGTGACACCCGTCTACAGGAGTACTCTACCCCGGTGTTAAACAGTGACACCTGTCTACAGTAGTACTCTACCCTGGTGTTAAACAGTGACACCCGTCTACAGGAGTACTCTACCCTGGTGTTAAACAGTGACACCCTTCTACAGGAGTACTCTACCCCGGTGTTAAACAGTGACACCCGTCTACAGGAGTACTCTACCCCAGTGTTAAACAGTGACACCCGTCTACAGGAGTACTCTACCCCAGTGTTAAACAGTGACACCCGTCTACAGGAGTACTCTACCCCGATGTTAAACAGTGACACCCGTCTACAGGAGTACTCTACCCCGGTGATAAACAGTGACACCCGTCTACAGGCGTACTCTACCCCGGTGTTAAACAGTGACACCCGTCTATAGGAGTACTCTACCCTGGTGTTAAACAGTGACTCCCGTCTACATGAGTACTCTACCCAGTGTTAAACAGTGACTCCCGTCTACAGGAGTACTCTACCCCGGTGTTAAACAGTGACACCCTTCTACAGGAGTACTCTACCCCGGTGTTAAACAGTGACACCCGTCTACAGGAGTACTCTACCCTGGTGTTAAACAGTGACACCCGTCTACAGGAGTACTCTACCCTGGTGTTAAACAGTGACACCCGTCTACAGGAGTACTCTACCCTGGTGTTAAACAGTGACACCCGTCTACAGGAGTACTCTACCCTGGTGTTAAACAGTGACACCCGTCTACAGGAGTACTCTACCCCGGTGTTAAACAGTGACACCCGTCTACAGGAGTCCTCTACCCTGGTGTTAAACAGTGACACCCGTCTACAGGAGTACTCTACCCCGGTGATAAACAGTGACACCCGTCTACAGGAGTACTCTACCCTGGTGTTAATCAGTGACACCCGTCTACAGGAGTACTGTACCTGAGTTACACAGTGACACCTGTCTACAGGAGTACTGTACCTCAGTTACACAGTGACACCCGTCTACAGGAGTACTCTACCCCGGTGTTAAACAGTGACACCTGTCTACAGGAGCACTCTACCCCGGTGTTAAACAGTGACACCCGTCTACAGGAGTACTCTACCCCGGTGTTATACAGTGACATCCGTCTACAGGAGTACTCTACCCCGGTGTTAAACAGTGACACCCGTCTACAGGAGTACTCTACCCCGGTATTAAACAGTGACACCCGTCTACAGGAGTACTCTACCCCGGTATTAAACAGTGACACCCGTCTACAGGAGTACTCTACCCCGGTGTTAAATAGTGACACCCGTCTACAGGAGTACTCTACCCCATTGATAAACAGTGACACCCGTCTACAGGAGTACTCTACCCCGGTGTTAAACAGTGACACCCGTCTACAGGAGTACTCTACCCCGGTGTTAAACAGTGACACCCGTCTACAGGAGTACTCTACCCTGGTGTTAAACAGTGACACCTGTCTACAGGAGTACTCTACCCTGGTGTTAAACAGTGACACCTGTCTACAGGAGTACTGTACCTCAGTTACACAGTGACACCCGTCTACAGGAGTACTCTACCCCGGTGTTAAACAGTGACACCCGTCTACAGGAGTACTGTACCTCAGTTACACAGTGACACCCGTCTACAGGAGTACTGTACCCCGGTATTATACAGAGACACCCGTCTACAGGAGTACTCTACCCCGGTATTAAACAGTGACACCCGTCTACAGGAGTACTCTACCCCGGTGTTAAACAGTGACACCCGTCTACAGGAGTACTCTACCCCAGTGTTAAACAGTGACACCCGTCTACAGGAGTACTCTACCCCAGTGTTAAACAGTGACACCCGTCTACAGGAGTACTCTACCCCGATGTTAAACAGTGACACCCGTCTACAGGAGTACTCTACCCCGGTGATAAACAGTGACACCCGTCTACAGGCGTACTCTACCCCGGTGTTAAACAGTGACACCCGTCTATAGGAGTACTCTACCCTGGTGTTAAACAGTGACTCCCGTCTACATGAGTACTCTACCCAGTGTTAAACAGTGACACCCGTCTACAGGAGTACTCTACCCTGGTGTTAAACAGTGACACCCTTCTACAGGAGTACTCTACCCCGGTGTTAAACAGTGACACCCGTCTACAGGAGTACTCTACCCTGGTGTTAAACAGTGACACCCGTCTACAGGAGTACTCTACCCTGGTGTTAAACAGTGACACCCGTCTACAGGAGTACTCTACCCTGGTGTTAAACAGTGACACCCGTCTACAGGAGTACTCTACCCTGGTGTTAAACAGTGACACCCGTCTACAGGAGTACTCTACCCCGGTGTTAAACAGTGACACCCGTCTACAGGGGTCCTCTACCCTGGTGTTAAACAGTGACACCCGTCTACAGGAGTACTCTACCCCGGTGATAAACAGTGACACCCGTCTACAGGAGTACTCTACCCCGGTGTTAAACAGTGACACCCGTCTACAGGAGTACTCTACCCCGGTATTATACAGTGACATCCGTCTACAGGAGTACTCTACCCTGGTGTTAAACAGTGACACCTGTCTACAGGAGTACTGTACCTCAGTTACACAGTGACAGCCGTCTACAGGAGTACTCTACCCCGGTGTTAAACAGTGACACCCGTCTACAGGAGTACTCTACCCCGGTGTTAAACAGTGACACCCGTCTACAGGAGTACTGTACCCCGGTATTATACAGTGACATCCGTCTACAGGAGTACTCTACCCTGGTGTTAAACAGTGACACCTGTCTACAGGAGTACTGTACCTCAGTTACACAGTGACAGCCGTCTACAGGAGTACTCTACCCCGGTGTTAAACAGTGACACCTGTCTACAGGAGTACTGTACCTCAGTTACACAGTGACACCCGTCTACAGGAGTACTCTACCCCGATGTTAAACAGTCACACCCGTCTACAGGAGTACTCTACCCCGGTGTTAAACAGTCACACCCGTCTACAGGAGTACTCTACTCTGGTGTTAAACAGTGACACCTGTCTACAGGAGTACTGTACCTCAGTTACACAGTGACACCTGTCTACAGGAGTACTCTACCCCGGTGTTAAACAGTGACACCCGTCTACAGGAGTACTCTACCCCGGTGTTAAACAGTGACACCTGTCTACAGGAGTACTCTACCCCAGTGTTAAACAGTGACACCCGTCTACAGGAGTACTCTACCCCAGAGTTAAAAAGTGACACCCGTCTACAGGAGTACTCTACCCTGGTGTTAAACAGTGACACCCGTCTACAGGAGTACTCTACCCCAGAGTTAAAAAGTGACACCCGTCTACAGGAGTACTCTACCCTGGTGTTAAACAGTGACACCCGTCTACAGGAGTACTCTACCCCAGTGTTAAACAGTGACACCCGTCTACAGGAGTACTCTACCCCGATGTTAAACAGTGACACCCGTCTACAGGAGTACTCTACCCCGGTGATAAACAGTGACACCTGTCTACAGGCGTACTCTACCCCGGTGTTAAACAGTGACACCCGTCTATAGGAGTACTCTACCCTGGTGTTAAACAGTGACTCCCGTCTACATGAGTACTCTACCCAGTGTTAAACAGTGACACCCGTCTACAGGAGTACTCTACCCCGGTGTTAAACAGTGACACCCTTCTACAGGAGTACTCTACCCCGGTGTTAAACAGTGACACCCGTCTACAGGAGTACTCTACCCTGGTGTTAAACAGTGACACCCGTCTACAGGAGTACTCTACCCTGGTGTTAAACAGTGACACCCGTCTACAGGAGTACTCTACCCTGGTGTTAAACAGTGACACCCGTCTACAGGAGTACTCTACCCCGGTGATAAACAGTGACACCCGTCTACAGGAGTACTCTACCCCGGTGTTAAACAGTGACACCCGTCTACAGGAGTACTGTACCCCGGTATTATACAGTGACATCCGTCTACAGGAGTACTCTACCCTGGTGTTAAACAGTGACACCTGTCTACAGGAGTACTGTACCTCAGTTACACAGTGACAGCCGTCTACAGGAGTACTCTACCCCGGTGTTAAACAGTGACACCCGTCTACAGGAGTACTCTACCCCGGTGTTAAACAGTGACACCCGTCTACAGGAGTACTCTACCCTGGTGTTAAACAGTGACACCCGTCTACAGGAGTACTCTACCCCAGAGTTAAAAAGTGACACCCTTCTACAGGAGTACTCTACCCCGGTGTTAAACAGTGACACCTGTCTACAGGAGTACTGTACCTCAGTTACACAGTGACACCCGTCTACAGGAGTACTCTACCCCGGTGTTAAACAGTGACACCCGTCTACAGGAGTACTGTACCCTGGTATTATACAGTGACAGACCTGTCCACAGGAATATTGTACCCTGTTGTTATACAGTGCCAGATCGGTCCACAGGAGTACTGTAACCAGTGTTCTTCAGTGACCATAACACTAAGATATCGGAGCAGCAGTAGAACATTTGGCCCATCAAGTCTGCTCTGCCATCTAATCATGAGTTGATCCAATTCTTCCAGTTATCCCCACTCCCCTGCCTTCTCCCCATACCCTCTGTTGCCCTGGCTAATCAAGAACCTAACTATCTCTGCCTTAAATGCACCCGATGACTTGGCCTCTACAGCCATTTGTGGCAACAAATTCCACAGATTTACCACCCTCTAACTAAAGTAATTACTCCGCATCTGTTTTAAATGTACAAACCCCATTTCCAGAAAAGTTGGGTTATTTTCCAAAATGCAATAAAAACAAAAAACTGTGATATGTTAATTCACGTGAACCTTTATTTAACTGACAAAAGTACAAAGAAAAGATTTTCAATAGTTTTACTGACCAACTTAATTGTATTTTGTAAATATACACAAATTTAGAATTTGATGGCTGCAACACCCTCAACAAAAGTTGGGACAGAGGCATGTTTACCATTGTGTTACATCACCTTTCCTTTTAATAACACTTTTTAATCGTTTTGGAACTGAGGATACTAATTGTAGTAGATTTGCAACTGGTAATTTTGTCCATTCTTGCTTGATATAAGACTTCAGCTGTTCAACAGTCCATGGTCTCTGTTGTATGATTCTCCTCTTCATGATGCGCCATACATTTTCAATAGGAGATAGAGCTGGACTGGCAGCAGGCCAGTCAAGCACACGCACTCTGTGTCTACAAAGTCATGCTGTTGTAGCCCGTGCAGAATGTGGTCTGGCATTGTCCTGCTGAAATAAGCATGGACGTCCCGGGAAGAGATGTCGCCTTGATGGCAACTTACGTCTCTCTAAAATCCTAATATACGCCTCAGAGTCAATGGTACCTTCACATACATGCAACTCACCCATGCTGTGGGCACTGATTCACCCCCATACTATCACAGATGCTGGCTTTTGCACCTTTCGCTGATAACAATCAGGATGGTTGTTTTCATCTTTGGCACAGAGAACTCGACGCCCGTTTTTTCCGAAAACTAGCTGAAATGTGGACTCTTCTGACCACAGCACACGGTTTCACAGTCTTTCGGTTCATCTGAGATGAGCTCGGGCCCAGAGAACTCACCGGCGTTTCTGCATAGAGTTGATGTATGGCTTCCTCCTTGCGTAATACAGTTTCAAGTTGCATTTTTGGATGCAGCGACAGACTGTGTTAAGTGACAATGGTTTTCCGAAGTACTCCCGAGCCCAGGTGGCTATAATTGTCACAGTCGCATGACAGTTTCTTAGGCAGTGCCGCCTGAGGGCTTGAAGATCACGCGCATTCAACAGTGGTTTCCGATCTTGCCCTTTACGCACTGAGATGTCTCTGAATTCTCTGAATCTTTTCACAATATTATGTACTGCAGATGTTGAAAGACCTAAATTCTCTGCAATCTTGCGTTGAACTGACTAACAATTCTCTCACAAATTTTGGCACAAAGGGGTGAGCCACGACCCATCCTTGCTTGCAAAGACTGAGCCTTTGATGGATGCTACTTTTATATCCAATCATGATACCTCACCTGCTACCAATTAGTGGAGTCTTCCAAGCCAGTCAGTGTTACTTGAATATTCTGTGCACTTTTCAATCTTATTTTAACTCTGTCCCAACTTTTGTTGAGTGTGTTGCAGACATCAAATTCTAAATTTGTGTATATTTACAAAATACAATTAAGTTGGTCCGTAAAACTATTGAAAATCTTTTCTTTGTACTTTTGTCAGTTAAATAAAGGTTCACGTGAATTAACATATCACAGATTTTTGTTTTTATTGCATTTTGGAAAATATCCCAACTTTTCTGGAAATGGGGTTTGTATGACCTTCAATCCTGAAATGCCCTCTTGTCCTAGAATCCCCTACCATGGGAAATAACTTTGCCATGTCTAATCTGTTCAAGCCTTTTAACATTCGGAATGTTTCAATGAGATCCCCCCTCATTCTCCTAAAGTCCAGGGAATACAGCCCAAGAGCTGCCAAATGTTCCTCATCTGGTAACCTTTTCATTCCTGGTATCATTCTCGTGAATCTTCTCTGAACCCTCTCCAATGTCAGTATATCCTTTCTGAAATAAGGAGCCCAAAACTGCACACAATACTACAAGTGTGGTCTCACGACTGCCTCATAGAGCCTCAACATTACATCCCTGCTCTTATATTCTATACCTCTAGAAATGAATGCCAATATTGCATTCACCTTCTTCACCACCGACTCAACCTGGAGGTTAACCTTTAGGGTATCGTGCACAAGGACTCCCAAGTCCCTTTGCATCTCTGCATTTTGAATTCTCTCCCTGTCTAAATAATAGTCTGCTCATCTATGTCTTCCACCAAAGTGCATGACCATACACTTTCCAACGTTGTATTTCATTTGCCACTTCTTTGCCCATTCCCCTAAACTATCTAAGCCTCTCTGCAGGCTCTCTGTTTCAACACTACCTGCTCTTCCACCTGTCTTTGCATCATCAGCAGATTTAGCCACAAATCCATTAATCCCATAGTCCAAGTCATTGACATACATCGTAAAAAGCAGCAGAACTCCAACGGTAACCAGCAGCCAGTCAGAATAGGATCCCTTTATTCCCACTCTCTGTTTTCTGCCGATCAGCCAATGTTCCACCTATGCTAATAAATTCCCTGTAATTCCATCTCTTATCTTGCTAAGCATCCTGAAAATCCAAGTCACCACATCCTCTGCATCTCCTTTGTCTACCCTGCTTGCAATTTTCTCAAAAAATTAGTCAGGCAGGATTTTCCTTTCAGCAAACCATGCTGGCTTTGGCCTACGTTAACCCACATGAGTACTGTACTTTGGTATTATACAGTGACAGACCCATCCACAGGATACCGTACCCCAGTGTTGTACAGTGACAGACCCATCCTCTCCTTATACCACATGCCCTCTGATCCAGGCAACATCTTAATAAACCTCTTTTGCACCCTGTCCAAAGCCTTAGCGTGCATCCTATAATGAGTGACCAGAACTGTGTGTAGCACTTCAGATGCAGCCGAACGAGAGTTTGATAAAACTGCAACACAACTTCCAGATAACTGAACTCAACGCCTTGATTAATAAAGGCAAGAATACCAAATCCCTATTTAACTACCCTATCAACCTGAGTAGCCACTTTCAGGAAGCTGTGAACTTGGACCCCTTAATCCCTCTCTGCTTCTCAACACAGTGTACCATCTTTTCAGATTTGACCTACCGAGGAGAAACACTTCATATTTGACCAGGTTAATCTCCATTTGTCATTTCTCAGCCCACATCTCATCAAAATCTTGCTGTATATTTTGCCAGTCACCTACACCAGAACACCAATATTCAAATCATCTGCAAACCTACAAACCCACCCATCTACATTTTCTTCCAGGTCATTTATGTACATCACAAACAGCATAGGTCCCAGTACAGATCCCTGTGGAACTCCACTAATCACAGACCTCAGCTGCAATAAGCCTCTTTAACCATTACCCTCTGTCTTCTGAGGGCAAGCCAGTTGGAAATCCAAGTGCCCAGCTCACCATGGATCCCACACATCTTAATCTGCTGGATGAACCTCCCATGAGAGACCTTGTCAAACACCTTGCAAAAATCCACACAGACAACATCCACAGCACATTCTTCATCAATCAAATCGTCAAAAAACTCAACCAAGTTAGTAAGAAATGACTGTCAAACACCAGGGTACATTACCAGTAGGAACAAGCTTGTCACTGTCTAACACTGGGGTACAGAACCAGTGGGGACTGGTCTGTCATTGTATAACAGCGGGGTACAGAACTAGTGGGGACTGTTCAATCACTGTATAACATCAGGGTACATTACCAGTAGGAATGAGTCAGTCACTGTATAACAATGGGGTACAGAACTGGTAGGGAAAGATCTGTCACTACATAATACTGGGGTACAGTACCAGTGGGGGCTGCTTTGTCATTGTATAACACCTGGGTACAGTGGTGGTGGGAATAGAGCTATCACTGTATGCACTGAGGTATAGTATCGGTGGGGTCGGGTCTGTCACTGTATAGCACCAGTGGGGACAGGACTGTCACTGTATAACACCAGGGTACAGTACCAGTAGGGACAGGTCTGTCACTGTTTAATACGAGGGTACATCACACGTGGGGACGGGTCTACCACAGTGTAATACCATGGTACATTAGTGGTGGGGACAGGTTTGTCACTGTTTAGCATCTGTGGGGACAGATCTCTCGCTGTGTAACACCAGGATACAGTACCAATGGGGATGGGTCTGTCACTGTATAACACCAGTGGGGATGGGTCTGTCACCATACAACACTGGGGCACAGTTCTGGTGGGGATGGGCCGTCACTGTACAACAGCAGGGGGTAATGAGCCTGATCCTGTATAATACAGGAAGATGCTGTCTGTAGGGACTGGTTTGTCACTGTTAAACACAGGGGTATACTACCGGTGGGGATGGGTTTTTCATGACACAACCCGCCCCAGGGGATAGTACCGGTGATGATGAGGCTGTCTCAGCATAGCAGCAGGGTACATTACCACTGGGGATGGGTCTGTCACTGTTAAACACAAGGGTACAGAACCAGAGGGATGAGTCTTTCACTGTATAACACCAGGGTACAGTACTGGTGGAAATGTGTCTGTCACTGTATAGCACTGGGATATGGGTCTGTCACTGTATAACACCAGGGTACCGTACCAGTGGGGACTGGTGTGTCACTGTATAACACCAGGAAATGGGTCTGTCACTCTATTACACCAAGGTACAGTACCGGTGCAGATGACTCTGTCACTATAGAACACAAGCTCAGTTTCGGTGGGTCATGTCTGTCACTGTACAGTGTAACACCAGGGTATAGTAACAGTGAGGACAGGTCCGTCACTGTATAACACCACGGTATATTACCGGTGGGGACAGGCCTGTCATTGTATAGTACCAGTGGGGTTGTGTCTGTCACTGTATAACACCTGCATGTGGGTCTGTCACTGCATTACACTGGGGTACAGTACCAGTGGTGACTGGCTGTCTCGGTGTTTTAACAGGGTACGGTGTTGACGGATCTGTCATTGTATAAACCGGCATATAGTACTGACGTGGACGGATTTGTCACTATATCACACTGGGGTACAGTACCAGTGGGGATAGGTCTATCACTGTATCACACTGGGGTACAGTACCAGTGGGGATGGGTGTCACTGTATCACATTGGGGTACAGTACTGGTGGGGATAGGTCTGTCACTGTATTACATTGGGGTACCGTACTGGTGGGGATGGATCTGTCACTGTATAATACCAGGTACAGTACTGGTTGGGGTGTGTCTGTATTGTATAACACTGGGGTACAGTACCGGTGGGGACGGGTCTGTCATTGTATAACTCTGGGGTAGAGGTTTGTCACTGTATAACACCGGGGTACAGTACCGGTGGGGATGGGTCTGTCACTGTATAACACTGGGTACAGTACCGGAAGGGTAAGCTTTTTAATCCGGCCCGCAGAACTTGATGAAATTATATTAATAAACCTTGTTAACGTATTTTCCCCGCAATTCTGGTGTCTTCCCAATAGATGACACACTCTATATACATTGACCTTTGTTGAAGTGCAGCGTATTACTCCACATTTGCGCTTTACTTTGTGACCTTGTGGCGACCCATTTCCTGGCACATCCGAACCGGCTCACAATTAGCCGGCGTTCTGGCTAAGGGAGATAGCCTGCGGGGATTTGCGAGCACAGAGCTCCGCATATTGGCGCGCTCTCACTGTTCTGCCATTGTGCGGGTCGTTGTTGAGTTTTGGCACAGGGGACAATTGAATAAGAAGGAGCAGGACAAGTAGACCTGCATCTCCTACCGTTTTTGAAATAAAGACAGTCAGGAGGAGAGTGATGATGATAATATCTTGAAGGATAACAGAATTTTCAGTGCTTTAAAATAATAACTGTTACTATTAAAAAAAGCTGTATTTTATTCATTTAATTTTCAGTGTTTTAAAAGACATTTCAATAAATAGCTAAATACCATGGGACTTCAAAGACAGGTATTTTGTTGTAATGCATTTGTTCATTTTCAATTGAAATTAAAGCACATGTTTTCTACATATCCCATGATATTTTGTTTTCTCTTATGAGGTGTATTACCAAAACACTCCGTCCATCTGCTCCTGGTCCGGCCCCCCTGTCAAATTTTAGAACCCTTTGTGGCCCTCAAGTCAAAAAGTTTGCCCACCCCTGGGTTAAACAGAGAGGTACAGTACCAGAGGGTATGTGTCTGTTACTGTATAAATCCGGGGTACAGCACCAGAGGGAATGTCTGTCACTGTATAACAACAGTGTACAGTACCAGTGAGAATGTGTCTGTCACTGTACTACACCGGGCACGGTACCGGTGGAGGCGGGTCTGTCACTGTACAACACCGGAGCTCAGTTCTGATGGATTGCGTCTGTCATGCATACCACCAGGGTACAGTAACAGTGGGGAAAGGCCTGTCACTGTGTAACACCGGGGTACAGTAACGGTGGCAATGGATCTGTCACTATACAACATCGGGGCACAGTGGGGAAGGGGCTGTCGCTGTCCAGTACTGTTCCTGTATAATACTGGGGACTGGTCTGTCACTGTTAAACAAAGGGGTACCGTACCGGTGGGGATGTGTCTGTCTCTGTTTCACACCGGGGTATGGTACCAGTGGGGACGGGTCTGTCCACAGTACCGGTGGAGAATGGGCTGACTGTGTAACACCGTATTACTGATGGAATCTATATCAGTACAGTCCACCACCGGACATCTCGGGTCCCTCCCTCTGTTACCTTTGTCCCCGGCTGCAGTTTCAGCCGCTGTCCCGCTTCCTCACCGCCCATTCTTTCCAAGTACCAGGCGAGGCTTTGCTCCAATTCCTCGGCAACCGCCGCCATCTTCTAGGTTGTCCAGTGACGCGCACCGTTTACCGACCTCATCGATGAATTCTCCAGAGTCACCTATCCGATCACAGATCGCATCGATAAGTCCTCCAGCGCCTCCCAGCCATTCACCGAACGCATCGATAAGTCCTCCAGCGCCTCCCAGCCATTCACCGAACGCATCGATAAGTCCTCCTGTTGAGGTTAGGTGGGATAGGATGTTACTGACCGTGATGAAGTCTTCCTCATTGGTGCATGGAGCAACTGCTCCACCTATAAGTCCTCCAGTGAGGGAGACGCACTGCATTGATTCCACTTGCATGGGGATGTAATGGAAACTAAAAGCATCGATAAATGTGCTTGGGCAGTCAATAGATCACCGATGGTACATTGCCGGTGGAGCAGTGGTACATCATGCCTGGGCTGACAGTGAAACCAGCTGAGGTTGAAGGGCCGAAACCCGGGCCCTGACTGACATTAGAGGCTTTAGCCGCTGGAACTTAGAGCTACGCACAACCTGTTGGAGGAATTCAGAGAGTCGGGCAGTTGCCCAATTCACCGTCCTTTCAACAAGGTGTTTGTTGTTGAGTGTTATGAGACACCATGGGAGGCAATAGCACCACTGGAGTTTGAAGTCAGTGCCTCCGATGTTAGATTCAAAATTAGGAGTAATATAATCGACAAAATACTGGAGGAACTCCGCTAGGGAAAAGTGTGTAGTCAATGTTCCGGGCCGAGACCCTTCATGAGGATTGGGAAAAGAAAGATGCGCAGTCAGAGTAAGAAAGTGGGAGGAGGGGAGGAAGAGCCACAAGGTTAAAATGGTGCGTCATTAGGATATCCCACTCTTTCTGGCAGACGGAGTATACAGTGGCCACCCATTCATATTCTGACATGTCAGTCTATGGCCTCCTCTACTGTCATGATGAGGCCACACTCAGGTTGGAGGAACAACACCTTGTACTCCATCTGGGTAGCCTCCAACCTGATGGCATGAAAATTGCTTTCCTTGAACTTCCAGCAATGCCCCCCCACCTTCACCATTCCCATTTCCCTCTCACCTGCCTATTACCTCCCTCCCCCGGTGCTCCTCCCCCTTTACTTTATTTCATGGCCTTTTGCCTTCTCCTATCAGATTCCCCCTTCTCCAGCACTGCATCTATTTCACCAATCAACTTCCCAGCTCTTTACTTCACCCCTCACCCCTCTCGGTTTCACCTATTGCCTTGTGGTTCTTCCTCCCCTCTCTCCACTTTTTTAACTCTGACTCATCTTTTTCTCCAGTCCTGATGAAAGGACTCAGGCAGAAACAGCCAGTGTACTCTTTTCCATAGATGCTGCCTGGCCTGCTGAGTTCCTCCAGCATTTTGTGTGTGGTGCTCGGATTTCCAGCATCTGCAGATTTTCTCGTTTTTAATATAACTGACACATTGTTTTCCAACAGCAGGGTATTGCTATACATAATACAAATCTGTAAATTACAATAAGAAACACAAGATATATAAATGAGTCCCTAGTCAGAGGCTCTTCTCTGCCCCGGTGGAAGGGTCCATGGGATCCTATCTGATTACAGCATCACCCATCACCTAAATCTGCACCCTGACACCTACCAACACTGCAATGGGGACAACTTTCCTGCCTCCCTCCAATCTCCCCTACCCAAAACTACAGACCCAGCTTCTCTGCTTTTACCCTGTGAATCAAACCCTGTCATTCATTCACCTACCCCAGGGACCCAGTCCCCATGGATGGATGGGTCTGAGGAGTTGAGGGCAGGTGCTGTCCTTAACAACAAAGAAGAGAAAACCTGTAGATGCTGGAAATCCAAGCTACACACACACACACACACACACGCAATGCTGGAGGAACTCGGCAGCATCTATAGGGAAAGGTACGGTCGACATTTTGTGCCAAGACCCTTCATCAGGGCCACAGAAGAAAGACGAGGAGTCAGAGTAAGAGTGTGTGGGGAGGGGAGGGAGAAACACAAGGTGATAAGTGAAACCTGATGGACGGGGGGGGGAGGGGTGAAGTAAAGAGATGAGGCTGACTGGTGAATGAGATACAGGACTAGTTAAGGGGCAATCTTATAGGAGAGGACAGAAGGCCATGGAAGAAAGTAAAAAGGGTGAGGAGCATCAGAGGGGAGTGATGGGCAGGCAAGGAGATAAGGCGAGGGAGGGAAATCAGAATGGGAAATTGAGAAGGGGGGAGGGGTGAATTCCAGCAAGTTCAAGAAATCGATGTTTATGCCCTCAGTTTGGAGGTTACCCAGATGGAATATAAGGTGTTGCTCCTCCACCCTGAGGGTGGCCTCATCGTGACAGTAGAGGAGGCTACGGATGGTCATGTTGGTACGGGAATGGAAAGTGGAATTAAAATGAGTGCCCACAAGGAGATCCCACTTTCTCTGGCAGACACAGCGTAGGTGCTCAGCAAAGCGGTCTCCCAATCTATGTCAGGTCTCACCAATATACAAGCGGCCATTTGGGAGCACCGGATACGATAGATTACCCAACTGACTCACAGGTGAAGTGTCATCTCACCTGGAAGGGGCTTCCCCTCCTCCACCATCAACGCTGCCCTCAACTGCATCTCTTCCGTTTCGCGCACATCTGCCCTCACCCCATCCTTCTGCCACCCCACTAGGGATAGGGTTCCTCTTGTCCTCACCTACCCCCACACCAGCCTCCGCATCCAGCACATAATTTTCTGTAACTTACGCAATCTCCAACGCGATCCCGCCTCGAAGCGCACATTTCCCTTCACCCCCCCCCTTTCTGCTTTCCACAGGGACACAACTCCCTCGTCCATTCACCCCTTCTCTCTGATCTCCCTCATTGTACTTATCCTTGCAAGTGGAACAAGTACCAGATCAGCCCCTACACCTCCTTCCGCATAACCATTCAGAGCGCCAAACAGTCCTTCTAGGTGAGGCGACACTTCACCAGTGAGCCTGTTGGGGGTGGGGAGCGTCATCTGCACTATTTCGTGCTCCCAATATGGCCTCCTGTACATCAGTGAGACCTGACATGGAGTGGGAGACCACTTTGCTGAACACCTATGCTTTGTCCACCAGAAAAAGCCAGACTCCCAGTGGCTATCCACTTAATTCCATTCCAACATGTCCATTGCCGGCCTCCTCTACTGTCACGATGAGGCCGTGCTGGAGCAACACCATACATTCCAACTGGGTAGCCTCCAACCTGATGGTATGAACATTGATTTCTCAAACTTACAGTCATGTCCCCCCTTCTCTAATCCTCATTCCCATTTCCCTCTCTCATCATGCCTGCCCATCAGCTTCCTCTAGTGCTCCTCTCCTCTTTTTCTTTCTTCCATGGCCTTCTGACCTCCCCTATTAGATTCGCCCTTTTCCAGCCTAGAATCGCTTTCGACAATCAACTTCCCAGCTCTTTACTTCATCCCTCCGCTCCCGGTTTCACCTCTCACCTTCCCCTCCCACTTACACTGACTCCTCAGCCTTTTTTCTCTCCAGTCCTGCTGAAGGGTCTCGGACCAAAATGTCGACTGTACTCTATTCCATAGATGCTGCCCGGCCTGCTGAATTCCTCCAGTATTTTGAATGCGCTGTTGCCCTAAAGAGGTGTGTCTCAGAGAGGACGGACTGACCTCAAGGGGCGTGGTTTATTTCCTGGGGCGGTCTTACGGGGACGGGCTTTACCTCAATGGGTGGGACTTGACCTCAAGGGGCGGGATTTGAAAAGAGGCGTGTCATTTCAGGGGCGGGGCTTTCCCTACACCGGGGTCGCCCTCAGGATTGGATTTACCCTCAAGGGGCGTGGTTTCAGCAACGACATCTGCTGCTCGCCGGGCGTGGCGGTCCCTGCTGATTGGCGGCTGCGCGGGGTCAGAGGTGGCACGGCGGCGGCACCGAGGCGGCACCATGAAGCGCCGGTACCCCGAACCCGAGCCCGAGGACTGGGCCCAGCAGCAGGCCCAGCTCCCGGGCCCTCCCAGGCGCAGGCGGACCGACTCCGGGCTCACGTCCGGGGAGAGCAGTGGCGGGGAGCGTGCCGCAGGTGGGTGGAACGGGCTGCGGAGGGAGGGTGAGGTCCGTGGGCCCAATAGGCAGCTGCGTAGGAAGGATTGGGGGAGAATGGAGGGTTGGGGAGAGGAAGAGGGGAGGGATGGAGGGGAGGGAGGGGAAGGAAGTGGGATGGAGGGAGGGGAAGGAAGGTGGAATGGAGTGAGTGGAGGGAGGGGAAGGAAGGTGGGATGGAGTGAGGGGAGAGAGGGGAAGGAAGGTGGGATGGAGTGAGTGGAGGGGGGGAAGGAAGGTGGGATGGAGTGAGGGGAAGGGAGGACTCCTCCAATCATCTTCTCGCTAAATAACCATCGACTTTCCATTGAGGTCTATGAAGGGAGAGCAGTGGAAGTGGTGTGGATGGATTTTATTGAGGCATTTGACAAGGTTGTTTGTACGCTCATTGAGAAAGTCAGGAGGCATGGGATCCACGGACATTTGCGTGGATTTGGAAATGTCTTGCCCACAGAAGGTAGAGGGTGGTAGTAGACGGAGGTCTGTGACAATTGGTGTTGCGTTCGGATCCATTCTGGTCGTGTGGAGAGGAAGGTCAGTAAGCTGGCAGATGACAGGAGGGTTACTGGAGTTGTGAACAGTGAAGAAGGTTGTTGTAGGCTCCTGCCAGACATTGACAGGATGAAGAGCTGTGCTGAGAAGTTGAGTCCAGGAAAGTGTGAAGTCATTCACTTTGAAGGAAGAATACAGAGTAATGGCAGGATTCTTTATAGTGCGAATGAACAGTGTTGGTAGAGTTGTTAAGGTGGTGGTGTTGATTAGTTGGGGGATTGAGTTCCAGAGCTGTGGGGTAATGTTGCAGCTCTGCTAGAGTATTTTGTACATTTCTGGTTCCCTCATTGTAGGAAGGATGTGGACACTTTAGAGAGGGTGTAGGGGAGATTTACCAGGATGCTGCCTGGATTAGAGAGCTTGTCTTAAGATGATAAATTGAACAAGCTAGTGCTTTTCTCTTTGGAGCCATGAGGGATGAGAGGTGACTTGATAAAGATACATGAGGTGATAAGAGGCATAAGATAGAATGGATAGCCAGAGATTTTTACCCAAGTGGGAATGGCTAATATGCGGCCTAATAATTATGAGGTGTGTGGAGGAAAGTATTGTTTGGAGGGTGTCAGAGGTGGGTTCTTTAACAGAGTGGACATAGAGGCAGATACATTAGGGACATTTAAGAAACTCTTGATAGATACATGGATGAAAGAAAAATGGAGGGCTGTGTAGGAGGAAGGGTTAGATTGATCTTCAAATCGGTTAAAAGGTCAGCATAACCTTGTGAGGTAAAGGCCCTTTACTGTTCTGTGAAGTGGCTCATATAAATTACAGAGCTCCCAGCTCTGATCTCTGCACAACACCACTCATCATGGACCTCCGTTCAGAATAACACCCCTCCAGCACCAGCTTTGAATCCAGTCTACTATTTCAATGTGGATGGCATGCATCTTAATTTTCTGGATGAGCCTCCCAAGGGGGACCTTGTCTAATGCCTTACTAAGGAGTATGTTGACGATATCTACAGCTCTTCATCAATCACCTTCTTGAGAAGCTCAAGTTAGTAAAACAACTAGCCTTACACAAAGTCATGCTGACTGTCTGTAATCATGCTGTGGTTTTCTAAATGTGCATACTGTACCTCTTGCCTGTAAGGTTCTCCTCCAGTAACTTCCAGCACTGAGGTGAGGTTCGCCAGCCTAGAATTTCCTGGAATATTCTTATTTCTTGATCAGTTGAACACCATGGACTTTTCTGCAGTCCTTTTGCTCCTCGTTATTTGTGATGGTACAAGGATCTTGGTTAATGTCCCAGTAATCTCATCTTGCCTTGGACAACAACCTGGTATTATATCAATCCCATCAGGCCCTGGACACTCAACCTCTTTGATGCTCTTCGAAAGAGCCTGAACATATCGGTATGTCCCACACTACTCTCACTGTCTTCCGCATCTGCCTTCCGGGTGAATGCCAACACAAAGTACTCATTTGGACCTTGGCCACGCTCTGATAAATTCCCTCCTTTATCCTCAAGTTGTCACCCTCTATCATCTTGTTCTAAACTGAAACTCTTTCCACTATGTGCAAGAATATGAGGTGATAATTAACCTGTAACCTGATTCTGTAGCTGCACCCTTGTGGGACACCAGTGTTTGGAGTAATCGTGATGAAGGTGTTAATTTCCAGCTTCCAGTTGCCCAGGGAGGTGTTGAGTCCCAGGTCTTGTAGCTTGGAGATGAGCTGATTTGGAATTACAATGGTAAAGGTGGCGCTGGTATCAATGAACAGATGAATGTCAGTATTTTTGTTCCCTGGTTGTTCCTGAAAAGAATGCAGGGTTGGAAGAAGGGGGAGAGGAGCAGGCGGCAGGAGGTGGGTTGGGAAGGGGTGGGGACGTGGGTACAGGACCATTAAAGTCTCAGAGCATGACTGTCTCTCTCCCCTCTCCCAGTGACAGGCAGCAGCGATGAGGACTCTGACGGTGAGGGGCCACGGATGGGGTTCGGGGCCCCTGTGCCGCCAGAGGCGGCAGGTTCCGAGGTCCCACCCTCTGACCCCCTCTCCAGCAAGTACTCCATGTACAACAGTGTCTCCCAGAAGCTCATGGTAAATGTGCTGGAACTCTCTCCCAAGCCTGTCCCTTCCTCCTAACCCCCACCCTGTCACCTCCCTCCCCCCAAACACTGACATCTGCTTGCAACATCCTCATAGCCTCACCCCCTCATCCTTTCACCCCCATGCTCTCTCCCGAACTTCTGTCTGCTCACCCCGTCCCCTCTCGACAAGCCCCACCTAATCGCTCATCCCCCTCTCCCTCTCATGCCATCGTCCCCCCCCCCCATCACCGCCACTCCTCCCCCCCACCCCCCCTCTGTATTCCTGCTCTGACCTCTCTAATACCCCACAGATGAAGATGGGTTACCGTGAGGGGGAAGGTCTGGGCAAGTTTGGCCAGGGCCGGAAAGAGATAGTGGAGGCGTCGCTGCAGCGTGGGCGCCGCGGGCTGGGACTCAAAGTGAAGGGCTTCGACGGAGACCTCAACATCGACTGGCAGGTGGAGACCGAGGTGAGTGCAGTCCTCTGCTCCCTGTAATATCAGTCACTTCGTGTCACTCGTTCAATGCCAGGCAACGGTAACTGCCATGCACACCGTGTCAGTTGCTCAGTGCCCAGCAACGGTAACCACAATCCACACGGTTTCAGTCACGCAGTGCCCAGCGGCAGTAATGCGACCCACTTGGTGTCA
The DNA here is from genome assembly GCF_030144855.1 of Hypanus sabinus. Lineage (NCBI taxonomy): Eukaryota > Metazoa > Chordata > Chondrichthyes > Myliobatiformes > Dasyatidae > Hypanus > Hypanus sabinus. Next base: position 136,159,681 of record NC_082715.1, on the reverse strand, counting down.
GTCACTGTGTCGGTAGACGGTAACCACGTCCCATACAGTGTCAGTCACTCACTGTCCAGCGACAGTAGCGTGAACTCACACAGTGTCCGTCACCCTGTGCCCAGCAATGATAACATGACCCATACAGTGTCAGTCGCCCTGTGTCCAGTGACGGTAACACGACCCACATGGTGTCAGTCACCATGTACGATTATGTATTTGAGTACACAGGGTGTATGGACCATGCAATGTTGGGCGTGTGGGCAGGGTGTAGGGTCTGTAAGCAGGGGGTGTTATTAGGTTGCATTGGGTTGTGTGTGTATTTGATCAGTGGACAGTTCTGTGGGTGCAGTGTGTTGTGTGTGTGTTGGGTTGGTGAGTGTGTTGGCTGTACAGGCAGGGTGTGTTATGCCTGCATGTTTGTATGTTGGGATTATCTGACTGACAGATCTTGCTGTGTGGTAATTTTTGCCTCTTCTCAGCCCAGTGCTTACGAACGGGTGGAGTGGTTTCCAGAATGTTCCCTGAAGATCCCAAATGCGTCGGAGCTGCGTGAGTGGATGTGCATCGGACAGGTACAGTGCTCTGTCCTAGATCTCGTCCCTGTTGTTTCAAGCGGTGTGTGTCTCACTCTGTGTTCTCTCTCCCTTGCAGCGGAAGATGGAGATCGAGGACGAGACGGAGTTCTGTGACGGAGACCTGCTGAGGGATGTTCTCAGGTGTAAGGTCAGTGAGCCACACCACATCGTCTTGGTTGGGCTGCGGTGCTGTGTTAAGAGGGGCAGGGCCACCAGGACAGGCCCCTGTTCTTGTACAAGCAGGAGTAATGGGCACTAGTAGGAACATTCCACATTATCTCCCCAACTCCCCATTCCCTCCTTTCTCTTACCAGCATCTCCTGCCCTCAATCTCCTCATGTCTGGACTGTCTCCGTCACTGCCCTGAATCAGGCACCTCTGACTGTCCTGATTCCTGGGGGAAAGGTCCCGTAGCTTAGCTTTCCTTAGCTACAGATTCCTTATTTTGATACGTGCCTGTGTCCTAAACTCCCCAGCCGGGTGGGGGGAAATGCCTTCTTGTCCCTACCGCCCAGCCCGGCACTGTGTTGTATATGAGATCCATCTGTAAACTCGAGAGCTCAGCATGCCAGTGTTACTGAAGCACTCAGCAGGTCACGCGTGGCTCCAGATTCCAGCATTCACACTGAGAATCCTTGTCTAGGTGCCCCAGCTTTGAAGCAGTGCTTTACCCAGGGGAGCTCTGGGAGTCCCCCGCCCATGTTCACCCTCTATCTTTTCACCTGCTTGTCATCAGTGTTTGCCTCAGGACTGGGTACTATGACCTGTGTTGTTTCGTCTGCCCACTATGCCCTCCTATCACCAGCTCTTCCCCCTCTCTCTTTTGTAGCACTACCTCCCTGTGCATGCTCAGACCTGGATACCCTCCCTTTGCCATCACAGATGATGCTCGACCCACTGTGTTCTTCCGGTAGGTGGTCAGTTGCTCCATTTTCCTCGATCTCCCCTCGTAGCAGGCCCGCTGCCCCAGATCCTCGCCACATTCCCTCTGTGGCTTCCTGTTCACAGTGCGTTTGGTGAGCTGGAGGCTGAGGAAGGGCAGGCTGAGTTGTGTTCGGGGTTAGGGAGCGTTGGGTGGGGTCAGGACTGACCCACGTTCACCCCGTTTACAGAGCGAGTTTGTTGAGTTGGAGGGGGAGGAGATTGGGGTTGAGGGTTGAGTGGGGTCAGGACTGACCCACGTTCACCCCGTTTACAGAGCGTGTTCGATGAGCTGGAGGGGGAGGAGATGCGGCGAGCTCGCACGAGGTCGAATCCCTTCGAGACCATCCGCGGGGTCTTCTTCCTGAACAGGTAACGGGGTCGGGAGTCGGGTGGGCAGGTGTGACGGAGGAGGAGAGGCGGTAGCCGGGAGTGTGATGTGAATGTGGCATAGTGGGGTGGCAGGAAGTGAGGGAGGGTTGTGGGTCTGGGGATTTCCAGAGATGTGGTCACTCGGTGGGGCTGATTGACTTCCTGGGTGAGCCCCATGGATGAGCCTGAGCATACGGGGTGGGGGTTTTATAGAGGATGGAGCCAGAGGTCATTGCCCTGACCTGTGTTTGGTGTCCCAGGGCAGCGATGAAGATGGCCAACATGGATCATGTGTTTGATTACATGTTCACCAACCCACGGGACAGCTTCGGTGTGAGTACCAATCCCACTTGCTCTCCCCCACCCTTCCTTCTTTCTCTCCCCCACCCCATAATATTAATTTTTACTAATCCATGGGACAGCCATAGCGTGAGTACCAATCCCACCCATTTCCTCCACCCCCCAGCATCGTCCTGCTCCCTCTCCACCAACGTGTTCGCCAACCCAAGGAGAGCCACCGTTCAAGTACTAATCCCACGTATAGCTTACTCTGCACGAGATTCACTAGTCTGAAGGGCAGCCTCGGCATCAGTACCCCTCCCTCCAACTCCCACCCTTCCCCAGTGGCTGCCCTCCACTCCCTGTCCTACTGTCCTTCCCTCGGACACACCGCACCTCCCTACCCCCACCGTGTCTCGTACCCCCATGCACCCCTGTGCCTGTCTTCCAGCGTCCGTTCATCCGGGTTGCTGTACTTTGCCGATGTCCGCGTGAGCCCCGGCAGGTTCTCGGACATCCTGCATCCTGGACCCCCGCAGACCCACCCTGCCTGTGTTCCAGCACCCGTTGGTCCGGGACAAAGACGGGGAGTTGCTGTACTTTGCTGATGTCTGCGCGGGTCCTGGCGGGTTCTCGGAGTACGTGCTCTGGAGGAAGCGCTGGCACGCCAAGGGCTTTGGCCTCACCCTGCGCGGCCCCAACGACTTCAAACTCGAGGACTTCTTCGCAGCCTCCAGCGAGTTCTTCGAGCCCTACTACGGTGGGTCGTGAGCAGGGGTGCGTTGATGAGGGTGGGGAACTGGATAGTGGTAGCTACTAGTGTACAGTGGGGAGGGGGCGGGACTGGTATGGGGAACAGGGCTGAAATGTGAATCCCTGCAGCGTCCGGTGACTCTGTGATTTAACTGATTGCAAATCCACCCTGTGGATCAATGACAGTGACGCCTCCCTTCCTGACAAGCTGAATGCTTTCTGTGCGCATTTGACCAATTGAGTGATGTAACATCGAGGAAAGCCCCCTCTGTTCCTGAGGAACAGGCACCCTCTGTGGCCACAGCGGAGCCGAGGAGGATCCTAGCCAGCGTAAACCCAGGCAAAGCTACAGGGCCAGACAGCATATTTGGTCAGGTGCTGAAGGACAGTACAGCCCAGCTAAAAGAGGTTTTATCGGACATCTTTAGTATCTCTCTGAAGCAGTCCACTGTCTCTGCGAGCTTCAAGGCATCATTCCGGTGCCCAGCAGAGATGGAAACTGGCCTAAGTGATTACCACCCAGTGGCGCTGATTTCAACAATCATGAAATGCTTTAACTGACTGGTAAATGGATCGTATAAAGTCCCACTTTCCAGCTACGCCGGACCCTCCAGCTCACCTACCTTTCAAACTAGTCCGCGGATGATGCCATGGCCTTGGCCCCCCACTTCATCCTGTCCCACCTCGAAAGTGATGCCTCATCGACTTCAGCTGCATGCTTAATATGAGACTGGTGGGTAACTGAACTCTTTGGGACTCAACACCTCACTCCAACTGGAACTTGGACTTCTTGATGGGAAGACCCCAACCAGTTTGAGTCGGCAGCAACATTTCAAGCTCCATCACGCTAATTACAGGTACCCCCAGAGACTTGTCAAATTGTATGAGACAACCTGAGTCTCAAGAAGGACAAGACAAAAGAGATAATTGTGGACTTCGAGAAGACACTGGTCGACCACTTGGTAACAGCTTCTTTCCTCGGGCTGTGAAACTAATGAATACCTTGCGACGAATGAGGTCTCATCACTAGAACAGTGAGCTGTTTACCTGTGCTGCACTTTACTACATGCGCTTTGAATTATTTTTTATTAACTTATAGTATAGATATTGTTTTATGTGGTGTGTGATATATTGTGTGGGTACACTGTGGTCTGGAGGAATGGTGTTTCTTCTATATACATAACTTTTTGTTCTATGTATAGTCAGATGACAATAAATTTTACTAGTCTCAGAGGCCAAAGTCAGAAAATCTTTCAAGAGGGTGAACCCTCATAAGGCATCAGGACCTGATGGTGTATCTGCTGGGGCTCTGAAAACCTTTGTTTAACAACTGATAGGAGTGTTCAAGGACATCTTTAATCTCTTGCTGCTGCAGTCAGAGGTTCCCACCGGCTTCCAAAGGGCGACAGTCATGCAAGTGCCCATGAGGAGCAGGGTGAGCTGCCTCAATGACTATCACTCAGCGGCATTTACAACTGCCGTGATGAAGTGCTTTGGAAGGTTGGTCATGGCCAGAATCAACTCCTGCCTCAGCAAGGACCTGCACCCGCTGCAATTTGGCTATCAGCAGATGTCATCTCACTGGCTTTCCACTCAGCCTTAGATCACCTGGACATTGTGTCAGGCTACTGTTTATTAACTACAGCTCCATGTTCAACACAATCATTCCCCCAGTTGTAATCAACAAGCTCCAAAACCTGGGCCTCTGTACCTGCCTCTGCAACTGGATCCTTGACTTCCTCACCGGGAGACCACACACTCTGTGCAGGTCAGAAATAACATCTCCTTGCTGACAGTCACCACTGGCAGACTGCAAGGATGTGTGCTTAGCCCACTGCTTTACTCTCTCTACACCCACGACTGTGTGACTAGGCACAGTTCAAACGCCATCCATAAATTTGCTGATGACACAACTACTGTTGGCAAAATTTTAAAGCACAGGTGCGAGATAGACCGATTGTGGACTTGAGGAAGGGGAAGACGAGGGAACACACACCAGTGCTCAACGAGGGATCAGTAGTGGAAAAAGGTGAGGGGTTTCAAGTTCCTGGTTGTCAACGTCTCTGAGGCCTAACATATAGATGTAATTACGAAGAAGACACACCGGCAGCTATGTTTCGTCAGGAGCTTGAGGGGGTTTGATATGTCACCAAAGACACTCGCAGATTTCTACAGGTGTACCCTGGAGAGAACACTGACTAGTTGCATCTCTTCAGTATGGAGGGGCCACTGCACAGGATCGGAAAAAGCTGCAGAAGGTTGTAAACTCAGCCAGCTCCGTCATGGGACTAACCTCCCCAACGTCGAGGACGCCTTCAAAAGGCAATGACTCAAAAAGGCAGCTTCCATCATTAAGGACCCCATCTCCCAGGTCAGGCCCTTTTCTCATTGCTACCATCAAGGAGGAGGTGTAGGAGCTTGAAGAGACACATTCAACATTTCAGGAACAGCTTCTTCCCCTCTGCCATCGGATTTCTGAATGGACATTGAACCCATGGACACTACCTCACTATTTTGTTGCTCTTTTTTTTAGTACTTAGTTTGATTTATTTCAATATATTTCTTATTGTAATTTAGTTGTTTTATTATGCTTTCCAGACCTATTCCATAACATATGCCAGTGATGTTAAACCTGATTCTGATTGTGGGGTGAGGGGTGGGGATGAGTTCTGGATTAGATGGGCTTTGTTTGTGGTTGACTGCTGGGGTTTGACTCAGGGTTACAGCCAGGCGGAGTCAGAATCGGGGTTGGTGGTGGTGGGGTCACGGATGGGTGAGGGTTGCGACCCCCGGCTGCTGACGGTAATGTGTTCCCCCCCCAGGTGAGGGGGGTGTGGACGGGGACGGAGACATCACCCGACCCGAGAACATCACTGAGTTCCGCCGCTTCGTGTTGGAGAACACCGACCGCAGGGGAGTCCACTTCCTCATGGCCGACGGGGTAGGTGGGATCAGACCCCCCCCCCCCCACCCCCCGACACTGACCCGACTGTGGCACTGCCTTTTGACCCCTTCCCAATCCTTCGGGGTCCCCTGCCCCAACCTCAGCACCACCCTCCGATCCAGGCACCTCCCCAACCCTGCACAACCCCCTGACCCCTGTGCCACAGCTGACCTCTTCCCAAATCCTCCCCAATCCCAGAAGCACCCCTGACCCCTTTCCAAGCACACCCTGGTCCTGACACCAATATCCATCCCTCCTGGTCCCCGGCACTATCCCTGACTCCTTCCCAACCCATTGCCGAGCCTGGCACCTCCCCCCCCCCCCCCCCATCCCCTCTCAGACCCCGACTCCTCCCCAATCCAGGCACCTCTCTCTAACCCCTCTTCGTCACCACTCTCTGCCCACCCCGGCCTGATCTCCAGATCGTGGCACTGCCATCAACTCTAACACTGCTCCACCCTTTGATCTGACCCCTGAAACCCTTCTCCCACCCAGCCCAGACCTCCACTACTGACCCTGACCCTGGCTGTATGTCCGGCCCCTCATCTTGCCCTCCCTGCGGCCAGTGCACAGGAGGATCCCAACGTCGATGCACCCTTACCACCCCCCCCCCCACCCCCGTACACAGGAGAATCCCAGTGCTGATGCACCTTGCCCTGCCGCGCACTCTTCCCCCCGCCGTTCTCAGGAGGATCCCAGTGCTGATGCTGTCCTTGTGTCCAGGGATTCTCGGTGGAGGGACAAGAAAACCTACAGGAAATCCTCAGCAAACAGCTGCTTCTCTGCCAGGTGCTGGTGGGGCTCAGCGTCATCCGCACAGGTATGGGAATGTGTAAACAGCATGGTCTATACAGGTATGGGGGCGAGTAAACAGCATGGTCCGTACAGGTATACACAGGTATGGGGGCGGGTAAACAGCATGGTCCGTACAGGTATACATAGGTATGGGGGCGGGTAAACAGCATGGTCCGTACAGGTATGGGGGCGGGTAAACAGCGTGGTCCGCACAGGTATACACAGGTATGGGGGCGGGTAAACAGCGTGGTCCGCACAGGTATACATAGGTATGGGGGCGGGTAAACAGCGTGGTCAGTACAGGTATACACAGGTATGGGGGCGGGTAAACAGCGTGGTCCGCACAGGTATACACAGGTATGGGGGCAGGTAAACAGCGTGGTCCGCACAGGTATACACAGGTATGGGGGCGGGTAAACAGCGTGGTCCGTACAGGTATACACAGGTATGGGGGCGGGTAAACAGCGTATTCCGCACAGGTATACACAGGTATGGGGGCGGGTAAACAGCGTGGTCAGTACAGGTATACACAGGTATGGGGGCGGGTAAACAGCGTGGTCAGTACAGGTATACACAGGTATGGGGGCGGGTAAACAGCGTATTCCGCACAGGTATACACAGGTATGGGGGCGGGTAAGCAGCGTGGTAAACAGGTATAGGGAAATGGTAAACACTGTGGACAGTGGAAGTACAGTTGCAAGAAAATGTTTGTGAACCCTTTGCAATTACCTGGTTTTCTGCATTAATTACTTGTAAAATGTGGTCCTGATTTTCATCTATGTCTTGATAATAGACAAGTACAATCTGTCGAAACTTAACAACATGCAAATAATTGTGTCTCTTCTTGTCAATACTGAGTACACCATTTAAGCAATCACAGTCTAGGTTCAAAAAAGTATGTGAACCTCTGGGGTAATGCCTTCTGCAAAATCTATTTGGAGTCAGGTGTCCCAGTCAATGAGATGATATTGGAGGTGTGGGTTGTAGAGGTGCCCTGCTGTATCAAAAAGGCATTCAAAGTCAGGTTACTGACAGAGCCTGCACTTCTCAAGAAAGATCTGTTTACGTGCACCATGCCTTAAGCAAAACAACTTTCAGATGACCTTAGAAGAATTGTAAAGATATGTGAAACTGGAAAAGGCTACAAAAGCATTTCTAAAGACCTGAGTGTTCATCAGTCCACAGTAAGAGAAGTTGTCTGCAAATGGAGGAAACTCAGTACTGTTGCCACTCTCCCTAGGAGTGGGCATCCTGCACAGATCACACCAAGAGCAGAATGCAATGTTGGAGGTGAGAAAGAACCCAAGGGTAACAGCAATAGACCTTGCTAAAGTCTCTGTTCATGTATCCACGGAAAACACTGAACAAGAGTGGTGTTCATGGAAGGACACCATAGAGGAAACTTAACTGCTTTCCAAAAAAAGCATTGCTGCACATCTCAAGTTTGCAAAAGTCCACCTGGATGTTGTACGATGCTTCTGGGACAAAGTTCTGTGGACAAATGGGACAAAAGTTGAACAACTTTGGCAGAAATGCACACTGCTATGTTTGGAGGAAAAAGAGCACTGCACGCCAACACCAAAACCTCATCCCAACTGTGAAGCCTGGTGGAAGGAGCTTCGTGGTTTGGAGCTGCTTTGCTGCCTCACGGCCTCGGCAGCTTGCAGTCGTTGAGGGAACAATGAATTCAAAATTGTACAGAATGACAGGGTGTCGGTCTGTCACCTGAAGCTTAATAGTTGAGTGATGTAACAAGACAGTGATGCAATGCACATTATACAGCAACAGAATGGCTTAAAAAGAAGAAAATCTGTCCTTTGGAATGGCCAAGTCAGAGTCCAGACCTTAACCCAATTGAAATGCCGTGACATGACCTGAAGAGGCTGTTCATGCAAGGTATCTCAGAAATATTGATAACTGAATGGTCTAAAATTCCTCCTTGCCCTTGTGCAAGCCTGATCAGTTCGGTGGAGGTTATTGCTGCTAAAGGATGTTCTACTATTTATTAAGTACAAGGGTTCACATACTTTTTCCAGCCTGGACTGTGAATGATTAAACAATGTGTTCAATAAAGACATGAAAAGTACAATTGTGTTTTATTAGCTTTAACAGATTTTGTTTTTCTATTATTGTGACTTAGATGAAGAACAGACCACATTTTATGAGTAATGAATGCAGAAAATGAGGTAATTGCAAAGGGTTCACAAGCATACAGGTATTTAGGTATTTGGAGACAATAAACATCATGGTCTGTGCAGGTAGTACGGGGATGGGGGAGGGGGTAAGCAGTGCGTTCCATGTAGGTATGTTCAGGTATAAGGGAGGGGTAAACGGTGTGATCAGTGTAGGTACTTTCAAGTATGGGGAGGGGGTAAACAGCGTGGTCCATGCAGGCTTATGGGGGTGGGGGGTGGAGGAAGCACTGTGGTCCGTACAGGTCAGAGGAGCATGCAGAGGTGTTGTCTGCACAGGTACATGCAGATACTCTGGGGTGGAGATGGTGGGGCGGGGGAGCACGAAGATTTGGGAATGTGGTCTGTGTCGGTCTGGAGGAGAGATGGGAGGGGTGATAGAGAGGTCTATAAATATGGTGGGGCGCGTCTCAGTGAGGGTCTGCCTCACTGCAGATCCTGGTGTGATACGGGGAGTGGGAGGTTAGGGGGTGGTGCTTTGGGTGGGTGTTCTGCTGCCCACTGCAGCCACTTCACGGGTCATTGTGAGTCGTGTGGGGTTAATGAGCAGAGCCAGGGGTCAGTGTAAGGTTCAGGGTTTACCTCTCACCTTCCTCCGCAGGCGGACACTTTGTGTGCAAGACCTTTGACCTGTTCACGCCGTTCAGCGCCGGGCTCATCTACCTCCTCTTCCTCTGCTTCGAGAGGGTGTCGCTGTTCAAACCCATCACTAGCCGTCCGGCCAACTCTGAGCGGTCAGCGCCCATTCTGTCCTGTCCTGTCCCACTGACCGACACCGCTCCGTCCCAGTGATGACCCACGTGCTTAGGGAGGCAGGTGGAAATAAGATGGAGGGAGGGGAAGGGTGGTACTCTGCAGTCAGTTGGTTCCTTGCTCCCCGGGTACGTGGTGTGCTGGTCTCCGCGAGAGGGTCATGAGAGAGGAATGGGGGTTGTCTGTGGTCAGATTCTCTCCTTCACCCATCCCTCAACACCTCCCCCTTTTCCCTCTTCCCCATACATGGTGTCTCAGTCTGTGCAGGAGGATGGTGAAGGGGTGTGGGGTTACACGTTCCGTTGTCAGATGTTTTCTCTCTCTCACTCTCAGGTACATCGTGTGCCGATCTCTGCGGGAGGGTACGGACGTGGTGCGTGATTATCTCTTCACCGTCAACGTGAAGCTGAACCAGTTGCGGGGCTCAGACCAGGACGTCACCACCCTCGTGCCGCTCGCTGTCCTCAAAGCCCACCAGCCCTTCTCCCAGCACCTTTGCACCTCTAACCAGAGGTGAGTGGTTCCCTGCCCCCATCCCCGACCCCCCTGGATCTCCAAACCCATCCCCACCCCATCTGGACCTCCAAACTCACCCCTACCCTCTGACCTGCCTGGTCCCAAACCACTTTCCCACGATCCTCTGCACCCATTCAGCTGACGCTCTTTACAGATGAATACACCGGACACAAACCCCCCGATATGGGCCGTGGCTCTGATCCCGGCTGAGATTGACTCTGACCCTTTCTCTTCCAGCCATGCTGTGCTCCAGATCAAGGCTCTGGCTAAAATTCATGCCTTCATTCGTGATCCGTGAGTATGGTGCGCTCTCTCCCTGAACCCCCCCCCCCCCCCCCGCACACAGCCCAACAAGTCTCTGACCCCCCCCCCCCCCGCCCCACAGTCTCCAGACTGTTCCCTTGCGTCTCTGCCCCTTTCCCCCATGTCTCTGTGGGTTCCTGGTGATCGCCAGTGGCGATGTACCTGGGACTGGGGTTAGTGTTGGGAGCCTGGTGTTCAACGGGTTGCCTCAGTTGGGAAAGCGTTGTTCGGGGCAGGGCATGGCTTCTTTCTGCCCACCTATGCGAGATGGAGATGGTGATTACCCCTTGATGGGCGTATATGGAGGCTGTGGTTACCCAGCCATCTGTTGGAGTTGGTCCCAGTCTCTTTGCATTTGCCCTACTAAGGTGCAATACCTCACATTTTTCTGGGTTAAACTCCATCTGCCATTTTTCTGCTCATATCTGTATCACACTGTATTCTTTACCAGTCTTCTACACTATCCACAACTCCACCAATCTTGGTATCAAAAAAAACCCCAAATATTGATCCCTCTGACCTCAACATTGTCCATATCCCTCCATCTTCACAGTCTTGTGCCTATCCAAATCTCTCAAAAGCCTCTAAGGTATTTGCCTCTGCCAACATACCAGGTAGCGTATTCCAGGCATCCACCTCTCTCTGAATAAAAAAAACTTGCCCCTCACATCTCTCTGAACCTATGCCCTCTCAGCTTCAATGATTGCCCTCTGGTGTTAGACATTTCAACCCTGGGAAGCAGACAGTCCCTGTCCACTATCTATGCCTCTCTATCAGATCACCCCTGAGCCAGCTCCACTCCAGAGAAAAGAACCCAAGTTTATCCAGCCCCCATGATAGCACATGCCCTCTAAACCAGGCAGCACCCTGTTAACCCTCTTCTGCAGCTTCTCCAAAGCCTGAACGTCCTTCCTATAGTGGGGTGTCCAGAACTGTATGCAATGCTCCAGATGTGGCCTAACCAGTTTTACAAAGTTTTGCAACATTAGCTTATAACTTTTAAATTCATTGCCTTGACTAATAAAAGCACCCATTCCATAAGCCTTAATCACCGTAACAATGTGTGTAGCCACTCTCAAGAGCTATGAGCTTGGATCCCAAGATCTCTTTGCTCAGTGACACTATTAACAGTGTACTGTCTCCTTACATTTGCCCTACCAAGGTGCAACATCTCAAAGTTATCTGGGTTAAGCATTTCCATTTCTCTGCATCCAAGCAAGTGTTCCTCCCTTATCCTTGAGTTGTCCCACCCTCTCCCTAGTTACCCTCTTGCTCATGTATGTGTAGAATGCCTTGGGATTCACCTTAATCCAACTTTCCAAGGACTTTTCATGGCTCATCCTGGCTTTTCTAATTCCCTTCTTCAGTTCTTTCCTGGCTTCTTTATATTCCTCGTGTGTTCCATTTGATCCTAACTCCTGAAGCTTTACATACTTCTTATTTTTCTTCTTGACTAAATTTGTTGCCACTCCGGACATCCATGATTCTCTTACCTTTCCATCCCTGTCCTTCCTTCTAATATGAATACCTTTTCATATTCTGTGCAATTGATCTTTAAGCACCCTCCACATGTCTGATGTGGACTTGACAGAAAAAAAAAGTGTTCCCTATTAACTTAGTCCATGTCTAATGCCCTTGTAATCTGCCCTCTTCCAATTTAAAGCTCTCATACTAGGACCGTACCTATCCTTATCTATACTGATCCTGATAGTTAGGAGTTATGACCACTTAACTGCTCACCCACTGAAACGTCGTTCACCTTTGTCAGGCTCATTACCCAACACCAGGTCCAGTACGGCTCCTCCTCTCATTGAACCATCTACATCTAGATACTTAACAAATTCTGCCCCATCTTAAACCCCTTGCACTAAGAAGGTCCCAGGTTTAATTAGGGAAGTTGAAAACCTCATGACAGCAATTCTATTATTTTTACATATTTTCTTACATGAATTGTGTATCTGTTCCTCAGTGTTCCAGTGGCTGTTGAGGGGTTTGAGGTGCAATCCCATCAGTGTGATTGCTCCCTTCTTAATCCTGAGTTCTGTCCAAATAGTGTCTGGACCCTCCATCGTGTCTGTCCTGGGTGCAGCTGGGGATATTGTCCCTAATTAGTAGTGCAACTTCACACCCCTCCCTTTTACTTCTTTATCTTCTCTAAAATTTCAAAAACCTGGTACATTAATCATCCATGCCTGCTCCTCTCTCTACCAAGTTTCGGTAATGGTTACAACATCCTGGTTTCATGTACTGATCCATGCTATAAGTTCATCACACTTACCTATTATAATCAAAGTATTAAAGTATATACACTTCAAGCTATCCAACCCACCATACTTGTTATTTCGATTTTACCTTTCAATACTTTCCCTACCTTCTACCTTCTGGCCTGATCCACTTACTGAGCTGGCGCCCCGGTTCCCAGCCCCGTGCAAAACCAGTTTAAACTCTCCCGAGTAGCACCAGCAAACCTCCCGACCAGGACATTGGTTCCCCTCCAGGTTGGATGCACAGGTCACTCCTTGCCCACAAAAGGTCCCAGTGGTCCAAGAATTTGAAAACCTGTCCTCTGCACCATCTCCTCGGTCACTCGTTCATCTGTGCTATCAACTCATTCCTACCTGCACTAGCCTGTGGCGCTGGGAGTAATCTGCAGATTACAACCTCAAAGAGGCCCTTCTCTTCAGCATCTTTCCTAACCCTATATGCTCACTGCGTAGGACCTCTTTCCCCTTTTGTTTTTGCTTGTGTCATTTTGCTGATCTTATGCCAATATGCACTACGACCTCTGGCTGTTCACCCTCCCCGTTGAGAATACCCTGCAGGCGATTCGATGCATCCAAGAGGCAACACACCATCCTTGAGTCTCCTTTGCGGCCACAGAATTCTCTTTTCGTCTCCCTGACTATCAAGTCCCCTTTAGCTACTGTACTGACTGACTTTACCCTTCCCTGTCGAGCCTCACAGGGCCACCAGCCTGGCTGCTGCCATAAGTACCGCTCCCCCCACCCTCCACCAACCATACTTGTTGCTGAGGAATGCGTCCACAGGGAAACCCTGAACGGACTTTTTAATCCCCTTGCCTCTCCTTATGGTTACCCGTCAGCTCTCCGAAACCTGATCCCTGGGCTGACCACCTCATCAAATGTCTCATCTATAATGCCTTCATCCTCCCGAATGATTCTGAGTACATCCAGCTCCTTGACCCGGTCGGTCAGGCGCTGCAGTTGGGTATATTTCCTGCAGATGCAGCCATCGTCAGGGTTGCTGACCCGGCGGGGGAGGGGGCATCGGTACGTGTGACCAACTCAGTAACCGGCCCCTTGTCTCCCCCCCCAGAAACCTGAACGAGCTGCGACAAGCTGACCTGCGTAAGGAGTGCCTGACGCTGTGGGGGGTGAGTCACCTCGGTAACCCTCTCCCTGTCTTCACGGCTACCTCCCCCTCCCCCCCCCCCCCCCCCCGCAACCAATCGCAGCAGCCGCTCTCCGGTGAATCCTCCCTCCCCTCCCATGCTAAACCTTCCCTCCACCTACCTGCCTGTCTCCCCCTTCCCGATGAACCTCTCCCCGAACCCCTCCAACACCTCGTACTTGCTCACCTGTTTCTCCCCAGCACCTTTCCACCCGTTCTTCCTGCACCTGTCTCCCCATCCCCTCCCCTCCCCAGTAACCTGTCCAGCGATGCTGAACCTTCCCTCGCTTCCCGCACCCGCCTCCCCCTCAGCTCCCCAGTGACCCCTCACTCCAAAGTGCCTCTACGGGGCAGCCACTCACACCTTCCCCCACTGACCTACTCCCCCCACAATCCCCCCCTCCATGACAAGAGTGTCTCCCCCCAGATCCCGGACAAGGCCCGAGTGGCTCCGAGCTCAACAGACCCTCGCACCAGGTTCCTGCAGCTCATCCAGGTGGTTGGCCGGGGGAGCGGGAGAGGGAGTATGAGGTAGAGAGGGGAGGGAGGGGATGTGGGGGGGGTGAGGTAGGGAAGTGGGAGAGGGGTAACGTGAGTGGGGGCAGAAAGGGGAAGAAATGTTTGAGGGAGAGGGGCGATGTTTGGTGTATAAATGGTAGGGAGAAGAGAGCGAGGGGGTTGGGGCGGTGTAAGTGATAGGGAGATATTGGGGTTATGTGGTAGGGAGGGGGAGGGATGTTGGTCGGTGAGGTAACTGATAGGAAGGAAGGCGCTGTTGGCATGTGGTGGGGGAGAGAAAGGACGGAGTTTAGGGGGTGTAAGTGATGAGGAGAGGAGTGATCACTGTTGGGGGTATAATTGGCAGGGGTTTCAGGGTTGAGGGTAATGTAAAGATGGGGAGGGAGGGATGCTGGTGTGGTGCATGTGGTAGGAGGAGGGGATGTTGAGGTGGGTTAAGTGGTGGGGGAGAGGAGGGGATGTTGTGGATGGTGTAACTGATAGGAAGGAGGGTGATGGGGAGACGAGGGGCAGGGAGTTGAGCGTGGTATAGGTGATGGGGTAGAGGAGGGTCATTTTTGGGGGTATGTGGTAGGGGGTTGGTTGGGGGTGGTTGTTGAGGGTTTAAGTGGTAGGGGTTTGGGGGTTGAGAGTAGTGTAAAGGAGAGAGGGCATGGATGTTGAGGTGGTGTAAGTGGTAGGGGGAGATGAGGGGAGGGGATTTTGGGGGTGGTTTAAGTGATAGGGAGGGGTAGAGGAAGGGTAGCGGATGTTGGGCGTGGTGTCAGTGGTGTGGAGGGGATATTGGGGGTTAGAAATGATTGTGCAGAGTGGGGTGGGTGTTGGGTGGCTGGGGTGATTGTCGCAGATGAGAGGGCATGTTCAGGAAGCTGGAGAAATGGGTGGGCTGGGTGGTAAGGTTGGGGAACGAGGGTAGGAAGGTTTCAGAGGTTTATTCTCCGTTTCCTGCTGCCCACCTGCCACATTTGCTATCTCGCCTCCCTCCCCAGGGTAGTGAGGTGGACACCTTTGGTTACCGAGCAACTCCACTAACGACCGACACCATCCATCGGATCAGCCAACTCCTTAACTATCGCTGCCTGGTCGCTGGGGGTGAGCAGTACTTCCTGCTGGGAGCAGGGGTGAGTCTGGGCACAAGGAAGTGGGGTGGTCACTCTGTGGGTGGAAGGGATCCTGTGGAGAAGCAGGGGGAGGTGGGGGGAGTCAAGTCACCAGTGATGAGGATCCTCGATGTTGGTGGGGATGGGAAGATCCGGGGTTTCGACCCAAAGACTGTGAAGGAACGGTGAGATGGTTGCCCATTGGGAGGGTGTGCCACACGTGAGGCTTTTTAATAAGGTAAGAGCCCGTGATACTACAGGAAAGATTGGCTCACTGGCAGGAGGCAAAGAACGGAAGGGAGCCTTTTCTGGTTGGCTGCTAGTAACTAGCGATGTTCTGCAAGGTTCAGTGTTGGGATCTCTTTACATTCTATGTCAGTGATTTGGATGACAGAATTGATGGTTTTGTTGCCAGGTTTGTAGACGATGCAGAGAGGTGGAGAGGCAGGTTGTGTTCAGGAAGCAGGGAATCTGCAGATGGACTTGGGCTGATTGGGGAATTGGCAAAGAAATGGCAGATGGAATGCAGTGTCGTGAAGTGCAGTTTGGTAGAAGGAATAAAGACATAGACTATTTTGAGAGGACTAGAATATATAAGGAAGGATGTGATGCTGAGGCTTTATAAGGCAATGGTCATACCATGCTTGGAGTATTGTGTGCCATCTTGTACT